>NC_140282.1:1244544-1290498 GCF_964030765.1 Micromesistius poutassou
CAAATCTCTCTCAAATCAAACATCTCAAGTTGTCCCCAGCAATTCAAACCAACATTAACTGATAATAAAAGGGAAACACTGGGGTTTCCCTACATCAACAAACTCTTGAAAACCTTCAGGATTTACTGAATCTGCATTAGAACATCTACCAAATGTGTATACATAAGACTGGACCTGAATTATCCTTTAAACTGTTATTTTAAATGTTAGGAACAAATTTGTACAAAAGTTGTTGTGGGTTGTATGCCAAGGCTTTGTGATGCCTCGCATGTACGTTTTACTATTTTAGCTAGCCTGTTGTCTGATTTTGATGTTATGTTGATCTGGCCCAAGTCCTTTGACTTGTATTTTTGTTCAAGTTGTCATCAAACAGATTTTGGAGAGGAGCGCTTATTGACCTTGGCGGGTGGCTGGGAGGTTAGGGGGTAAAAGGCATATGATGCCATTGATAAGCAACCTCACCACATGTAACGGGCGGTTACCTTGATTAAAACTACGTATTTCTCTGTGTTTGAATATTGTTGGGTACAATTGGGATAATGTAATTACACAAATCAACAAAATAGTAAATGTAGGCCGAGATGTTTTGGGATATTTTAATGCATAAAAGTTAAATTTTTTACCTTTAAACAATATCTAAAGTAAATGATGGGATTGGATTTAGCCTTTGAACTGGAGGTTTGTTTCTTTATGAAGGGCGGCAGTGGCTCAGGAGTTAGTGGTAGCAGTTGTTTGGCAACTAGAAAGTTGCTGGTTAAATCCCCGGCTCCCCCTAGCCAAGAGTAGATGTGTCCCTGAGCAAGACACCTCACGCAAACTGCTCCCGAAGAGCTGGCTGTTGAGTCGCCAAAGTGCAGAAAAGCGCTATACATATGCAGTCAACTACTTATAGTTTCTAAAAGACAACTGGAGAGCATGCAAGGTACAATATACTTTCCTCAAAGAGTAGCTAGAAGGACTCACCACAAATTGTCAGTAGAAATTAAAATTGTTATTTTAATTAGTGGTAATTAAAACATCACATAGTAACTTATAAACATGAGACGCGCTGAATAGCTGAATTGGATAAATGGTTGAGTGGAAGGTCTGTCTTGGACCGGTTTGGTGGTGTGCCTTCATACAGAAATAGTGTTGTGATGCATGCCAGAATCCACACAGAGATTTTCCTCAGCATTTATAAACAATGTGATCTTCTTTAGTCAGTGATATATTTCTACAGCTTGAACCTTGAGATCTGAAAGTTGTTTCTATCCTTTCTATTTGTAAAAGAACACCCTCTCTTGGTGAAAGTCAGTAAGACAGCATGTACAATTCAACGTGTCAATGTGCAAATGAATCCACAAGAGAAAATGTAGAATGTTTTTACCATCCAGTCAATTTTTTATTGAAATTTGCCATCCAACCAGGTAAAGGGAGGTTTCTGGGCTGGAAGGTTGAAGGGTGAATCCTTAGTTGGCAGCCAGGATCTGGTCCACCCAGCTGCGGAGCTCGGTGACACGGGCGTAGACAGCGGGGGTGGAGGTGGAGCAGCGGCTGCTTCCCCAGGAGACGATACCGACCAGGGTCCACACGTTGTTCTTCTCGCAGACCAGAGGGCCACCGGAGTCACCCTGAGACAAACACCACACCAGTTAGAGTGTTGAGACGCAGGCTTCATCAAAGTCACTGACATGTTGAGCTCAATGAAAGGAGAAGGGTTGTAGGGTGTCTTCAGATTGTCTCACCATGCAGGAGGTAGCGCCAGCAGCACCGGCACAGACCATGACATCAGTGATCATGTTGTTGCCCCAGCTCTGCTCGCACTGCTGTTTGGACAGCAGGGGAAGAGCGGCCTGCTGGAGCTTGTTGGGAGTACCGGGAGCTGAGATCACAAGAGAGAGATACAGAGTTAGTGATGGGGTCATTTAATGTCACTTTGTTTTTTGCAAATTTACCAAAGAAAATTGGCAATTCATTCTTTTACCTTACATGATATGTTGCGACAAGAATTGTACTGTAATCTGCTCATGGGAACTGAACGGTGGAGGGTCTTACCGTTGTAGCGGGTCAGACCCCAGCCGCTGGTCACACATGTCATGCCAGGGGCGAAGACATCGCTGGTCTCAGCCAGACACACGGGGGAGACGGTGGTTCCCAAGACAGCGGGGGAAGCCAGCTTGATGAGGGAGATGTCATTGTTGATGGTTCTGGAGTCCCATTTGGGGTGGGTGAAGACCTACAGAGGTGGAAGGGGGTACATTGATTTATTCAATTATTTGGTAATGATCAGTTCATTTATGTGTAATATTGAGCAAATTGGTTGTAGATGAGCTAATTAGGTACCTTAGCGGGCTTCAGGATCTGGACCTTCTCAGTGGTGACGCCACTGCTCTTGTCATGCTCTCCAGCAATCACACGGTGGTAGGTCCTGAACACAAACACAAGGAGGCATTATGGATCCTGCAGTACAAACTTCATTGTTTTTCAATTGTACAATAAAACCTTGAGGAATGAAGACTTCTTGCTTGTTGAATTTGAGTCTGAATGGAAATGTAATCACCTGACATTGCAGTGAGCAGCAGTGACCACCCAGTTCTCGTTGATCAGGGAACCTCCGCAGAAATGGAATCCGTTGGATTGCTGAGTTCAAAAAAGGAGAGAGAGCAGGGTTGTTACATCAAGTGGCCAAAACAATGCATGCAGTTACATTTACATTTAGGGCTTTTAGCAGACGCTTTTATCCAATCGACTTCAGTCAGCCATGCAAGGTGACAGCTAGCTAAGGCTCACCTGCAGAGACACCTGCCAGGGCCAGGAGTGGGGGACGGCCTCCTCACCGTTGACGATGCGGGCGTAGCCAGTCACCTCGGGCTTGATGGCTGGGGAGCCACAGCCTAAACAACACGCAGCGCACAGGAGTTAAGACAGGAACACTATCCAAATCACCCATTTCAAACCCACCAGAGTACTGTCTGTTGGAGACATTTTCTTTTTTTTGGTTACACTTATATTCATACCAATTTAGGGCGCCATCAATCTGTATCAGCTCAGGTGATGCTACAGGCAGCAGTGCCTTGCTTGCTTACCGTAAGCGGCGCTGACGAAAGCGAAGCAGGAAACAATCCAGAGGAAGGCCATTGTGAAGATGTGAAGATGGAGCAGGACTTGGACACGTATTTATCCATGGGACCTCGTTCTGCGTCCACCAATCAGAAGCTAGCCTACATCGCCACCCATGATTTTGCTTATGGAAAGTAAATATTCCGGCTTCAGCTGGTTATCAGGTTTAGATAGACTCTAACTTCCCAGAGCTGTGATAGGCAAGGTGAACTAAGACAGCTGGTGTTGGGACTTCATGATTGACTAGCTGGAAAATAGTTTGAAACATAATGGATTATGTTTTTCATGGCTCAAATGATTTATAAAGTGTTAATTAGATTTACATTTTAAACTTTGTTATTATTTTTTTCGGTTAAAAATAAACCTCAATACTTCCCTGGTAACTACTTCCTCAGAAACTGTAATCCTTGAGAGTCATGCTACATCTTCTTGACTACTGTGTACCTTTTTTGCAGATGTATATAATTTAGAGAATCATTTTTGGTGTTAGGAATACAATATTGATGGTGTCTTTTCTTGCACAGATAAACATTTTTTTTAATTAAAAAAGCTCAAATGGGTCCCCAAATTTACTTCAGGGGGCCGTTAAACAGACCTGGGCGTTCTGCCAAAGCAAAGTATATGTGTGGGAAACACTGCATAAGCTTGGTGGCTGATTGTGATAGTAGCATTGTAGTAAGCTTGGTCGGTATGGAAATATCTTCTGGATTAATGTTTTGTTGCCTGGGAGGTTAGGGGGTCAAGGGCATATGACGCCATTGACATGCAACGTCAATGGCAGTTGTTGTTTTAATTAGAGGTAGTTAAAGCATCACGTTGTAACTAATAAACATGAGACGCGCTGAATAGCTGAATTGGATAAATGGTTGAGTGGAAGATCTGTCTTGCACCTGTTTGCTGGTGTGCAAACAGGTGGGATGCATGCCAGAATTCGCACAGAGATTTTCCTCAGCATTTATAAGCAAGGTGTTCTCCCTTAGTCAGTGATATATTTCTACAGCTTGAACCTCGAGATCTGAAAGTTGTTTCTATCCTTTCTATTTGTAAAAGAGCACCCTCTCTTGGTGAAAGTCAGTAAGACCGCATGTACAATTCAACGTGTCAATGTGCAAATGAATCCACGAGAGAAAATGTAGAATGTTTTTACCAAGCAGTAGGCCTACATTTTTATTGAAATTTGCCATCCAACCAGGTAAAGGGAGGTTTCTGGGCTGGAAGGTTGAAGGGGGAATCCTTAGTTGGCAGCCAGGATCTGGTCCACCCAGCTGCGGAGCTCGGTGACACGGGCGTAGACAGCGGGGGTGGAGGTGGAGCAGCGGCTGCTTCCCCAGGAGACGATACCGACCTGGGTCCACACGTTGTCCTTCTCGCAGACCAGAGGGCCACCGGAGTCACCCTGAGACAAACACCACACCAAGTTAGAGTGTTGAGACGCAGGCTTCATCAAAGTCACTGACATGTTGAGCTCAATGAAAGGAGAAGGGTTAAGATTGTCTCACCATGCAGGAGGTAGCGCCAGCAGCGCCGGCACAGATCATGACATCAGTGATCATGTTGCTGCCCCAGCTCCGCTTGCACTGCGCGTTGGACATCAGGGGAAGAGCGGCCTGCTGGAGCTTGTTGGGGGTGCCGGGGGCTGAGATCACAAGAGAGAGATACAGAGTTAGTGATGGGGTCATTTAATGTCATGACAATCACATTGTTTTTGGTGAACAATCAGCCACGTTTTACTAGGCCATCAACTGAACCATGTGTGTGCAAATGTGCCAAAGAAAATTGGCGATTCATTCTTTTACCTTACATGATATGTTGCGACAAGAATTGTACTGTAATTTGCTCATGGGAACTGAACGGTGGAGGGTCTTACCGTTGTAGCGGGTCAGACCCCAGCCGCTGGTCACACACTTCATGCCAGGGGCGAAGTCATCGCTGGTCTCAGCCAGACACACGGGGGAGACGGTGGTTCCCAAGACAGCGGGGGAAGCCAGCTTGATGAGGGTGATGTCGTTGTTGATGGTTCTGGAGTTCCATTTGGGGTGGGTGAAGACCTACAGAGGTGGAAGGGGGTACATTGATTTATTCAATTATTTGGTAATGATCAGTTCATTTATGTGTAATATTGATCAAATTGGTTGTAGATGAGCTAATTAGGTACCTTGGCGGGCTTCAGGATCTGGACCTTCTCAGTGGTGACGCCACTGCTCTTGTCATGCTCTCCAGCAATCACACGGTGGTAGGTCCTGAACACAAACACAAGGAGGCGTTATGGATCCTGCAGTCCAAACTTCAAGGTTTTGTTTTTCGAACCTTGACTTAAAATCATGCTTGTGTCCCTGGTATATAACACTCCTTTATTCCTACATGACTACGTACTCACCTGACATTGCAGTGAGCAGCGGTGACCACCCAGTTCTCGTTGATCAGGGAACCTCCGCAGAAATGGAATCCGTTGGATTGCTGAGTTCAACAGAGGAGAGAGAGCAGGGTTGTGACATCAAGGTTGTTATGATCAGTCATGATGTCATTATGATGTCATCATATGTATCTAAGGCTCACCTGCAGAGACACCTGCCAGGGCCAGGAGTGGGGGACGGCCTCCTCACCGTTGACGATGCGGGCGTAGCCAGTCACCTCGGGCTGGATGGCTGGGGAGCCACAGCCTAAACAGCACGCAGCGCACAGGAGTTAAGACAGGAACACTATCCAAATCACCCATTTCAAACAACACCCAGGAGTTAAGACAGGAACACTATCCAAACCACCCATTTCAAACCCGCCAGAGTACTACGTCTGATGGAGACATTTTCTGTTTTTTGGTTACACTTATATTCATACCTATTTAGGGCGCCATCAATCTGTATCAGCTCAGGTGATGCTACAGGCAGCAGTGCCTTGCTTGCTTACCGTAAGCGGCGCTGACGAAAGCGAAGCAGGAAACAATCCAGAGGAAGGCCATTGTGAAGATGTGAAGATGGAGCAGGACTTGGACACGTATTTATCCATAGGATAAATTCTGCGTCGACCAATCAGAAGCTAGCCTACATCTCCACCCACGCTTTTGCTTATGGAAAGTAAATATTCCGGCTTCAGCTTGTTATCAGGTTTAGATAGATTCTATAACTTCCCAGAGCTGTGATAGGCAAGGTGAACTAAGACAGCTGGTGTTGGGACTTCATGATTGACTAGCTGGAAAATAGTTTGAAACATAATGGATTATGTTTTTCATGGCTAAAATGCTTTATAAAGTGTTAATTAGATTTACATTATAAACTTTGTTATTATTTTTTTCGGTTAAAAATAAACCTCAATACTTCCCTGGTAACTACTTCCTCAGAAACTGTAATCCTTGAGAGTCATGCTACATCTTCTTGACTACTGTGTACCTTTTTGCAGATGTATATACTGTTATTTACTTAGTAATCAAGGTGAAACTGTAAAAGGAAGCCATTATTGTTTACATGGTTCTACAAGGATCCTATCCTAACCCGTGTAACTTCATGCAATAAACACAAACTTTGACCATGTTTCTTCTGCAAAATTACAAAGTAAGGCATTACAATTTACTTTTTTAACCAACTCTCCCTTGCAGGGCCGTTTCTACCTTTTTGGGGGCCCTATGAAAAATGTTTATTGGGGGGCCCTATTTTGGGTGGGAAATACCCTTTAAGTTGGCCCGGGGGCATGCATTTAACATTTCAATGCATCAATCGGGGTGACACTTAAAATTGAAAAGAAGCTAGAACCATGACAATTCATTAAATTGTATTCTATCAAATTCAAATCCAACATCTCAAGTTGACCCCAGTAATTCAAACCAACATTAACCGATAATAAAAGGGAAACACTGGGGCTTCCCTACATCAACAAACTCTTGAAAACTTTCAGGATTTACTGAATCTGCATTAGAACATCTACCAAATGTGTACGCATAAGACTGGACCTGAATTGTCCTTAAAACTGTTATTTTAAATGTTGGGAACAAATTTGTTAAAGAATAACAATTAGGAAAACCGCAGAAAATATCCTTTGCCGTGTAAAAAGGGTATCACAAAGTCGTTGTGGGTTGTATGCCAAGGCTTTGTGATGCCTCTCATGTACGTTTTACTATTGTAGCTAGCCTGTTGTGTGATCTTGATGTTAGGTTGATCTGGCCCAAGTCCTTTGACTTGTATTTTCGTTCAGCACCGTCTGACGCTGCCTTGGGTCAATGGAAGAGATATTGGTGGATGACCTCAATTTCTTACTTCCCCCAAAAAATAATGATTTATATTTGAAATTGTACACTTTGTTCAGTATTTAAACAAACAAATACTTCAAATGAGTAATTATTGTTTATTTAAAAATATATATATTTCAAAAAGAAAAAAACACTTTCAACCAGGGAGGGCTGCGCCTGAGGACTCTCGATCAGCCAGACGCCTCTTCTAGCATCCATATAAAAATACAAATGATGAAAACAAATATCAAACAAACAATGTATCCTTATAAGTTGTGGTTAATGTGTAATATTGAGCTTGATTTGCTCACAAGACACAGCTTCACTACATGACGTCTAGGGTTAGGGTTAGATATCATCTAAATAATATTTATGGATTTTTATAGTTTATATTTATTGGTATACATTACATTCAGGGTGTACAGGGGATTTCAAAGGACCACAATGGAAACAAGACTTTGGGCTATATTGTGTTTTTTAATCCTTTCGAACACTTCTGTTAATTGTTGTTCAATAAAGTTTTCAATCAATCAATTCAATCAGCACATTTGGCTACCAAGAGAGACCAGTCATTCAAATAAATTAATGAATTGATAAAGAGGCTTTAATGGCAGTTTTTGGGCCTCCAGCTTATTTCGGGGTCTCTATCCAACCATGTAGTTCTCATATTGCAAGAAGGGGTGGTGGGGGGGGTCAAGGGCATATGACGCCATTGACATGCAACATCAATGGCAGTTGTTATTTTAATTAGAGGTAATTAAAGCATCACATTGTAACTAATAAACATGAGACGCGTTGAATAGCAGAATTGGATAGATGGTTGAGTGGAAGGTCTGTCTTGGACCGGTTTGGTGGTGTGCCTTCATACAGAAGTAGTAATGTGTTGGGATGCATGGAAAATCTGCATGAAGATCTGAAAGTTGATTCTATCCTTTCTATTTGTAAAAGAGCACCCTCTCTTGGTGAGTCAGTAAGACAGCATGTACAAGTGTCAATGTGCAAATGAATCCACGAGAGAAAATGTAGACTGTTTTTAACATCCAGTACATTTTTATTAGAATTTGCCATCCAACCAGGAAAAGGGAGGTTTCTGGGCTGGAAGGTTGAAGGGGGAATCCTTAGTTGGCAGCCAGGATCTGGTCCACCCAGCTGCGGAGCTCGGTGACACGGGCGTAGACAGCGGGGGTGGAGGTGGAGCAGCGGCTGCTTCCCCAGGAGACGATACCGACCTGGGTCCACACGTTGTCCTTCTCGCAGACCAGAGGGCCACCGGAGTCACCCTGAGACAAACACCACACCAAGTTAGAGTGTTGAGACGCAGGCTTCATCAAAGTCACTGACATGTTGAGCTCAATGAAAGGAGAAGGGTTAAGATTGTCTCACCATGCAGGAGGTAGCGCCAGCAGCGCCGGCACAGATCATGACATCAGTGATCATGTTGCTGCCCCAGCTCCGCTTGCACTGCGCGTTGGACATCAGGGGAAGAGCGGCCTGCTGGAGCTTGTTGGGGGTGCCGGGGGCTGAGATCACAAGAGAGAGATACAGAGTTAGTGATGGGGTCATTTAATGTCATGACAATCACATTGTTTTTGGTGAACAATCAGCCACGTTTTACTAGGCCATCAACTGAACCATGTGTGTGCAAATGTGCCAAAGAAAATTGGCGATTCATTTTTTTTACCTTACATGATATGTTGCGACAAGAATTGTACTGTAATTTGCTCATGGGAACTGAACGGTGGAGGGTCTTACCGTTGTAGCGGGTCAGACCCCAGCCGCTGGTCACACACTTCATGCCAGGGGCGAAGACATCGCTGGTCTCAGCCAGACACACGGGGGAGACGGTGGTTCCCAAGACAGCGGGGGAAGCCAGCTTGATGAGGGTGATGTCGTTGTTGATGGTTCTGGAGTCCCATTTGGGGTGGGTGAAGACCTACAGAGGTGGAAGAAGGTACATTGATTTATTCAATTATTTGGTAATCAGTTCATTTATGTGTAATATCAATCAACTTGGTTGTAGATGAGCTAATTAGGTACCTTAGCGGGCTTCAGGATCTGGACCTTCTCACTGGTGACGCCACTGCTCTTGTCATGCTCTCCAGCAATCACACGGTGGTAGGTCCTGAACACAAACACAAAGAGGTGTCCTTGAGGATCCTGCAGTCCAAACTTCAAGGTTTTGTTTTTCGAACCTTGACTTAAAATCATGCTTGTGTCCCTGGTATATAACACTCCTTTATTCCTACATGACTACGTACTCACCTGACATTGCAGTGAGCAGCGGTGACCACCCAGTTCTCGTTGATCAGGGAACCTCCGCAGAAATGGAATCCGTTGGATTGCTGAGTTCAACAGAGGAGAGGGAGCAGGGTTGTTACATCAAGGTTGTTATGATCAGTCCTGATGTCATTATGACGTCATCATACGTATCTAAGGCTCACCTGCAGAGACACCTGCCAGGGCCAGGAGTGGGGGACGGCCTCCTCACCGTTGACGATGCGGGCGTAGCCAGTCACCTCGGGCTTGATGGCTGGGGAGCCACAGCCTAAACAGCACGCAGCGCACAGGAGTTAAGACAGGAACACTATCCAAACCACCCATTTCAAACAACACATTCAACACCCAGGAGTTAAGACAGGAACACTATCCTAATCACCCATTTCAAACCCACCAGAGTACTGTGTCTGTTGGAGACATTTTCTTTTTTTTGGTTACACTTATATTCATACCTATTTAGGGCGCCATCAATCTGTATCAGCTCAGGTGGTACTACAGGCAGCAGTGCCTTGCTTGCTTACCGTAAGCGGCGCTGACGAAAGCGAAGCAGGAAACAATCCAGAGGAAGGCCATTGTGAAGATGTGAAGATGGAGCAGGACTTGGACACGTATTTATCCATAGGATAAATTCTGCGTCGACCAATCAGAAGCTAGCCTACATCCCCACCCACGCATTGCTTATGGAAAGTAAATATTCCGGCTTCAGCTGGTTATCAGGTTTAGATAGATTCTATAACTTCCCAGAGCTGTGATAGGCAAGGTGAACTAAGACAGCTGGTGTTGGGACTTCATGATTGACTAGCTGGAAAATAGTTTGAAACATAATGGATTATGTTTTTCATGGCTCAAATGCTTTATAAAGTGTTAATTAGATTTACATTATAAACTTTGTTATTATTTTTTTCAGTTAAAAATAAACCTCAATACTTCCCTGGTAACTACTTCCTCAGAAACTGTAATCCTTGAGAGTCATGCTACATCTTCTTGACTACTGTGTACCTTTTTGCAGATGTATATACTGTTATTTACTTAGTAATCAAGCTGAAACTGTAAAAGAAAGCCATGTTTGTTTACATGGTTCTACAAGGATCCTATCCTAACCCGTGTAACTTCATGCAATAAACACAAACTTTGACCATGTTTCTTCTGAAAAAATACAAAGTAAGGCATTACAATTTACGTTTTTAACCAACTCTCCCTTGCAGGGCCGTTCATACCTTTTTGGGGGCCCTATGAAAAATGTTTATTGGGGGGCCCTATTTTGGGTGGGAAATACCCTTTAAGTTGGCCCGGGGGCATGCATTTAACATTTCAATGCATCAATCGGGGTGACACTTAAAATAGAAAAGAAGCTAGAACCATGACAATTCATTAAATTGTGTTCTATCAAATTCAAATCCAACATCTCAAGTTTACCCCAGTAATTCAAACTAACATTAACCGATAATAAAAGGGAAACACTGGGGCTTCCCTACATCAACAAACTCTTGAAAACTTTCAGGATTTACTGAATCTGCATTAGAACATCTACCAAATGTGTATGCATAAGACTGGACCTGAATTGTCCTTAAAACTGTCATTTTAAATGTTGGGAACAAATTTGTTAAAGAATAACAATTAGGAAAACCGCAGAAAATATCCTTTGCCGTGTAAAAAAGGTATCACAAAGTTGTTGTGGGTTGTATGCCAAGGCTTTGTGATGCCTCTCATGTACGTTTTACTATTGTAGCTAGCCTGTTGTGTGATCTTGATGTTAGGTTGATCTGGCCCAAGTCCTTTGACTTGTATTTTCGTTCAGCACCGTCTGACGCTGCCTTGGGTCAATGGAAGATATATTGGTGGATGACCTCAATTTCTTACTTCCCCCAAATGATTATGATTTATATTTGAAATTGTACACTTTATTCAGTATTTAAACACACAAATACTTCAAATGAGTAATTATTGTTTATTTAAAAATATATATATTTTAAAACGAAAAAACACTTTCAACCAGGGAGGGCTGCGCCTGAGGACTCTCGATCAGCCAGACGCCTCTTCTAGCATCCATATAAAAATACAAATGATGAAAACAAATATCAAACAAACAATGTATCCTTATAAGTTGTGGTTAATGTGTAATATTGAGGTTGATTTGCTCACAAGACACAGCTTCACTACATGACGTCTAGGGTTAGGGTTAAATATCATCAAAATAATATTTATAGATTTTTATAGTTTATATTTATTGGTATACATTACATTCAGGGTGTACAGGGGATTTCAAAGGACCACAATGGAAACAAGACTTTGGGCTATATTGTGTTTTTTAATCCTTTCGAACACTTCTGTTAATTGTTGTTCAATAAAGTTTTCAATCAATCAATTCAATCAGCACATTTGGCTACCAAGAGAGACCAGTCATTCAAATAAATTAATGAATTGATAAAGAGGCTTTAATGGCAGTTTTTGGGCCTCCAGCTTATTTCGGGGTCTCTATCCAACCATGTAGTTCTCATATTGCAAGAAGGGGTGGGGGGGGGTCATGGGCATATGACGCCATTGACATGCAACATCAATGGCAGTTGTTATTTTAATTAGAGGTAGTTAAAGCATCACATTGTAACTAATAAACATGAGACGCGTTGAATAGCTGAATTGGATAGATGGTTGAGTGGAAGGTCTGTCTTGGACCGGTTTGGTGGTGTGCCTTCATACAGAAGTAGTAATGTGTTGGGATGCATGGAAAATCTGCATGAAGATCTGAAAGTTGATTCTATCCTTTCTATTTGTAAAAGAGCACCCTCTCTTGGTGAGTCAGTAAGACAGCATGTACAAGTGTCAATGTGCAAATGAATCCACAAGAGAAAATGTAGACTGTTTTTAACATCCAGTACATTTTTATTAGAATTTGCCATCCAACCAGGTAAAGGGAGGTTTCTGGGCTGGAAGGTTGAAGGGGGAATCCTTAGTTGGCAGCCAGGATCTGGTCCACCCAGCTGCGGAGCTCGGTGACACGGGCGTAGACAGCGGGGGTGGAGGTGGAGCAGCGGCTGCTTCCCCAGGAGACGATACCGACCTGGGTCCACACGTTGTTCTTCTCGCAGACCAGAGGGCCACCGGAGTCACCCTGAGACAAACACCACACCAAGTTAGAGTGTTGAGACGCAGGCTTCATCAAAGTCACTGACATGTTGAGCTCAATGAAAGGAGAAGGGTTAAGATTGTCTCACCATGCAGGAGGTAGCGCCAGCAGCACCGGCACAGATCATGACATCAGTGATCATGTTGCTGCCCCAGCTCCGCTTGCACTGCGCGTTGGACATCAGGGGAAGAGCGGCCTGCTGGAGCTTGTTGGGGGTGCCGGGGGCTGAGATCACAAGAGAGAGATACAGAGTTAGTGATGGGGTCATTTAATGTCATCGTAATCCCTTTGTTTTTGGCTACAATCAGCCACGTTTTACTAGGCCATCAACTGAACCATGTGTGTGCAAATGTGCCAAAGAAAATTGGCAATTCATTCTTTTACCTTACGTGATATGTTGCGACAAGAATTGTACTGTAATTTGCTCATGGGAACTGAACGGTGGAGGGTCTTACCGTTGTAGCGGGTCAGACCCCAGCCGCTGGTCACACACTTCATGCCAGGGGCGAAGTCATCGCTGGTCTCAGCCAGACACACGGGGGAGACGGTGGTTCCCAAGACAGCGGGGGAAGCCAGCTTGATGAGGGTGATGTCGTTGTTGATGGTTCTGGAGTCCCATTTGGGGTGGGTGAAGACCTACAGAGGTGGAAGAAGGTACATTGATTTATTCAATTATTTGGTAATCAGTTCATTTATGTGTAATATCAATCAACTTGGTTGTAGATGAGCTAATTAGGTACCTTAGCGGGCTTCAGGATCTGGACCTTCTCACTGGTGACGCCACTGCTCTTGTCATGCTCTCCAGCAATCACACGGTGGTAGGTCCTGAACACAAACACAAAGAGGTGTCCTTGAGGATCCTGCAGTCCAAACTTCAAGGTTTTGTTTTTCGAACCTTGACTTAAAATCATGCTTGTGTCCCTGGTATATAACACTCCTTTATTCACATGACTACGTACTCACCTGACATTGCAGTGAGCAGCGGTGACCACCCAGTTCTCGTTGATCAGGGAACCTCCGCAGAAATGGAATCCGTTGGATTGCTGAGTTCAACAGAGGAGAGAGAGCAGGGTTGTTACATCAAGGTTGTTATGATCAGTCCTGATGTCATTATGACGTCATCATACGTATCTAAGGCTCACCTGCAGAGACACCTGCCAGGGCCAGGAGTGGGGGACGGCCTCCTCACCGTTGACGATGCGGGCGTAGCCAGTCACCTCGGGCTGGATGGCTGGGGAGCCACAGCCTAAACAACACGCAGCGCACAGGAGTTAAGACAGGAACACTATCCAAACCACCCATTTCAAACCCACCAGAGTACTACGTCTGATGGAGACATTTTCTTTTTTTTGGTTACACTTATATTCATACCTATTTATGGCGCCATCAATCTGTATCAGCTCAGGTGATACTACAGGCAGCAGTGCCTTGCTTGCTTACCGTAAGCGGCGCTGACGAAAGCGAAGCAGGAAACAATCCAGAGGAAGGCCATTGTGAAGATGTGAAGATGGAGCAGGACTTGGACACGTATTTATCCATAGGATAAATTCTGCGTCGACCAATCAGAAGCTAGCCTACATCTCCACCCACGCTTTTGCTTATGGAAAGTAAATATTCCGGCTTCAGCTTGTTATCAGGTTTAGATAGATTCTATAACTTCCCAGAGCTGTGATAGGCAAGGTGAACTAAGACAGCTGGTGTTGGGACTTCATGATTGACTAGCTGGAAAATAGTTTGAAACATAATGGATTATGTTTTTCATGGCTCAAATGCTTTATAAAGTGTTAATTAGATTTACATTATAAATTTTGTTATTAGTTTTTTCGGTTAAAAATAAACCTCAATACTTCCCTGGTAACTACTTCCTCAGAAACTGTAATCCTTGAGAGTCATGCTACATCTTCTTGACTACTGTGTACCTTTTTGCAGATGTATATATTTACTTAGTAATCAAGCTGAAACTGTAAAAGGAGGCCATGTTTGTTTACATGGTTCTACAAGGATCCTATCCTAACCCGTGTAACTTCATGCAATAAACACAAGCTTTGACCATGTTTCTTCTGAAAAATTACAAAGTAAGGCATTACAATTTACGTTTTTAACCAACCCTTCCTTGCAGGGCCGTTTCTACCTTTTTGGGGGCCCTATGCAAAATGTTTATTGGGGGGCCCTATTTTGGGTGGGAAATATACTCTAAGTTGGCCTGGGGGCATGCATTTAACATTTCAATGCATCAATCTGGGTGACACTTAAAATAGAAAAGAAGCCAGAACCATGACAATTCATTAAATTGTATTCTATCAAATTCAAATCCAACATCTCAGGTTGACCCCAGTAATTCAAACCAACATTAACTGACAATAAAAGGGAAACACTGGGGCTTCCCTACATCAACAAACTCTTGAAAACTTTCAGGATTTACTGAATATGCATTAGAACATCTACCAAATGTGTATGCATAAGACTGGACCTGAATTGTCCTTAAAACTGTTATTTTAAATGTTGGGAACAAATTTGTTAAAGAATAACAATTAGGAAAACCGCAGAAAATATCCTTTGCCGTGTAAAAAAGGTATCACAAAGTCATTGTGGGTTGTATGCCAAGGCTTTGTGATGCCTCTCATGTACGTTTTACTATTGTAGCTTGCCTGTTGTGTGATCTTGATGTTAGGTTGATCTGGCCCAAGTCCTTTGACTTGTATTTTCGTTCAGCACCGTCTGACGCTGCCTTGGGTCAATGGAAGAGATATTGGTGGATGACCTCAATTTCTTACTTCCCCCAAATGATTATGATTTATATTTGAAATTGTACACTTTATTCAGTATTTAAACACACAAATACTTCAAATGAGTAATTATTGTTTATTTAAAAATATATATATTTCAAAACGAAAAAACACTTTCAACCAGGGAGGGCTGCGCCTGAGGATTCTCGATCAGCCAGACGCCTCTTCTAGCATCCATATAAAAATACAAATGATGAAAACAAATATCAAACAAACAATGTATCCTTATAAGTTGTGGTTAATGTGTAATATTGAGCTTGATTTGCTCACAAGACACAGCTTCACTACATGACGTCTAGGGTTAGGGTTAAATATTATCTAAATAATATTTATAGATTTTTATAGTTTATATTTATTGGTATACATTACATTCAGGGTGTACAGGGGATTTCAAAGGACCACAATGGAAACAAGACTTTGGGCTATATTGTGTTTTTTAATCCTTTCAAACACTTCTGTTAATTGTTGTTCAATAAAGTTTTCAATCAATCAATTCAATCAGCACATTTGGCTACCAAGAGAGACCAGTCATTCAAATAAATTAATGAATTGATAAAGAGGCTTTAATGGCAGTTTTTGGGCCTCCAGCTTATTTCGGGGTCTCTATCCAACCATGTAGTTCTCATATTGCAAGAAGGGGTGGTGGGGGGGGGGGGGGTCAAGGGCATATGACGCCATTGACATGCAACATCAATGGCAGTTGTTATTTTAATTAGAGGTAATTAAAGCATCACATTGTAACTAATAAACATGAGACGCGTTGAATAGCTGAATTGGATAGATGGTTGAGTGGAAGGTCTGTCTTGGACCGGTTTGGTGGTGTGCCTTCATACAGAAGTAGTAATGTGTTGGGATGCATGGAAAATCTGCATGAAGATCTGAAAGTTGATTCTATCCTTTCTATTTGTAAAAGAGCACCCTCTCTTGGTGAGTCAGTAAGACAGCATGTACAAGTGTCAATGTGCAAATGAATCCACGAGAGAAAATGTAGACTGTTTTTAACATCCAGTACATTTTTATTAGAATTTGCCATCCAACCAGGAAAAGGGAGGTTTCTGGGCTGGAAGGTTGAAGGGTGAATCCTTAGTTGGCAGCCAGGATCTGGTCCACCCAGCTGCGGAGCTCGGTGACACGGGCGTAGACAGCGGGGGTGGAGGTGGAGCAGCGGCTGCTTCCCCAGGAGACGATACCGACCTGGGTCCACACGTTGTCCTTCTCGCAGACCAGAGGGCCACCGGAGTCACCCTGAGACAAACACCACACCAAGTTAGAGTGTTGAGACGCAGGCTTCATCAAAGTCACTGACATGTTGAGCTCAATGAAAGGAGAAGGGTTAAGATTGTCTCACCATGCAGGAGGTAGCGCCAGCAGCGCCGGCACAGATCATGACATCAGTGATCATGTTGCTGCCCCAGCTCCGCTTGCACTGCGCGTTGGACATCAGGGGAAGAGCGGCCTGCTGGAGCTTGTTGGGGGTGCCGGGGGCTGAGATCACAAGAGAGAGATACAGAGTTAGTGATGGGGTCATTTAATGTCATGACAATCACATTGTTTTTGGTGAACAATCAGCCACGTTTTACTAGGCCATCAACTGAACCATGTGTGTGCAAATGTGCCAAAGAAAATTGGCAATTCATTCTTTTACCTTACGTGATATGTTGCGACAAGAATTGTACTGTAATTTGCTCATGGGAACTGAACGGTGGAGGGTCTTACCGTTGTAGCGGGTCAGACCCCAGCCGCTGGTCACACACTTCATGCCAGGGGCGAAGTCATCGCTGGTCTCAGCCAGACACACGGGGGAGACGGTGGTTCCCAAGACAGCGGGGGAAGCCAGCTTGATGAGGGTGATGTCGTTGTTGATGGTTCTGGAGTCCCATCTGGGGTGGGTGAAGACCTACAGAGGTGGAAGGGGGTACATTGATTTATTCAATTATTTGGTAATGATCAGTTCATTTATGTGTAATATTGATCAAATTGGTTGTAGATGAGCTAATTAGGTACCTTGGCGGGCTTCAGGATCTGGACCTTCTCACTGGTGACGCCACTGCTCTTGTCATGCTCTCCAGCAATCACACGGTGGTAGGTCCTGAACACAAACACAAGGAGGCGTTATGGATCCTGCAGTCCAAACTTCAAGGTTTTGTTTTTCGAACCTTGACTTAAAATCATGCTTGTGTCCCTGGTATATAACACTCCTTTATTCCTACATGACTACGTACTCACCTGACATTGCAGTGAGCAGCGGTGACCACCCAGTTCTCGTTGATCAGGGAACCTCCGCAGAAATGGAATCCGTTGGATTGCTGAGTTCAACAGAGGAGAGAGAGCAGGGTTGTTACATCAAGGTTGTTATGATCAGTCCTGATGTCATTATGACGTCATCATACGTATCTAAGGCTCACCTGCAGAGACACCTGCCAGGGCCAGGAGTGGGGGACGGCCTCCTCACCGTTGACGATGCGGGCGTATCCAGTCACCTGGGGCTGGATGGCTGGGGAGCCACAACCTAAACAGCACGCAGCACACAGGGGTTAAGACAGGAACACTATCCAAACCACCCATTTCAAACAACAAATTCAACACACAGGAGTTAAGACAGGAACACTATCCTAATCACCCATTTCAAACCCACCAGAGTACTGTGTCTGTTGGAGACATTTTCTTTTTTTTGGTTACACTTATATTCATACCTATTTAGGGCGCCATCAAACTATCAGCTCAGGTGATGCTACAGGCAGCAGTGCCTTGCTTGCTTACCGTAAGCGGCGCTGACGAAAGCGAAGCAGGAAACAATCCAGAGGAAGGCCATTGTGAAGATGTGAAGATGGAGCAGGACTTGGACACGTATTTATCCATAGGATAAATTCTGCGTCGACCAATCAGAAGCTAGCCTACATCTCCACCCACGCTTTTGCTTATGGAAAGTAAATATTCCGGCTTCAGCTTGTTATCAGGTTTAGATAGATTCTATAACTTCCCAGAGCTGTGATAGGCAAGGTGAACTAAGACAGCTGGTGTTGGGACTTCATGATTGACTAGCTGGAAAATAGTTTGAAACATAATGGATTATGTTTTTCATGGCTCAAATGCTTTATAAAGTGTTAATTAGATTTACATTATAAATTTTGTTATTAGTTTTTTCGGTTAAAAATAAACCTCAATACTTCCCTGGTAACTACTTCCTCAGAAACTGTAATCCTTGAGAGTCATGCTACATCTTCTTGACTACTGTGTACCTTTTTGCAGATGTATATATTTACTTAGTAATCAAGCTGAAACTGTAAAAGGAGGCCATGTTTGTTTACATGGTTCTACAAGGATCCTATCCTAACCCGTGTAACTTCATGCAATAAACACAAACTTTGACCATGTTTCTTCTGCAAAATTACAAAGTAAGGCATTACAATTTACTTGTTTAACCAACCCTCCCTTGCAGGGCCGTTTCTACCTTTTTGGGGGCCCTATGCAAAATGTTTATTGGGGGGCCCTATTTTGGGTGGGAAATATCCTCTAAGTTGGCCTGGGGGCATGCATTTAACATTTCAATGCATCAATCGGGGTGACACTTAAAATAGAAAAGAAGCTAGAACCATGACAATTCATTAAATTGTATTCTATCAAATTCAAATCCAACATCTCAAGTTGACCCCAGTAATTCAAACCAACATTAACTGATAATAAAAGGGAAACACTGGGGCTTCCCTACATCAACAAACTCTTGAAAACTTTCGGGATTTACTGAATCTGCATTAGAACATCTACCAAATGTGTATGCATAAGACTGGACCTGAATTGTCCTTAAAACTGTCATTTTAAATGTTGGGAACAAATTTGTTAAAGAATAACAATTAGGAAAACCGCAGAAAATATCCTTTCCCGTGTAAAAAAGGTATCACAAAGTCGTTGTGGGTTGTATGCCAAGGCTTTGTGATGCCTCTCATGTGCGTTTTACTATTGTAGCTAGCCTGTTGTGTGATCTTGATGTTAGGTTGATCTGGCCCAAGTCCTTTGACTTGTATTTTCGTTCAGCACCGTCTGACGCTGCCTTGGGTCAATGGAAGAGATATTGGTGGATGACCTCAATTTCTTACTTCCCCCAAATGATTATGATTTATATTTGAAATTGTACACTTTATTCAGTATTTAAACACACAAATATTTCAAATGAGTAATTATTGTTTATTTAAAAAGAGATATATTTCAAAAAGAAAAAAACACTTTCAACCAGGGAGGGCTGCGCCTGAGGACTCTCGATCAACCAGACGCCTCTTCTAGCATCCATATAAAAATACAAATGATGAAAACAAATATCAAACAAACAATGTATCCTTATAAGTTGTGGTTAATGTGTAATATTGAGCTTGATTTGCTCACAAGACACAGCTTCACTACATGACGTCTAGGGTTAGGGTTAAATATTATCTAAATAATATTTATAGATTTTTATAGTTTATATTTATTGGTATACATTACATTCAGGGTGTACAGGGGATTTCAAAGGACCACAATGGAAACAAGACTTTGGGTTTTATTGTGTTTTTTAATCCTTTCGAACACTTCTGTTACTTGTTCAATAAAGTTTTCAATCAATCAATTCAATCAGCACATTTGGCTACCAATAGAGACCAGTCATTCAAGTAAATTAATTAATTGATAAAGAGGCTTTAATGGCAGTTTTTGGGCCTCCAGCTTATTTCGGGGTCTCTATCCAACCATGTAGTTCTCATATTGCAAGAAGGGGTGGGGGGGGTCAAGGGCATATGACGCCATTGACATGCAACGTCAATGGCAGTTGTTATTTTAATTAGAGGTGGTTAAAGCATCACATTGTAACTAATAAACATGAGACGCGCTGAATTGCTGAATTGGATAGATGGTTGAGTGGAAGGTCTGTCTTGGACCAGTTTGGTGGTGTGCCTTCATACAGAAGTAGTAATGTGTTGGGATGCATGGAAAATCTGCATGAAGATCTGAAAGTTGATTCTATCCTTTCTATTTGTAAAAGAGCACCCTCTCTTGGTGAGTCAGTAAGACAGCATGTACAAGTGTCAATGTGCAAATGAATCCACGAGAGAAAATGTAGACAGTTTTTAACATCCAGTACATTTTTATTAGAATTTGCCATCCAACCAGGTAAAGGGAGGTTTCTGGGCTGGAAGGTTGAAGGGTGAATCCTTAGTTGGCAGCCAGGATCTGGTCCACCCAGCTGCGGAGCTCGGTGACACGGGCGTAGACAGCGGGGGTGGAGGTGGAGCAGCGGCTGCTTCCCCAGGAGACGATACCGACCTGGGTCCACACGTTGTCCTTCTCGCAGACCAGAGGGCCACCGGAGTCACCCTGAGACAAACACCACACCAAGTTAGAGTGTTGAGACGCAGGCTTCATCAAAGTCACTGACATGTTGAGCTCAATGAAAGGAGAAGGGTTAAGATTGTCTCACCATGCAGGAGGTAGCGCCAGCAGCGCCGGCACAGATCATGACATCAGTGATCATGTTGCTGCCCCAGCTCTGCTTGCACTGCGCGTTGGACATCAGGGGAAGAGCGGCCTGCTGGAGCTTGTTGGGGGTGCCGGGGGCTGAGATCACAAGAGAGAGATACAGAGTCATTGATGTCATCATTTAATGTCATCGTAAGCCATCGTAATTCCGTTTTTGGCTACAATCAGCCACGTTTTACTAGGCCATCAACTGAACCATGTGTGTGCAAATGTGCCAAAGAAAATTGGCGATTCATTCTTTTACCTTACATGATATGTTGCGACAAGAATTGTACTGTAATTTGCTCATGGGAACTGAACGGTGGAGGGTCTTACCGTTGTAGCGGGTCAGACCCCAGCCGCTGGTCACACACTTCATGCCAGGGGCGAAGTCATCGCTGGTCTCAGCCAGACACACGGGGGAGACGGTGGTTCCCAAGACAGCGGGGGAAGCCAGCTTGATGAGGGTGATGTCGTTGTTGATGGTTCTGGAGTCCCATTTGGGGTGGGTGAAGACCTACAGAGGTGGAAGAAGGTACATTGATTTATTCAATTATTTGGTAATCAGTTCATTTATGTGTAATATCAATCAACTTGGTTGTAGATGAGCTAATTAGGTACCTTAGCGGGCTTCAGGATCTGGACCTTCTCACTGGTGACGCCACTGCTCTTGTCATGCTCTCCAGCAATCACACGGTGGTAGGTCCTGAACACAAACACAAAGAGGTGTCCTTGAGGATCCTGCAGTCCAAACTTCAAGGTTTTGTTTTTCGAACCTTGACTTAAAATCATGCTTGTGTCCCTGGTATATAACACTCCTTTATTCCTACATGACTACGTACTCACCTGACATTGCAGTGAGCAGCGGTGACCACCCAGTTCTCGTTGATCAGGGAACCTCCGCAGAAATGGAATCCGTTGGATTGCTGAGTTCAACAGAGGAGAGAGAGCAGGGTTGTTACATCAAGGTTGTTATGATCAGTCCTGATGTCATTATGACGTCATCATACGTATCTAAGGCTCACCTGCAGAGACACCTGCCAGGGCCAGGAGTGGGGGACGGCCTCCTCACCGTTGACGATGCGGGCGTAGCCAGTCACCTGGGGCTGGATGGCTGGGGAGCCACAGCCTAAACAGCACGCAGCGCACAGGAGTTAAGATTGTGTTCAGGTTCCACTAACATTTCAACTATGGAGGGCCCCATAAAGGGTGCTGGCTCAGGTGATGCTACAGGCCGCAGTGCCTTGCTTGCTTACCGTAAGCGGCGCTGACGAAAGCGAAGCAGGAAACAATCCAGAGGAAGGCCATTGTGAAGATGTAAAGATGGAGCAGGACTTGGACATGTATTTATCCATAGGATAAATTCTGTGTCGACCAATCAGAAGCTAGCCTACATATCCACCCATGCTTTTGCTTATGGAAAGTAAATCTTCCGGCTTCAGCTGGTTATCAGGTTTAGATAGACTCTAACTTCCCAGAGCTGTGATAGGAAAGGTGAACTGAGACAGCTGGGTCTGATCAACTTAGTGGAAAACTGTTTTGTTTAATGAAACTTTGTTCTCTGATTCTACAATAACTTTGGATTTTTTTTTAAATACAATTATATAAAACATATATTCTTATAAGTACACAAATATGAGTATACGTAAATAAATACAAACTAACGTCTTTAATAAATATTTACAATCAGAATACACACATGCTTACTGAGGATCCAGCCCCCCCCTCCTCTAATCAAGTATTTTTTCTGTATTTCACTATCCTGTTTTAGATTTGAGTTTATATTGAATGTGTTTTACATAATCCAAGGAATTAAGGCAATTACTATTATTTAACTTTTATATAAAGTGTGCTGGACAGGGTTACAAAATTGGGCAGGAAAATGCCTGGAACTGAGGTGAAAAGTATTACACACATTACTGTTCAAAATAAAAATAATTTGGCCTTGAGGATACTGGACGATCCATTTCTCCCCCTTTTCCCTCGGGTCTGCGTTATAGAATGCCTCATGTAAAAACAAACAGAGCACTGACATCTTTGGTGCCAAGGAGAATTGATTAGGACAGTTGATTATCAGGTTGAATTCAGGTAGAGAGCCACCCTAAAGTATGCATTATGCACTTTGAATGTCTTTATCTTTTTATATTGTCTGTTTTTATGTCAGTCTGTCATTCTGTCTATCATTGTCTGAGTCTGATGTGTACGGCTTTGTGCTTATATGTGCTGTTTGTGCTTATTATGTTTTTTATGCTCCCAAGTGCAAGGCAAATTCCCCTTGGGGCAAATTTTTATTTATTTATCTATCTATCTACTATGTTTCTATGGTAAGACGAAATGATTGTCAAAATGAGTCTCAAGTAGCATTATAAATTGGAATTAATTACATGATATTTGTAATGTCATTATTTTGAGTATCTTTGAAGAGACTTTTCTACCGCTCATGATTGTTTTATTCTATTTGCTATACCCTTGCAATATATAAATATAGGGCATATAGATTCCATTTGAAGACTAACACTAAACTGAGTAAAAGTAGCCCAAAACATATTCCCTGGAAAAAATCCCCTCTTCACTCCTACATGTACATTTACATTTAGGGCATTTAGCAGACGCTTTTATCCAAAGCGACTTACTATAAGTACGTTTGTCAGAAGAAAGAGAAACAATATATCGCTGTCGGTACAGTAAAGATGTTCATAGAATCGAGTGCCAAGCACCAACCATCGCTAGGTTAACCCATTCCCCGTACACAACAAAGACCGTTAGGATGGGACGCTACATAACTAAGTACTATAACTAAATACCTATTTTAGTTTCAGCCCCTATCTTTGTCCCCCATTTGCATTTTTGAAAATGAAATCTAATCTATTTTTCAAAATGCATCTAAATGCATTTACATTTAGAGCATTTAGCAGATATTTTTATCCATAGCACCTTACAATAACTATATTTCTCAGAAGAAAGAGAAACAATATATTGCTGTGGGTAAGGGTGTTCATAGAATCAAGTGCCAAGCACTAACAATTGTTAGGTTGACCCATTCATTTTTATTTATATATTTTTAAAATATAATATATTTTTTATTTTTTTATTTTGCTTTTAGGTCTCAGCTCTCTTACTTGTGTTTCTTATACTTTTCTTTATTGCACTGTTGATGGAGCCTGAGACACGAGGCAATTTCATTGCCAGCGAATGCTTCCATAATTGTCGTGCATATGACAATAAACAATCTTGAACCTTGAATCTTAATCACCCGTATACAAAATAGATAGCTAGGATAAGATGCTAGTGCTGCACAATGCTAAGTACTATTTTTTGGTGCCAGGACGTACAAACATACAATAAGTGTGTTAGTGCCAGGACGTACAAACATACAATAAGTGTGTTAGTGCCAGGACGTACAAACATACAATAAGTGTGGGAGGGGTGTGGGGGTAAGGGGGGAGGCTATACAGAGTCTAGATGGACTCTGAACTAATAGCCTACGTGTAGGAAAAAACTGATGTTTTGACAGGTGTGGGTCAGGTGGTATAGAAAGAGGAGGTGGGAGTCCTGTTCTCGGGGTATAAAAGAGGTGCAGAGACCTTCCACACAACAAACTGAAAACATGGCCATCCTGTTGATTCTGTCCTGCCTTGCCTACTTCGGCGCAGCCTACGGTAAGCCTGCTGTCAAGTCCTCCATTAGCTCACGTTAGGACGTGAACAACACAGGTTTAAAGTGTTTAAAAGAAAATAACAAAAATGTTTGTTACCTAATCTATGTTATCTATTCTAACACAATGTGTCGTACCATGGTGTCATACGACGTCGGTGGCATACTCCAGTCACTCAAGTGTGTGTGTGTGTGTGTGTGTGTGTGCGTGTGCGTGGCTAGGCTGTGGCACCCCAGCCATCAGCCCAGTGATCACTGGTTACTCCCGTATCGTCAACGGAGAGGAGGCGGTTGCCCACTCCTGGTCCTGGCAGGTGTCCCTGCAGGTAAGAGCACAGCAGCGCCTCCATCACACAGACAGGACACGTTCAGCAGGATCTCCACGCGGGGCTTAGACCGTGTACTTTCTGTACAGGATCAAACTGGCTTCCACTTCTGCGGAGGCTCTCTGATCAACGAGAACTGGGTTGTGACCGCTGCCCACTGCAACGTCAAGTGAGTTCCCCTGCCGCAACACGTTGCACGTTACATAATATGAAGTCAATGTGGAAGTATCCTAGAAAAAAACGTACAAAAGGCTTCAATCTAATTACTAAATGAAAATCCAACCGTTGCCGGTCTACACTTGTTTTGGAAGGTGCTGTTGTTTGAGACTTTGGCTCATTATAGGGTTGGGAAATATAATATTGAATATTGATGGACTCCTTTCAGGAGCTACCACCGCGTGGTCCTGGGAGAGCACGACCGCTCCTCCAACGCGGAGGACGTCCAGGTCATGACCGTCGGACAGGTAACCCTCCTCCTCACGACGCCACACAAGGCCACGTCACTGTCACTTTTGCAGAGCCATGCAGGAAGCACATTTATCAGATAAATGTGCCGGAAAATTTCTAATATCTGTAATAAGATAGTGGATCCGTAAACCTCAGAATTATCCCATCCAACAATCAGTACGCAAACTAAGACAGTATAATGTCTTTTTTTAGTTCAAATACTGTGTGCCAAATATGGACAGTTTCTGCCGGCTGCTAAAATCTCAATCCATGGTGCCGTCTGTAAAAGGCCGTCAAACTCACCTTCAAAATGGTCACGGGTAAACCAATGGGGTGACGGCACGGATGCCAAGAGCGCATAATGAGCAGTCTGGGGGCTTAACGGATTATCCTTTGACTCGTCCTCTCCTAGGTGTTCAAGCATCCCAGTTACAACGGCTTCACCATCAACAACGACATCCTGCTGGTCAAGCTGGCCACCCCCGCCACCCTGAACATGCGCGTGTCCCCCGTGTGCTTGGCTGAGACCGGGGACGTCTTTGAGGGCGGCATGAAGTGTGTGACCTCCGGCTGGGGCCTGACCCGCTACAACGGTACGGAGAAACACTCGAGATGTGACCGACGCGGCGGCGGCCCCCTTTGTACTCACAGTCCCATGAAGCCTATTCAAGTTTTAGACAAAAGAATGTTGGCTTTGCACGTTCAAAAACCTTTCGAGGGCATTATCACAAATCCCACCCGATAGAAAGAAAGAGCCTAAAATATTTAGAGCTTTTGCTGAATAATTACCCCTGAATTTCCTTCACTCGAATCTCGACGATTTTCGTAACATTTTCTCTCACGGCACCTTTGTTGATAAGAGGGGATTTTTCCCAAAGATCCAAACCGACACCGAGTCCCGAACATTCATATTACTGCAAATGCACTCTTTCATCAGTGGGCCTCTGGCTGAGTCCCCACGTGCTCCCTCGTTCAGAGATATATTGACACTTTAATCCCACTTCAAACCAGCTCACCTTAGGTTGTTCTTCAGTCTGACTTTCTCACACGTCAAAAATCGTTTTTTGGGTTTCAGCCCCCGACACCCCGGCCCTGCTGCAGCAGGCTGCCCTGCCCCTCCTGACCAACGAGCAGTGCAAGAAGTTCTGGGGCAGGAAGATCACCGACCTGATGATCTGCGCTGGAGCTGATGGAGCCTCCTCCTGCATGGTGCGCTGACACGCTCTCACACACGCTCACACGCGCTCACACGCTCTCACACGCGCTCACACGCACTCACACGCGTTCACACGCGTTCACACGCGTTCACACGCGTTCACACGTGTTCACACGCGTTCACACGCGTTCACACGCTCTCACACGTTCACGAGCGCTCACACGCTCACACACGCGCTCACACGCGTTCACACACGCTTGTGGTTCAGTCGGGGTCGGCCTCCAACTAGTGGATTGAAACTGTAATGGAATGGAGCATCCTAAATATTACATTGAAGGGTGTTTCCCTTTACTACGCTTACACTCTGTGTGTATTTGCATTGAGTTTATGCAAGTTATGGAAAGGGTCAACGACAAAACAAGGATGAATATGATTTGTTTCTCTCGGTTCAAGTCTTCTGTGTCAATACCGTTTCTTTTGTCCCGCTACAGGGAGACTCTGGCGGACCCCTGGTGTGCGAGAAGGCCGGCGCGTGGACCCTGGTGGGC
Source organism: Micromesistius poutassou (assembly GCF_964030765.1). Lineage (NCBI taxonomy): Eukaryota > Metazoa > Chordata > Actinopteri > Gadiformes > Gadidae > Micromesistius > Micromesistius poutassou. The sequence goes on from NC_140282.1 coordinate 1,271,659, forward strand.
ATCGTGTCCTGGGGCAGTGGAACCTGCACCCCCACCATGCCCGGGGTGTACGCCCGTGTCACCGAGCTCCGCGCCTGGGTGGACCAGACCATCGCTGCCAACTAAACATCCTGCCACCGTCATCCACAGTTTTCAGTTTCCTGTGCATGGTCAATAAAATATGCAATAGCAACACTTGATGTCTCTATAGTTTCTGTTTCCTAATGACACTATTTGTGTATTTAGATAGATAGATAGACTTACTTTATTGATCCCATGCTGGGAAATTGCAGTATGAGTATACTCATATTTGTATGAGTATTAGGTATTACATATCATAGTGATGCAATTGGCTAGCCTAATTGCTATCAGTACTTTTGGCATAGGCCTATCTTAATGCATCGTAACAAATTAAAGATTAATGCATTTTCCTTTACACAATCATTTGATTATTTTCCTAAAAATGCATCCATGTCTTGAATGTTTTAGACATTAAAACAATAACTCCCCCCAAAATACTCCAAATCCAGCTCTAAAATCTAGCCCTGCATTTGGAGGTTAGCTTTTCTTTAACAATATGCTCAAACTGTGCTCCGGTGCAAACTGCATGCGACGTGTCTCGCATGGACAAAGAAAAACAATCTCCAAATGGTTTTTGCTTACCCAGATAAAATGCCCACCCAGTAGAATCGAGGGCTGCACTGATTGATAGTTATTTTTACATTGCCTATCATTTGACTCGGGATAAGGAAATAACCGTATTCTCCAGTACGGCTCGGAGTCTTCCTTGAAATGAGAACCAAACCCTGAACCCTGTATTTTCAGATGAAAAGTGATGCACTGGGTTGTTACATATTGCTATGGATTGATCATGGTCCAAATCTAGACTAAGACCCCAGCTTATTGCTGACATGGCTATTTAGACGTGTAAATCAACCCAGCCCCTCTCTCAGTGTACGTACGTTCTGAATTTGGCAACCGGCGAGCCAATGACATCCATTATATTCCAAACTATGGTTTATCAGTGCCAATAGCTCTATCTTTCTTTTTTGTTTTTCGGGGGTTTATAAACGACAGGAGCAGCTAAACACTGGCATCCTTTCAAACTATCTGTATTAATTAAGTACCATAATTAAGCCTAGTGAAATAGAATATTTCAGTAACTCATTGTACATATCAGAAACACTGTGTACCATATTCTGTTTCCCTTGTATGCCCCCTTGTAATGCCTTGGATTCACTTATTCATGCTTGACCAATTTGTTTGACAGGATCCCTCAGCCCGGGGGACATTGTTATCTGCATAGACACTCGGGCAACTGTTGTTGTTTATTTGTGACTCTGTTTTAGAAAACATAAACTGAGGACAGATGTTCTCTTCCAGACATCCATTAACAGCCGTTCATGGTGCGTTTTTTTTTTGGCAGCAGTAAACCAAGGATTCAGTCAGCTGCCGTCCATAAGTGTCATTAAAAAGACAAGAGCGTGATTGTGCTTCGTTCCTACAGTCCCTAGTACACCATGGGAATCAAACCGGCTTATTGTGACTGACGGCTGATCAGATTGCTGCTTTTATCTCAGCCTTATTAAACTCACATTCACACTAAAAGTTTATGAACTTTTTTTGCATGTGACTTTTTTTAGTTAAAAATACTATTAATTCCTATTTAATAATAAATAATAATAACCATTTGGACTTTAAGAATAACATAGTTTTCAATTATTGATCTATCTATTGTTAATTCATATTTTCTTTGCTTTATTTGCATAACGTTTCAACAGACACTCTAAGAAAACTATAAATTAATGCACTTTGAAATGAAACACAATTATATACTTATCAAATAATCTATAATTACCATAGAACTGAATATTTACATGGTCTTTTCTTAAAATGATTGGAATTATTAAAATTTTATTTCCCATTTACTATCTATTTACCCACCCTGGGGATTTAGAAAGTACCTATGACTATTGCTTCATTATAATTAACATGTTATCATATGGATTATTGATAATAGGCTTTAGATTGAAAAATGTACTTCGTCGTGATTTGCCCGATTGTTTATGACTGTTCCCGTGTGTCTCATTTTACTTTGCCTTGTGCGTTTGAAAGGATTGCTCTAAATTTCCAAACAATATTTCACCTCATCATGACCCATTCAAAGCCCTGTCGTACCATGTACAACAGGAAACATACCACACCACAATGAAGAAAAGGCTGATGTTGTTTATAACACGTGTGTGTGTGTCTCCGTGGGCGTTTCTCTGTTCACACGAGGGAACGGTGGCAGAACTCTTGACTCTGGACTTCCATGAACCGGTCGCTTGCATCTTGTTTGTTTTTGCAGCCTTGGCAGCAAGGTGGGGGCTATAGGTGGGGGCTATAGGTGGGGGCTATAGGTGGGGGCTACAGGTGGGGGCTATAGGTGGGGGCTATAGGTGGGGGCTATAGGTGGGGGCTATAGGTGGGGGCTATAGGTGGGGGCTAGGTGGGGGCTATAGGTGGGGGCTATAGGTGGGGGCTATAGGTGGGGGCTAGGTGTGGGCTATAGGTGGGGGCTAGGTGGGGGCTATAGGTGGGGGCTATAGGTGGGGGCTATAAGGGGGGGCTATAGGGGGGGGCTATAGGTGGGGGCTATAGGTGAGGGCTATAGGTGGGGGCTATAGGTGGGGGCTAGATGGGGGCTAGGTGGGGGCTATAGGTGGGGGCTATAGGTGGGGGCTATAGGTGGGGGCTATAGGTGGGGGCTAGCTGGGGGCTAGGTGGGGGCTATAGGTGGGGGCTAGGTGGGGGCTATAGGTGGGGGCTATAGGTGGGGGCTATAGGTGGGGGCTATAGGTGGGGGCTATAGGTGGGGGCTAGGTGGGGGCTATAGGTGGGGGCTATAGGTGGGGGCTAGGTGGGGGCTATAGGTGGGGGCTATAGGTGGGGGCTAGGTGGGGGCTAGGTGGGGGCTAGGTGGGGGCTATAGGTGGGGGCTATAGGTGGGGGCTATAGGTGGGGGCTAGGTGGGGGCTATAGGTGGGGGCTATAGGTGGGGGCTATAGGTGAGGGCTAGGTGGGGGCTACAGGTGGGGGCTACAGGTGGGGGCTACAGGTGGGGGCTACAGGTGGGGGCTAGGTGGGGGCTATAGGTGAGGGCTACAGGTGGGGGCTAGGTGGGGGCTACAGGTGGGGGCTATAGGTGAGGGCTAGGTGGGGGCTATAGGTGGGGGCTATAGATGGGGGGCTACAGGTGAGGGCTACAGGTGGGGGCTAGGTGGGGGCTACAGGTGGGGGCTAGGTGCGCCTGTGGCTGCAGGACTGACCGACGCGGCGGCAGTAGCAGATGGCGTTGAAGAAGCGGCAGTAGCACGTGTCGCAGGGGTCACAGCAGGGCAGCTGGTGGCCCAGGCAGGACTGCTGGTGGGGGACGCAGCGGCGCGGCGAGCGCATGGTGCGCAGCTGCAGGGCTTCCGTCATCTCCTGGGAGGTGCCCTGTGCCATCGCCGCACGCAAACGACAACAAAACAACAACAAGTACATGATGCTGCGCGTTCTGATCTTGGCAGAACTGCCTTCTTCATTGATGCCCCCTAGCACGTGGAACGCTCCGCAACAAACACTGAAAGTGGAGGTACTCCCATCTGCTGCTGTTTGTAAATGCTTACTATTGAATCTCTGCTCGTCAAACTGCAACTGTTTTTAGTTTATCTACTTATTTTATGTGTTTTTTTATGTTCGTCCTTTTGATGTAAACTCGTCGTCATTGAAAATGAGGGAAACCTCAATGCCTTACGAGTGTAAGTAAAGGTTTGAAATGAAAAAATGAAATGAAATGATATTTTTTGTTGAATCAATTTGCAAGCAATTTGGCCTGCATCTTAGTATCATCCGTTCATTGTCCTGATTGTCGTTCTGTCAGACCAAAGTAATTCTGTTGCCGTTTTTATCCCGGGTCACACTTGAGGTTTACGTTCCCAGCTACGCAGTATGAACAGATTGATTTGGTTGTTTACTAAAACCACCAATTGCGATGAATGAAGATTAGACGGGTTTGGGGCATTTTTAGCTTCTACCAAGCTCAGGACCTATTAAAGAACAAACTGTATCACAGGCATTTGATTTTTCGATCCAGCTCGCATGCATGCAATAACTCCAATGTCTAAGGGTAATAGATTTATGATTACAGTGGAAAGCAGAATAGTGAGGCCAGATGGTCGGTGCCAGAGAATCAAGCAATGCAAAATATCTCACCTCGTCATAAGACTGGGTATCGATCATCAACTGTTCCACAGTGTCAGCTTCAAGGATATCAGAGACTGCCCTGGAGGGCTGAGTCTTTTCTGGAAGTGGGTAAGACATTATATAAAAGTAGTTATGTTATGTTATAATCAAAACACTTTTGTTTTCCTTCCATCCAACCTATTATAATTTTTGCCACGAGTATTCATTATTCAAATTAGTAATTCTGACTTAATGACAATATAATTGTCAACAAACAATATTTGGGCAGCAGCTAAATAACAGCTTCATCAAATAGTGGCAGACTGTTCATTTGCATAAATGTGATAGCTGTAAGTCTTACAAAGTTCCCATTTACAAAAAAATATTTGTATTAGTATCCTAATTCTAACTTATATAACAAAATAGAGAACTTCTCTGAACAATTCAGATAATAAAAAGTATCTAATGTAAGGTTTTTGGGGGGGCATGCAATTTGGCATCTAAATGTAATTAAATGGACTGTAATTCAAAATATAATAAAAGTTGAGCCACTGACCAATCTCTGAAATATAGGAGGGCTCCAGCCGTCTGTGGCTTGGTTGGACTACGTCCAATGGCATGTCCCCATGCACCAGGCCGTGAGACAGCTGGAGGATGCTAAGAGCCCACCAGCATTTCATCACAGAGTGCATGATGTCTCTTATCTCCAGAAAGCAAGTGGATCCTTAAAACACAGCTGTCAAGCAAAAAACACAGCATTTGACTGCACAAGTTGCAAATGAATCACATACTCAAATAGTAGCACTACAGATGTATATGCATCGCAGTACTCAAGGCTCTTATGTCAGAATGTATAACAACGTGTAATAGAATGAGTGAATAAAATGCTGAACAACAACAACATGACCTTCGATTGGAGACAGAATAGACAATACTTTGTGGACTATGTTGTAATGTTTTGTGCTTTAATTTCTCTGCATTCACTCTCCATATTATACACAAAGGTTGAGCCAATTCTGAATTGAACCATCATTATAACTATGCTTTTTACAACATGATACTGTTTTTGCTACACATCGGTAAATGTCTAAATAGTGATCTGCTGTGAAAAACAAGATAAGTGTGAAATGAACATCACAGCATCAACAGGACATGGGAAGAAAAAGGTGGACAAGGAAGAACAGGGAAGGACGCCGAAGCCAAGAGACAAAAGACAAAGTCACTCACCTGTGAGGCTGCGGTCGACGTGGTCCAGTCCGGTCCTGGGCTGGAGTTGCAGTGGCAGGCCTCTTTATATGGCAGCACCCCAGGGAGCGGGGGGCGACATCCACATGACCAGCTACAATGGGAGGGAGTTGGTGACACCATCTTACCCCCACCCACCCACCCCACCCCACCCACCCCCCCCACCCCACCCACCCCACCACCCCACCCCACCAACCCCACAGCCCAGGGCCAGTGGCAAGACTGAAAGAAATCTGCCTAATAGCTGTGACGTTATCGATGATAGACATCAGAGTGCGTTGCCAGCACTACTACTACAGCTGCACTGTCGTAAGGCTCTGCCTATATGGCACCATGGTGCATAATGCTAAACATTACATTTTATTTTAGCTATAGCTATGGAAAGTCAATGACCAATGACCTCGGTCAATGTACGCCTTGACAATGATCCTTAAAAACCACTGCCTATTAATTGTCAGCCAACGTTATACGCAAAGTGCTTGGATTATCATAATTATGTGATGCCAATGTAATAGAAGAAATATTCCAGGCGCACTCTTTGTGAGTCACGCTTCACTAGAGGAGCACATCTGATGAATAGACCATACATCTCATTTGTTCTCCTAATTGTTTTCTATGGCTCTGGTACGTTTCAGGGAAAACAGGTGAACAGGCACATTGAGGATGGTTTGGATTCATTCAGGTTTATATTATTCATCAATCACTGATAAGAGGAAATCAAAACATCCGGAACGTTAATAGACACGTATTAATCTCTGGCCCTTTGATTTTCCTGCAAATATATTGTCGTTTCACAGAACCCCGTGAATGACGTCTTTAGAGCACTCACGGTTCTTGTTCTTGATGTAAATCTGATTTCGTCCAACCATCTGACGTACCTGGAGTACCAAGAGGCTATGAAATGTCCAGAAGAGGAAAATTTGAGTCAAGGACTAAATTAAAAGTCATTCATTGCCGTAAAAGCATGAACACGGGCATTGTCAGGCTCCAGGAATTGAATTTGAGTGTGAATCTACATGGTGTGGATCCTTCAATCTGTTAAGCATAGTGCATGCCCTTGTGTCACACAGCAGAGTACTGGTACCATAAATGTTTAAATTGTATAAATTATACTTTAAACTGTGGGCTTTGTTAAATCTGTAGCCTACTGCCTATTGCTGTATTGGAAGCAATTGTTTTTTGTATATATATTTTTTTATTTCCCTATTTTAATCCCTATAGGTATAGTGTGAATAGACTACCCAGTTTTTACTTGGGACAGTCCCTGTTTCTTTTCTTTTTTTTAAGAATGATTTTTCAAATAGTTTTGCGATTGGCAAATGTTGTAGCTTTCAAATGTATACACATTTCTAGACAGCTGGTAAAGTCTCGTGCCTATCTGACGGGAAGAGACTCGACCTCTGGTAGCACTGTTGTTTGTGTCCTTGTTTGTTTAGTGATTAATCTTGAAAGTATTTTTCCCGATGAGAAGATATCGCTGTGTTTGAAGTGGCCACAGCGTTTCTCATGTGAGACTTGGCAGGTTTAGTGGCCCTGGTTACGGTATATTGATGCTGGGATTTTACAGTACGACTCTCTTGAGTCCTGAGAAAATGGGAAAAAAAGCAAACCTGATTGAGCATTTCACTATTCGGGTAATGAACTTTAGAGTGTTTTGGGCTAATGGATCAAAGCGTCAAACACATCATAGTAAACCAATGGGCTTCAACCTCATGATAACATCTGATATGTTGTTGATGTAGGGTCTAAATACAAATTGACAAAAAATAAAAATATATTGTTGTGAGTTGTGTGTGACAGTCTGAAACTAAAATGATGTATTTGTTAATTGATGTACTGCTTGTTTTGTTCTGTTATAATTGATTTTTTTTTGTTATCTTTTTGCACTCTGTGCATTCAATTCATCAGAGGTTCAACACAAGTTTGGCAATATATTTTTAGCAATATTGGTAGCATATTACAAATTTCCCAAATATAGCAGGTCGGTTACCTGACTCAATTTTTAATTTTTTTTTATTGTATTGTGAAATGCAGGTCTTGTTCTCGACTTATGGTACTGGTGTTGAGCTAAAGAACAAACTCACACACAAACAAACATTTCATCATCTCGATTATAATGATATCGTCCTCTTTACATGCCTGTACACGAGTGCCAAACCTTGTACACTTTAGATTACAATATCAGCATAAATCAGTGTCAGCAGCTCTTGTTGACCTTTTAATAATAATACGTTTATTTTATATAGCGCCTTTCTCACACTCAAGGTCACTTTACAGATTCACGAGAGCGCACACGGAGCAAGACTGCACAACAAGAAGTACAACAACACAAATACAATTAAATAATATCAGCGTGTGTGCAATCTGTGTGTTTTTTATGTGTTTTTTTTATTATATTATTAAATGATTATGATAAGCAAGCAAGCAATAGCGTTGTAGCATATTTAAATGATTATTTCTAGTGTACTCTGATGTATACTCTGGTTACTAGAGTATACATCAGAGTACACTAGATATACTACTGTAGACTAGAGTCTAGTGGCGCAAGCATAAGTCAGATGACAGGTGGTCACATGATCCGGTCACCTGACGTCCACATCCGGGCCCTGGCAGCTACGTACGAGCCCTGTGATCTGTCACGGAGAGAGACGCTTCCCTTCTGCTCCTTCGGTCCAAACCCCGTCAACATGCCCTTCTCGGAGCTGTATTTTAACGTGGACAACGGTTACCTGGAGGGACTGGTCCGGGGATTCAAGGCCGGCATCCTCTCCCAGGGAGACTATCTGAACCTGGTCCAGTGCGAGACCCTTGAAGGTGAGCTACAGGGAAGCGCTGACCGTCAGGAGCTAACGCCGCTAACGCCGCTAGCCGCCAGCTGCACTTCATGTGATCAGATCCGCTGATCAGAGACGGACCGATGCCCTGTCGTTCGATGTGTTCATTTGGTGCAGCTGGTGTTAGGATGAACAGAATCGTGACATTAGATGGGTTCCCTCTCGCCTCTCTCGGAGGAGGAGGAGTTCTTTGGAGTGATCGCGTTAGCCCCAGGTCCGTTTTCATGTCATATGACCCAACCTGAGACTGTCGTGTTTCTGCTTCTTAAAGCCACTGCAGCCTAAACGCTGTGGTCGTGTACGTGTTGCCCTGTGAAAGCATATTAAACGTTGTCCAAGTATTTATTTTATATTTAATGTCAATGTGAATGTCTTGCGTACTACAGAGTGACTGGCCTGTTTCAGCCCTGATCCTTGGGTCGTGTGTTGGAAATGAGAAGTAGATGCACTGGAAATAGATGTCATGTTCAATGATTCAGCCTTCCCCCATAACTATTAACAAGGCATTTGCTTCTGACAGTTTTCCATGACGTTGACATTCAAATAGATTAAATAGAGTAGGGGAAGATGGCCCCAACACGTGCCTACAGTATATCAATGCACATATATCAATGCACCGTGTCTTTGTATTGAACAGATCTGAAGCTCCACCTGCAGAGCACTGACTATGGGAGCTTCCTGGCCAATGAGGCCTCTCCGCTCACCGTGTCCGTCATTGACGACAAACTGAAGGAGAAGATGGTGGTGGAGTTTCGTCACATGAGGAACCAGTCCTACGAGCCTCTGGCCAGCTTCATGGACTTTATCACGTAAGCTTCCGGTTCACGAGCCTTTGTGAATATAAACCAGGAACATGTAAACAAGCTTGAGTTATACAGTGAGTCACAATCCCGCTGGTGCTTGATGACCAAAGTGATGCAGCCACATCCCTGCTATTTGAATGTCTGAAATGCATGTACCTTCTTTTTTTATGTCAAAAGCTGATTAAAAACACACAAAAAACACACTGTTTCACACTGATCAGGAATACAGCGTGTGCACGTTGCTGATGTGCGTGTGCACAGTACTAATGTGCACAGATCTTTTTTAGTGTGAACACTGATTACAGTAGGGCTCTGGCGCAGAAACCTTCTCCTACGATGGTATAACAATATAACATGAAATGGTAACACTTTTATATGAACTTTCAGTCATACATAATTGTTTATAAGCATATGGTTAATGATATCACTCATAATCACAAATTATTAATCAGTGCTCAGCTTACCAGCCTATCCAGTCGACTGTGCCAACTGGTAGACGGATCCGTCCATCATACACCCGACTGGACACACCCACTTGTGATGTCACTAGAGGATCGATTTTGTGATGGTTTTGCGATGGCTAATAAACATCACACCTGGTGGCAAAATAGAGACACTTTAACATAGAACTTATTTAATCAAATACAATATGATACGATATTAATTACCTAATGGCTGTCATTAACTAATGGCTTATAAATGACTTCTGACTGAACTTTATTATAATAGTGTTACCCAAGAAACCCACATTGTTTTGCACATTAATGTAAGTGCAAATACACTTTTGTATTTGCTTGCTTTTGTTTCAGAAAATCGTCGTTTGTCCTGTGTGAATAGATAAGATAAATATAGATATTATTATTTAAATATTTTTTGCATGGCTAGTGCAGTGGCATTTGTTATCCAGCGGCGGTGCCACAGCTGGATAGGATGCAGGGGAAACATGCAGGTTTATTTTCATGCGTCACTATGTCACTGTCACATTTAAGCAGACAGTCTGTTGAATCCCCTTCTTCTCTGCATTGCCTCCAGGTACAGCTACATGATTGACAATGTTATCCTGTTGATCACGGGTACTTTGCACCAGCGAGCCATCTCTGAGCTGGTGCCCAAATGCCACCCGCTCGGCAGCTTCGAGCAGATGGAGGCGGTCAATATCGCCCAGACACCCGCTGAACTGTACAATGCCATTCTCGTGGACACGCCTCTAGGTAGGAATCACACGCAAATGTCCCTCAACTACAGTGAAAACTCTTTTGTAGTATTCTTTGACAAGCACCTGAATGTAAAAGCCACTTGGAAAAGTTTTCCTCCATTTCCATGCTTGACGTAATTTTTAAAAAGGTAAAAAAAAAAGAATAGTATTCAGATGTACATTTTATTTTGTCTTCAGCTGCCTTCTTCCAGGACTGTATATCCGAGCAGGACTTGGATGAGATGAACATCGAAATCATTCGAAACACACTTTACAAGGTAACAGCGGAGCGGAGGCCGAAACAGGGAAACGCATTCAGCAGATGTGGAAAGTGCGTGGTTTGAAATATTTCATCGTCTCCTAGGCTTATCTGGAGGCTTTCTACAAGTTCTGCTCGAACCTGGGAGGAACCACGGCAGATACCATGTGTCCGATCTTAGAGGTGAGATTGTCCATAGAACCAGTCGTGTGTGTGTGTGTGTGTGTGTGTGTGTGTGTGTGTGTGTGTGTGTGTGTGTGTGTGTGTGTGTGTGTGTGTGTGTGTGTGTGTGTGTGTGTGTGTGTGTGTGTGTGTGTGTGTGTGTGTGTGTGTACACAACATTTCCCATCATAAAACTTCCGTACGGGAGGAAAGGCACAATTTAGCGTACAAACGGGATGGATTAAATAACGGTATGGTAGAGAAATTAAAAATGCCTGATTCCAGCAAATTCTGGAGCCAAAGCAATATATTTATTATAAAGAGTGATGATTTATATTAGCCAGACTTCCTTGTGATTTATTGTGTACACCGTCAGTAAGAATGAACGACGATCGACAACATCAGGGATTGATTGAGAGACCATAAAGGTAGAGGATTGTGAGTGGACAGTAATGTTGTCGTGGTTGTTAAACCAGTAACCGCAATAGCCTAAGCCTTCTGTGTTGTCAACGTGTCATGTGACTATTTCATCATAAAAGTGTAGTCCTCAACGTACACAAAATGAGCCCTAGGCCTTCTTGAATGATCATGTATATATGATATATATATTATGGTGAGTGTGTGTTAGGGATCGACCGATATTGATTTTTTAGGGCCAATACCGATTTTTTTTTTTCCCCATATCACCCTTATCAGATGACCAATACGCCAATGCCGATTTTCTTGAGCCGATATTTGGAGCTGATACTGCTTTTTCTCCCTCAGTTTACATCATAAAAATGACACAATGATGATAACAAATGTTACAAGTCTCAATTCAAAAAAGGAACATTTATTGAACTGTCTGTAAATCAAAAAATCGGTCAATACGATACACGTAAAAAAAACACAAATATCGGTAATATCTGTGGGCCGATATATGGGAGGATCACTAGTGTGTGTGTGTGTGTGTGTGTGTGTGTGTGTTAATATGTGTACATGTCCTCTCCTGCCCGCTCTGCCTCCAGTTCGAGGCGGACCGCAGGGCCTTCATCATCACCATCAACTCGTTCGGCACAGAGCTGAGCAAAGAGGACCGGGCCAAGCTGTTCCCTCACTGCGGGAAGCTGTACCCCGAGGGCCTGGCCCAGCTGGCCCGCGCCGACGACTACGAGCAGGTCAAGGCTGTAGCCGACTTCTACCCGGTGAGTCCAGCACCCCCACCCTGCACCCTGCACCCCACCCCGCCCTGTCCCGCACCCCACACTGCACCCCGCCCTGCCCCGCATCCTGCCCTCCAACCCACCCCGCCCTGCACCCCGCCCTGCACCCCCTACCCACCACTGCTCCCTCTCAGTTGTGCCCGGACTGTATTCTTGATACACGTTTAGTTATACGATGTAAAGTCGCTCCAACATTGAAGGCCGGGCTAAAAATGATTTAGTCGCTAAGTGATGCATCCTGGCTTTATATCAGAGGTTAATAACAACATGTTTTATTTTAACCAGCCACAATCGTTCCAGCCTTCATGGGGCTGTTTCAGTAAAACAGTAAATCGTTAAACATTAAATCGTTTCACGTGCTGCTTCTCAGCCAATCAAATCGGTACAATCGCGGATGGCCTTGCCGGGAGATACAATACAGCAGCGACCAGGAGACGCACCACAGCTCTTTTTCTCTTTTTACAAGAAGAGATGAACGATATTGGTCGCTGTACTCAAGCAGGCTAGGTGGCTCACAGAAAGAGCGAAAGAATGAGAGGGAACATTGCTCCCGACATGTGCATTTAACCCACCTGGAGAACAGTAGAATATAGTTTCTGCTGTCATCTCCTCTTGTTTCCAGCAATGTTCATGTGCTGCAAGCCTTTCCTTCTGCCCTCAAACCATCGTGTCCTCTGCCCGTTTTTAGGAATACAAACTCCTGTTTGAAGGAGCTGGCAGCAACCCTGGAGACAAGACACTGGAGGACCGCTTCTTTGAGCACGAAGTGAGCGAGCACACACACACACACACACACACACACACACACACACACACACACACACACACACACACACACACACACACACACACACACACACACACACACACACTCTTTCCAAATCTCTAGGGAATGAGTTGAACCCTAACCGCTCCCGTCCGTCCCCTCCCCGCCCGCAGGTGAAGCTGAACAAGCTGGCCTTCCTCAACCAGTTCCACTTCAGCGTCTTCTACGCCTACGTGAAGCTGAAGGAGCAGGAGTGTAGAAACATCGTCTGGATCGCCGAGTGCATCGCCCAGCGGCACCGTGCCAAAATCGACAACTACATCCCCATCTTCTAGTACCCCCACCCCCCCCCCCCCACACACACACACACACACAGTCTCTCTTCCCCCCCCCCCCCCCCCCCCCCATACACACACGCTCACACACATGAACACACACACCATTGTGCTACCCCCTCTGCATTTCAGTTTTCTCTCGGCCTGTGTTTCTCTCTCATTCCATGGTGGTAAAGGAGGTCCACAGCAACACGTTGCAAAATGTTAGATGTTCCCTGCATCTCCTTCCCTGAAGTTGTAAAAAAAAAAAAAACACCAATATTTGTTTATTTATTTTTGTTTGTTTGGTCGGTTTGTCTTTGTCAGTATTTGGCCATCTCCTGTCCTGACAGCATGTAGGATATAATGTTCATCAGAGTAGGTTGAGATATGGATAGAAGATGTTTGTGTAGTGTTTCCAAAGTCATGATTATATATTAAAAAAAGGGTGAATCAACAGTTTTCTGTGTAATTTACTGCATTGGTTATGAAAGAAAATATGTTTGAAACAAGTGGATATATTGGCTCAAACAAGCTTACCTACAACTTCTATATTTATGTGTGCTACGAGGAATATGTCACGTGTGAATTATGTCTGATAAATGAATGGGCGTATATCTCGATCTCTATTCAATTCTCCCCTAAAGATTATATGTAAAATGATACAATATATACATATTTCAGATGGATATTACAATTTATTTTCTTCTTGTTCGAATGATTTATTGCTGCTTTTTCAGTTGTGTGTCTGTTTTGTGAAACGTGAACTGTAAAAGTGACAACCAATAAAGTGTCATTGCCCTCGTATCAATCTGAACAGGCTGTTTTTGGGCACCTACAGTATTATTTTTTTTTTCAAATTTCCCCCCTCTGCCTTGGTCCCCCAAGCCTGTCCCACTTACACCCGCAGTCCGTCGGCCCCATAGACATCTTATAAGTAGACGCAGCATCGACCGCTACTGCCTACTGGCACTGACGAGACGCGGGGCCGCCATCTTGGAGTGGTGATCCGCTCCACTCAGTGTGATCCGTTTGGCAGGAGCAATGAACTGTCAGCGCATTTAATTAATCTTAACTCACTGAATACCACTGATTTTCACACGGCTTTTTGTCATACGTGTAGCTATGATAAAGGACACATGTTTTGGCGTGTTTTATTATTCATAGTTGGCTTAACAGTAGGCCTAATAGAATATTCATATATGCTATAAGTGACCAGACGTCTGAGATCAAAAGGGGAAGAAGGGGAAGGGGAAAAAAACGGTCAGCTATTTTTAAGTAGTAGTACAATATGATTAGGTTATATATACATATACGTATATCCTACATAAACAATGTATGAATACATTAGATATCTTAGGGACTTATAGACTCTATATCTCTATATCTCTATATCTAGTTTATTCTGTCTTGACACTTTGTATTGATATTTTGTATTACATTCTTCCCTTAAATTATGTTTAGAGTGATTGTTTTATATGTAGTTTTTATGTATGTCGCTTTGGATAAAAGCGTCTGCCAAATACTTAAACATAAATAAACACCTGAAAGTTTTTATATCAGCTAAAACCACCAATCGGTTTCACTGGATTCAGAATAAAACCAAATTCTGTCTTACCCAACAATGTTAGTATTTCAATATTGTTACTTGAACGACTTATTCATGGTTCCAATTATACTGTTAAGAAAGTATTGTCTTATACTTTGCCTAAAATTAGACAAAATAGAACATTTCCTTACAAAGACGAATGGGGCCAGGGAACTAAGTTTTAACATTCTATTCTAAGTTAACATTCAATTCAATTTTATTTATAGAGTGCCAAGACATTACACATCTCACGGCACTTTACAGAGTGTTGAACATTCAGAGAGAGCCCATGAGTAACAGGGGCGAGGAAAAACTCCCTAGAATTGGAGATACATATAGGAAGAAACCTCGAGCAGATCCACGACTCGAGGGCCTGACCCATCTGCCTAGGGTCAGTTACAGGGCAGTGAGGTTTGTATACATGATAAATGAATAGGTTAGTTAGGTGTAGAGAATAGAACATGGTGTTTAGAGCCACCTGGGGTGTATGTTACAAAGAGGTGGGATGGTTACCTTACCAGTATGATAATGCATGAATCCCATTTAGTGTCAGAAAGTTCAAATAGTCTAGTGTAGGGATGAATTGTCATGGGGATTAGGAATTGTCATAGGGCAGTAGTGGATCGCTAGGCAGCGCAGGCCAGGAATCCGGTCAAGGGGACAGCAACAGGCGATGGTAGGGCAGTCATAGGGATGGGACTTCAGGTGCGATGAGGGCCAAATACAAGGATGGCTAATGACTGGTAATGGTTTACCTCACAAGTGAGGTAAGGGGGAAGAGAGATATAGAGTGGGTTAGTATTGCTATACGTTTCATGATGGTTAGTATTAAGTGTATCAATGGTACTATATAGTGTTACACTATAGAGAGAAAAGGCAAGAAATGTTATATATTGATATGATTTATCAAGTCTCAGTTCATAGCCGGGTGAACACCGTAGTTCAACAGTAATCCCAAAAAATAGCCCATTCCAGTTGTCAGGTAAGTGTGGCAGGACCTTTCCTGTTTATCACACATTTCACTAAGGTGGGCTACACAAAATTGGGTTGGAAAGCTAGACTAGCTATACTGTATAGCCACTGTCCATCTGATTGTCTAGTTAGCTAATATCATCATACGTGCTTTTACTGGCTTGATATTCGCTGCTATGGTTAAGGTTAGGGTTAGGGAAGAGGATAAGGGTGAGGATTAGGGTAAGGTTGGGGGTGAGGGTAAGGGAGGCGGGCGGTTAGGGTATAGGGGAGGGGTTAGGGTTAGGGGGGGGAGGTATGAGTAAAGGAGGGGGGGAGGGGGAGGTAAGGGTGTATGGGGGGGGAGGACAGAGGTCAGGGTATAGAGGGGGAGGTTAGGGTATAGGGGAGGGAGGTTGGGAGAGGGGAGGGGAGAGGTAACCTTACCTCATTAGGGCAACATGCATGTGTATAATAAAAATTACCATACAACAAGCCACACAACCAGGTCATTTTAAATGATTTTATATCATAAAACATCAGTATACATTTCAACATCTGTGCACACAGTGAAACAATTCTGGGATGTGATGAAAAAAAACAATGGTTCATCGTGAGACCATCTGACCCTAACTCTGTCCCTAACACTGAACCATGAGGAACCCTTGAGAAACAAGGAACCCTTGACAACCCGTGACTTAAGTCACGTCCTGCGAGGTAGAAGTTGCATCTGAAGTCTCCACTGTCCAGCTCCGACGAGGCGCCGTCAGTGGGTCACTGAAATGTTGCAAGAGGAAAAACACAAATCGTTAGCATCGTAGCATAATCTATGTTGCTATCCATAGGCCAACAATGTCAATGAGGCTACCAATGTCTATTACACTATGAGGCTACCCATGTCGATTACGCTATGAGGCTACCATGTTGATTACACTATGGGGCTACCAATGTCAATTATGCTACAATATCAATTATACTATGAAGCTAATGATATAGATAACTATGAGGCTAGCGATGTTGATTATGCTATGAGGCTAACAATACCCATTATGCTAGGAGGCTAACGATGTCCAGCTAGGGGGCTAACCAGATTCCGGGTCTCCCTCCAGATAGGTGGCTCCTCCTCCATAATTTTTTTAGTTTATATAATTAGTGTTGAAGAAAATACTTTTGTTTTGAGAATTCTACACTAGAAACACAGTGGTAGTAGTTTATTATTCTTTGGACACCTTGTTTAAATAATTCTGAATCAAATCAAATTTTAAACTTCAACATGAAACATGCACACACTGAATTTCCTGAATTTGTAATTCAGGAATATAGTAAAACATTCTGTGAATTTAACAGCATAGCTTTGGTGGTGAAACGATGTAAAAAAAAAAAACACCCGTTGGTATTAACCTTCCAAAGACTTGAGCAGTCCCATCGTAGTCCTCGTCTCGCTCCTGGTGGGTCGTCAGCTTAATCTGTTCACAATACAAACACATTAAAAGAGTGATGTTACGTTACCGAGTGTGACCAGCTGTTACGTTTTAGTGTCCACCTTGATGTATGCTGGATAAACTATAGTAGTAGCAGCTGATGTGACCTTAATTACTTCAAATCACAGCTTTGGCTAAAATTCACAGAATGAAAAATCTGAAGGAAAAACTAATGAAGACCCTCTACGATAGTTTGAAATAATTAAAAAGAACCTCCAGGTGTCAAGTGTTTGGTTATGGTTACCCTCCGGTCCACAGCCTCTGGTCCAGCCTGGTGCCCCATTCCTGGTCCAGGGGGATCTGGATACCCTCTGGTCCAGCCTGGTGCCCCATTCCTGGTCCAGGGGGATCTGGATACCCTCTGGTCCAGCCTGGTGCCCCATTCCTGGTCCAGGGGGATCTGGATACCCTCTGGTCCAGCCTGGTGCCCCATTCCTGGTCCAGGGGGATCTGGATACCCTCTGGTCCAGCCTGGTGCCCCATGCCTGGTCTAGGGGATCTAGTTACCCTACATTATAATTAAGTGCGAGAAAAGCACTAGACACAATAATAATAATAATAATAATAATAATAATAATAATACACCCTGGTGACCCATACCTGGTCCAGTGTGATCTGGTCACCTGCTGGTCCTCAGCCTCTGGTCCACTCTGGTCCAGGAGATCCTGTGAAGTCAGACAGCATCTTTATAGACCCGTGCACATCGCAGTCTCAAATCTGACTACCAACCCCCCTGCAGGAGCCCCTTACCTTGAGCTGGAACGACGATGGAGATCTTGGGGTGCTTTGGTCGTCTTGTTGCAAAATACAGCCAACAGACTTACCTTGAGCAGATCTAGTAGTTTGTTGCTGTTGGTTCATGTACAAATAATTGACTATACATTTCATATCCCCCCCATTTAGCAAATAATTCCCACCCATAAACAAGGCTGACAACAGTACAAAATAACAAACTGTTCTCATGCCTTTTGTCTACTTCCTTACTACTCTCTAAAACATCGCATGCACATCGCATGAGTGTTGCTTTACTGATCAGGGTGTGATCTGAGTGACCAGAGATGCATGCTGGGATACTGTGCCATCTGACGCCTACAGTTCTGTAGAGGTTCCCCCTCAGGAGAAACCAAGTTTTCAAAAGGCTGTCGTGACATCAGTTACATGACCTGGAATGTCCGTCAAGACCGTGACAGGGACTCCCCAAGGAGAAACCCCAAAGGGTAGGCTGTGAGGCTCCCCCTCTCGGCGACTAGAATACAACAGCTCTTACAGGAGAGAATCATGGCGCACATTTCAACGTTCCTCTTCATAGACCTTGAAGCCCCAGTGAGGCTTTCTTCACCTCTTCTGAAGAAGAGCACAACTGCAGCTCGACAGGGACGCTAGTTGGGATGTTTCCAAGATGGTTTCCGATTCAGCCCGAGAAATACTTGGATCTCAGGGCAGGAGTACAGGAGATCCAGAGGGCTTGCCAGCAGTCCATCATGTTGAAGTTAGGTAGGGAAGCCACGTTGCAGAATGTTTCATCTTCAGTTAGTTGGTCTCTCATCCGATTCTGTCCATTCGGAATGCCGTTAGTCCATCATCCATTGTACCAAGTAGCCATTGTCGCTTCCCATTGTTTGCATGATTCAGTCACTACAGTCCAAGCTGCATGACACTCAAGTCATCCTGTCCAGTGTGTAGAAGGTCGAATTGAGATCCAGATGCTAGATCGCTCCAGGCTCTTGCTGTATTGAACACCCACTTTGTTATCCTCTTTGATTTAGGCCACAGACTCATCAGAAACATCCGACCAAATGACACTCAAGGGTGTTTCAGGAAGAGTAGCATCCTCCTATAGCTGAAAATTAAA
>NC_140282.1:1290698-1328198 GCF_964030765.1 Micromesistius poutassou
GCGGGAACCTGATTAAAACCCCAATTCAGTAATTCTCGTGTCCATCAATTAATTGTTGCTCCTAGACCATGGGCCGTAACATGAATTGATTGGGGGCTCGTATCCGTGTCTTCTGACTCTTCGTCACAAGATTTTGAATTTGGCTCTTTTTTCTAAAGTCTCGCCATTCAACATATACACAGGTTTTTGCAAGTCCGCAGAAGAAGGTAAGTGCATTCCTGGGTGAGTGGAGTTCCTGTAGGAAAACCGTTTTTTTTTTTTTTTTCCAAATGCTTATACATGAGTTCGGAAACCTTTTCGGTGACGTCCCGTCACAAACAAATGTGCTTGAGCATGACATCGATGTTGGTTCAACTGCACCGATTAAACAACATCCCTATCGGGTTAATCCAGCTAAGAGGGCTCATTTGCAACAGGGAAGTCGAAGACATATTGAGCCACAACATCGCTGAACCCAGCACTAGTGCTTGGAGTTCTCCTTGCCTGCTCGTAGGTAAATCTGACGGTTCCCTGCGCTTCTGTACAGACCATCGGAGGGTTAATTCTGTCACTAAGCCAGATTGTTTTCCTCTGCCTCGTGCAGATGACTGCGTAGACAGGGTTGGGGCCTCTGTTTATGTCAGTAAACTTGATATGCTAAAGGGGTACTGGCAAGTCCCTCTAACCGCTCGCGCCAGGGAGATCTCCGCATTCGTAACTCCTGACGCCTTCCTCAGCTATCGAGTGATGTCATTCGGAATGCGTAACGCTCCAGCTACCCTTTCAGAGGCTTGTGAATATAGTCTTGCATGGCATGCCTGACTGAAGCCTTTTTGGATGATATTGTTCTATACAGTCAGACATGGCCGCTTCACATGCGTCAGATGCACGAGCTGTTTCGACGGTTGTCCGCGGCGAACCTCACGCTCAACTTGGCAAAATGCGAGTTTGCCAAAGCCGAGATCACATACTTGGGCCATGTAGTGGGTGGGGGCGAAGTCCGGCCTGTTGGGGCCAAGGTAGAGGCCATCCTCAAATTCCCTGCGCCTGATGACCGACGCGGTTTGAGGCGGTTCTTGGGTATGGTAGGTTACTACCGCAGCTTTTGCCAGAACTTCTCATCCGTGGTCTCGCCACTCACCGATCTGCTAAGCCCAAAGGTCCCGTTTGAACGGTCCGATAGGTGCCAGTGTGCGTTTGAGACGGTAAAGGGTCTCCTCGTCTCAGCTCCCGTACTGCTGGCCCCCGGACTTCGGTAGTCCGTTCCACCTGGCTGTCGACGCGAGCGACGTCGGTGCAGGCGCCGTCCTACTGCAGGATGGTCCCGCCGGTATTGAGCACCCCGTGTGCTACTTCTCGCGTAAATTCAACATACATCAGCGAGCATACTCTACCATGGAAAAAGAGGCACTAAGTCTCCTCCTCGCCATTCAACAATTCGAGGTTTACCTCGGCTCGTCGTCTCACCCGATCACGGTGCATAGTGACCACAATCCGTTGCGGTTCTTAAGCAAGATGCGCAACTCCAACCAACGTCTGATGCGTTGGAGTCTCATCCTCCAGCCATATGACCTCGAAATCATGCATGTGCGCGGATCGGATAACATCTTGGCCGATGCATTATCTCGAGGCCATTAGGTCGGGGGAACTGAGTGTTTTTTTTTTAGTTGATTAGTAAACAAGCTTTGCTTTATTGGGGATGCTCTCTTTAGCCTAAAATGTGAATATTATGTATTGCAACAGGCTAACCCTACTACTATTTTGGGGTGGCTAGAGCCACCATTTCGGGGAGAGGGTGTTAAGGACCCTCTTTATTTAGTTTGTATATGCACTTTAGCACTTCCCTGCTAGTACTATTATGTGTTATGTATTATTTTCTAACTTTCACCTGCTTCCAGCTGCTGATTGGCAATCATAGCCTACACCTGGTGGTGTAGGCTACACCTGGTGGTGTAGGCTACACCTGGTGGTGTAGGCTACACCTGGTGGTGTAGGCTATTTAGGCAGACGAGTTCCAGGTGGAAGCTCTCTCTCACACAAGGATCGGTGGTTTGGCTGGAGCCTTGCCACCTCTTCTCTTTTGTTTTGTCTCCTGCTTGAGACTTATGATTGTCTGGCCTTTGGCCATTTAAGTCACATTTTGACTATGTGGGAACCTGATTTAAAAACCCCAATTCAGTAATTCTCGTGTCCATCAATTCATTGTTGCTCCTAGACCATGGGCCGTAACATAAGGGGTTCCCAAACGTTTCAAACTTTTGCCCAAGACCCACCAAATAATTTGTAAGCAGTCAAATCAATAGATTCTCATTACCCTGTGAGAAAGGGAGGATTCTCATTTCTGTTTGCATGTAGTTCAATACACACCCAAACCAAACACCCATAATTACATTCCATTTATTGATTTTGTATTTTAGCAAAGATTCAACGTCGTTAAACAATTAGTTTGATGACTTGTTGCCATCCACTTGCTTTCGTGACACGGTACATGATGCAACAGTACCGTCGCTTCAACCAGTCAAATAACATTTAGATTCATTTTCCAATATCTACACAAAGATACCATCATAAAAACAAAACCCAAGCAGCACATGACGGCAGCATGCTGATGTTTGAGTCCCAGGCGCTGCATATCATCCACATATTAATTCCTGCACAGCAGATAAACACGCCTTCCTTTCTGACCGGACCAGGGAACGGCGCCCTAACCCGTTTGTAGCCGTCCCTATGCCTCCTGGTTGTTAAAAGGGGCTGATATTACGCCACCAGGTGTGAGTGTGATCAGCCGTTACAAGCCGTTTGAAAATGTGCCTTTTCCCTGTGCCCTTTGTGACATCACAAGTGGGCGTGTCCACCTAGACACACTGGATGGATCAGTCCACCCGCGGACCCAGCGGACAACCCAGTGCAGCAAACGTTGCTCATCTATCCATCGTACATCTAGGTGCACACGCCCACTTGTGATGTCACTAAAACACACGGAAAAAGGCGAAAGATTTTCAGACGACGCGTCACGGCTAAATCACACCCACACCCGGTGGCATCATTTCACCCCTTCAAACCAAGAAACCAAGTTCCCAACCAGCTCAGAGCAGGTCCATATCAGTCCTCCACGGGGCCATGTCGGGGGCCAGACCCCGCCGCCCCACCCGTCCCGTCCCAGATGGTCAGTAGTCGGGGGCCTTCCCGGTGCTGGTGCCCGGCTGCAGGTTGGAGCGCAGCTTGAACATGCAGTTGAGCGAGCCGAGGAGGAAGCTGCGCGTGGTGTTGATCTCCATCAGCGTCAGGTTGTCCAGCTACAGGAGGGGATCAGAACCGTGAGACTGGGGGTAACCTCCACCTCTGTGGCCACTGGTTTCGCGCCATTATCCCGATTCAGACTATTATGGGCCGTGACAACACTAATAGACTGCATTACAATACCAGATGACATCACCAAACAAACGATACAAAGCAGATTCTAGAAACAAATGGTATTTATGGTACTGCATTTATAAAGCGCTGTTTTGTAACCAGTGGCCACCCAAAGCGCTTTACAACACTGCCTAACATTCACCCGTTCATGCACACATTCACACACCGACGGCGGAGTCAGCCACGCAGGGCGACAGCCAGCGGGTCAGGTGCAGTCAGGGTGAGGGCGTCTCGCTCAGGGACACCTCCACACTCACAGCTAGGAGGAGGAGCCGGGGGGATCGAACCAGCAACCTTCCCGTCAACCAGCCAACCCGCTCTACCTCCCGAGCTACTGCCACCCATAAAGTCGCCAATAAAGGTGAATATAAATCTAAATAGAATTAATTCAAAAGGAGAGTAATATTAAAGGGGACATGTTACACCACCAGGTGTCAGCGTGATTCGCCGTCACAAGCCGTTTTGAAAATGTGCCACTTCTGACATCACAGGTGGGCGTGTCCACCTAGATGTATGTGCTGTGATAGATCAGTCTACCGGCCTACCCAGTGGACTGTAGCAAACATCGCTCATCTATCCGTCACACATCTAGGAGGTGGACACGCCCCACCTGTGATGTCATAAGAGACATGTCATGTCAAAACTCACACTCACACCTGGTGGCATGTCATGGGACCTTTTAACACACACAGGCACATCCTTAAACCCCGCTGCTCACCTTAGCGTGGGCCTCCTGCTGGCTGATGAAGCTGTCCGCAGAGAGCCTCAGCTTAGCGATGCGCGTGTCCCAGATGTCCTTCACCAGCGTCCGGATCTCATCCGCTTTGGGAATGTTGTCAGACGCACTGCGCCGCAAAAAACACGACGCAAGGAACACGTTTACAGTGAGGCTGTACGGAACGACGGGTGGGGAGGACACGCGTGTGTGTGTTTAAAGGTCACATGACACGCCACCAGGTGTGAGCCGTGTGTGATTAGCTACATTACAAGCCGTTTTGAAAGTCTGTCTGTTATGACATCACAGGTGGGCGTGTCCACCTAGATGTGTGACGGACAGATGAGCGACGTTTGCTACAGTCCACTGGGTCGGCTGGTCTATCAAAAGACAGATGATTTCCAAAACGGCTTGTAACAGCGTTTCACAACACAAACTGGTGGCATGTCATGGGACCTTTACTGTACGCACTTGTTGTATGTCGCACTGAGTTAGAATACTGAAGTGTGTGCCGTCGTGTCCTATCCACTGGATGACTCACTGGTTCAGGAGGAGCTTGGTCAGCTCCATGTAGTACGGGCTGGGCGGCGGCGTGAAGGAATCCTCTTTCCTCTCCATCTCCCTCACCTCCTCCAGTTTGTCTGCGGACCGCACACGGAGAATGTAATGTTGGAAACTAATTCTTGGCGAATGACGTTTGTACTTTCATCTGCTGACAAAATCACTTATGGTATCATTTACGGTAGCCTTGGACATGTTCATAGACTCTGTGTTAGAGGATTGCAAATTGCTGGACTCAATAAGAAGAACTCTACGCAAATAGCCAAATACTGCTCTGTGTCAGCAAGCATAGGCAGTCTGCATATATGGAGAAGGCACTGTCATCTCTACGCATCATATAACTATAACTACATATGTATCTCTACTGATTCACTTGGTTGTAGATACTTGCAAAGTGTTTGTGTTGTTGTTTGAAACATAATAGACTCTTTATTAATATTTGGTCATTCCAAATAAATGAATCAAATGTGTGTGTGTGTGTGTATGTGTATGTGTATGTGTGTGTGTGTGTGTGTGTGTGTGTGTGTAATTGATCCTTGAAATGTGATGAGTAGGTCTAAAAGTACTACAAAATGACGACGAGGTAACCAATATGTTCTTCCATCGGGCAATGCTCAGGGGCAACCCCATTGGGAGGTTGTATAACTGACCGGTCGCCTAATGACGTTAATAGTTTGCACGCCCACAGCTTACCAACATCCATCCATTCAGGAGGCAAGATTCGACATTTCTGTCTCTGCTTCAGATTCAGAGCAAGCCAAACGGGAACTTGTACGGGTAAACCGGGGTTAAATGGCCCCAGATCCCCCTGATGACACAGAAACATGACACACTAGGTAAGGTAACCATGAGCCTTGTATCGTGATTTAAGGTTAGACACACACGATAGCATACTCTGTACTGGGTCTGATCTAAACACAACGTTAGGATCAAACGCTGTACATTGCTTGACTTTTTTACATTTACAATTCAAACTGCATTACTTTTAGCGGTAGGCAATATGAAGTGATCCCCCTATTAGGATCCGATCAATGTCAGTGACGTTATGGTTAGTGTTCTGACTCCGTGTTGTTCTGACAATAACAATGGACCGTAAAATGTACTTACACCAATTAAATAGATCTTATCAAGGCTGAAGTTTGGGATTATCTTCACAATCTCCTTTTCTGCCAGAAATTCAACTTCAGCCGGATCCATGATGGTAAAACACAACAACAAACAGTGTGGAAGACCCCGGCAAATGTTTCCCGCGCAAGTGACGTCAAGTCCAAGGAGGCGGCGTCAATGACGTCACGAAACGTCAGAAATTGGATTTCAAAGGTAACCACGCACGATTAACATTTAGTATTTTTTAATGTATATTTTTTCGCTTTATAAACGAAATATGTTGTTACTCGAGATAGCGCCGCATTAGACAATAACGTAATTCTCTTCTCCAGCGTTTTATTGCAACGCTTATCCTAGTGCTTCTTCTCGCGAGATCTGGTAAAACTGTCTTAAGGTCGTCTGAAAGCAGTTACAACAATTCGACACATGGTGGCAGTATTGAGTAAGGTACAACTCGGGAGTTTCGCATTGCTCCGGTTTCTTGTGACCGAAAATTTTGAGTGAAGGTGCGCCGGCCTTCGTTTTCCCTAAAACAAGCCCGCTATCGGCACAAATGACTGCATTGTGCATGTTCTATTGTTTGTCAGTGATAGGCCAACACGAAATGACAAGTTAGGATTAATAACAGATAAAACTGTCTATCTAGTATTATATCTAGTTACAGACGAGTATAGGCCACTTTAATATGAATTCCCAGGAGATCATATTCTGAATGCAAACACATTAAAGCTCAAATGTGTTGCTGAAACTGAATTTTTTGATTCCATCGAAATCGATGTCCTACGAACTGTTTACGATGTATTTTGAAAATGTTGCATTTGTTGATGGGAATAATGTGGGCCTTGATAAAATACCAAACATTTAGTTCACTTGAAAAACGAATGTGTATTATATTTAATATAAATTAAAACGATATTGTAATTTTAGACAGCATGTTTTTTTGTTAAGATATCAGATTTTAAGGAGACGTTGCAGCCTCTAAAAGATTTCTATGTAGAATTCAGAAATGACATTCGTCTGATGTGCTCTCTCAGGACCCGAGGCGTGGAGTTCTGCGTCTCATTGGACGAGGTCGGTGTTGACGGGGGAACCTGATACCATCACAAGTCGACAAGTTAACAAGTTTAATGAAATAGAGCAAAGAGATTACAGACATATCTGTTCGGAGAAAGACTGAGCAGTGCTCACCAGCCCTTCTCTGACAGCGATAGAAAAAAAAAAATACATTTCATACAGCAGATCTATCAATCCTGCATGGTTTAGTTTTCATAACCATAGCATAAGTCCATCGACATTAACACATACCCAACACAGTCATTCGGACGTTACGGTTATGGTTGGACACAGACAATTAGTTTCTCTGGCTCCGTCTATTTAAGCTATGAATTAACAATATTAATAAATCTGGATTTAGTAAATAACCATTATAATCATTGATTTTTTATAAGATTCGGTATAGCCATCATATCAATCATTTTCCACAGCTTAACCCTGAAAATACAGGACAAAATATATATTACCTTTTCTAAAATTCGTTACGCAAAACAATCATGAAATAAACTAAGTCGGAAACATTGGAGAAGAAATAAATGTTTTAAGTTTCATTCTGAGAAAAGACTACCGCCATCCCCCCTGGCGTCCGCTACGGGGGGGGGGGCAGCACACAGACGGTGCGTACAGTACCAACGGGCTTGCCCTTGAGACATTTGGCCACCAATGCTCCCACGCAAGTCTCCCATCGACGTGAGAGACTTTGAAAAGTTTAGCATTTAGTACTTTTTTTTTGTTCCCGGTGCTACGCGTCGGCGTAGCATCATGCATGCTGTTATCGGCAGAATCGTCTCTGTCCATGTCCAATGACGCGCAAAGGCCCAGAGAGAGACCTAGCACAGGTCCAACACGGACTTGTTGATGACGGGGTTGGTCCAGTCGTTCCGCAGGTCGTCCAGGTGGTTGTCAAAGTCAATCAGCTGTTCGTACGAGCGGCCCTCCAGCAAGGACGAGGTGATCTTCTGGGCCTCGCACCAGTCCTCGAAGCAGTCCCTGAAAACACACCGCACACAGACATGCCCTGCTGAGTGAAGCCATTCGTGTGTGTGTGTTGCACATCCGAATGATTGCACAACGACTTCCCCTTTTTCACTCGAGTGCAAACTGTGCAACCTTCTGGACGCCTTGTACAATGACAATGTCAGCGCAAGGCGCCCATCGTGTGACTCAAAGGCTCCATCGGAAAACGATACGCAGCCAAAGTGTCACACCTGATCACTGACAGAAAACAGGGGATAAGAATGTGATGGTAGCACCGTCTAGCTAGGAACTTACTGATTCACATCTCTGCTTTTCCACTTGTTCTCGTGGTGGTCGTATATCACAACGATGGGCTCAAAGCAACTCATTGTCAGTCTATTGCTATCCACCTGAAGGGGAAAAGAAAAATCGACGGAAAATTAGAAGGACTCCAATGACTCTCTGATACTCTGTGGTCTACTCTCTACTTCATCCAAACCTCTGCTTGTTATTACCATCACGATGGCTGTCTCGCCAAAGTTCTCGGCTATCCGGGCAGCAACTTTTTCGGCCACCTGGTTAGGTCTGTAAAGCAACAGAAACAAAAAAAACACTTTGACAAGCACAGTCGAACGCCACCACCAGTTCTGTGTTCAACGTGAACGCACAAACGTGTTTACCTGAAGTCCTTGGTGCGCTCGTTGGCTTGATAATACCCAGCGATGAAATATCGATTTTCTTTGCACCAAGTATCAATCTGTGAACACAACAGAACCAAATGTCTCACAACCAAAGTATAAACCTTAGTCATTCAAAGCAAAGCCTGGTTTGATGACGACGATAATGATGATGGATACTTTATTGCTCCCCAAAGGAGAAATTCAAGGTCCCAGTAGCTTACAGACATCACACATAATAACACCCACACATACAACACAAACAGCATTATAAAAAAAGAGATCTACATGAATACTACGGACAATAAAAGATACTAAACAGAAACTCCACATGAATTCAATGCACTAAGGGCTGTATATAATAAGCTTGCAGTGACAGGGCAGGGGCTGACCCTGTGGTTTAGATGTAGTTATACCCTTTTAAAACAAAATTGACCACGCATCTATCCATTGACTTACCAGCGTGAGAGCCACCTCCAGCATGGGCGCCAGGGCCAGGGTCCCGTGGAACAGCGGCACGCAGTCCACGCACAGCACCGGGGCGGTGGGGTCCCTCTTGTTATCCTTCCCCTTCTCTGCCACTAGCAGCCCGTTCACGGCGCAGTGGGGATACTTGGCGGCGTGCAAAAGCATCTTACAGTACGCCTGCGTGGTCAGTATGATCGGCATGTTTTAAATCGCACCCCCAACCCCCCCTAACCCCCCCAAAGTCCCCGGGCGGAAGAGTTCAGATGTATGGGCTGAGATAGCAGTGCAAGTAGGTTTAGGCTACTAGCTGTTAGCTGGATCTCATTCCGGAGGAAAGTGCATATGACCAAGCCTCTATCCCGGGGTAGGAGGAGAGCGTTGCGCCGGCGAAGACGTGCAAAACACAGCCCGCAGTAAAACAGACCAAACGTGCACTTCTTCTAATCCAACACGAGCATCCGAGCATCCGACAGTCCGTATCTAATCGTCGCATCGGTACCGACCGCACAGGTGGATCGGATTCAACTCGGTACAGTCAGTCAGTCAGTGCGACCGTAAAGCAACGACGTAAAGCAACGACGTGACGACACGACACGACAGCCCACACACACACACACACACACACACACACACACACACACACACACACACACACACACACACACACACACACACACACACACACACACACACAGTGAGCGCGACCGTAAAGCAACGGACGTTACGACACCCCCCAGCTTTAAAAATATGCACGACGAGCGACCGCGTCACCATCACGACATCCCGTCAAGCTGCACGGCTTTCCGCTGCCCGTCGCACTCCCTTTACGGCTAGGTGAACGCGAAAGCAAGCAACAACGGCACAGTAGGTTTGTCTATCCCTCTACTTTTATACTTCTCCAAATGCACCGCGCAACACGGCGTGTACCCCAGCGGGGGGGTGAGTTAGCGGACCCCCCGGTACGAGGTGCGGTACGGAGAGGGTTGGAGAGGAGAAGCGATCGGTCGTGTTTGACATTGACCGGAGGAGGAGGAGGAGAGAGACTAGCTCTGGTTAGCACTCGGCGGCTACCATCCGGACCAGGGGACCAGTGGTGGTGGGGGGGGGGGGGGGGGTCGTCTATGGGGGTCCATCGGGGTTAGGGTGACCTGGTCCCTGGTCTCTCCCTCTCTAAAGCCTTGGTTAAGTAGAGATCGTACCAGCCGGACGGACCGGGGCTTTACGCGCTGGTTGGGCACCGGGCGCGGTGACCTTGTGCTACCCGATAGCCTAGCTCTGCTGCGCTGTGCTGCAGGTACACTGCGTTTAGACGGGGTTATATAACTATATATAAGTATATATATATGTATGTATACTGGTGCACATGAGGAAACCAGTGGCGAAACGTGGAGTTGATTGGTGAATGCTGTATGCGTGTATCGGTGTGTAGACGGACTGCCGAGGGCCGATGTGAACTGGTCGTTTGACTAGAGTCTGACATGTCATTGCTGCAGTCTGCGCCTCACGTTTAATTAAGTGTAATTGGATTTTGACCAAGGACCGCAATGTATCTCTCGTTCCTAAGTGTATAAAGTAATTCACCTTTACTTGGAATTATTTTACTGCAAACATATACATAGATATATATAGATATAGATATAGATAGATAGTTTTCAGTAAAACAATTCTAAGTAAAGGTGAATGTGCATATATTTTAACTCATTTTTAAATGCAGCCTTTTTTTTTTTACCAGTTGTGTTCAGTCTAAACGGTTCTAAAGACTAACTGTACTTCATATGATCTGTGTGAACAGAGGTTCTAAAGATTAACTCTACTTCATATGATCTGTGAACAGAGGTTCTAAAGATTAACTCTACTTCATATGATCTGTGTGAACAGAGGTTCTAAAGATTAACTCTACTTCATTTGATCTGTGTGAACAGAATGCTGGCCTCTAGAGCCCTTCGTCTGGTTGGCCGACGTGCCATTTCCACATCGGTCTGTGTACGTGGGGGACATGGTAGGTCACTGCTTCACATGTGATTGTCCTAACTTGTCCTTGGGTCTTTCTAACGTTTGAGGTGAAGCACTCGCAACCAAAAGATGGTCAACCCCTTTGCACTGAAATGTTCACTGTCAAAATTGGGGTTGGTGTTTTAACACGGGCTACGTGTCTGGCTACACTGTGCTCCAAAGCTGAAGGGTACTGGGGCGAGATAGGGATTTGACAGCTATGAATACTGATAACCTTTCCAATAACCTTCTGATCATAAGCTGTTATTTTTAATAATTAAAATAACTGATTTCACTGTGGGTGTGAACAGCCAAATTTTGTCATATTAATAAATATTTTCTTTCAAAAGTATTTTCCTTACAACTAATCACATACACGTTTGATTAAATGACAAACCATCATTAATTGGTAGCTAGTTAGCTGAACCTGAATCCTTTGGTGTGTCTCTCCCCCCCCCCCCCCCCCCCCCCCCCCAACGATGCAGGAGTCGCCAAGGTAGACGAGTATGCCCTGCCGGTGTACTTTGACCGGCGGGAGAACCCCCTGCCCGAGATCCGCTACGTGCAGGACCTGAGCTCGGAGCAGAAGTCCCTGAAGGAGAAGGAGAAGGGGTCCTGGGCGACGCTCTCCAACGAGGAGAAGATCGCACGTAAGACTCGGCCGGTCCGACCCCCATGGGGGGTTCACGGTTTTTGATTTTTGTACGTAGGTGCAGGATGATGGGTGTTTGTTCTAAACGAGCTGATGGTCTGTTTGTACAGTGTACCGCATCAGCTTCAAGCAGAGCTTTGCCGAGATGAACCAGGGCAGCGCACAGTGGAAGTCGGTGGTCGCTGGGATGTTCTTCTTCTTCGGCCTGACCGGCCTGGTGGTTCTGTGGCAGAGGAAGTTTGGTGCGTATCAAAAAAATAAAAACGATCGAGTCATTGATGAGACTTGTGATTAAAATGATTGAGTCATTGATAAGACTTATTATTATGATTATCGGCGACTGTACCATGTCCAAGGTGTGATGGGTCTGGGTGGAAATGCTCTAGTTCTGAGTTGTGTATGTGTGTATACCCTAGTAAGCCTCGTCCTTTTAGTTTCCATAGGGAGCTTGAATTCTGTGGCGTTGACGGACCAGCCTAGTTTTGTGTTTCTTCTTGATGTCGCACATCAACCCAAAAGAGTAACGGTGGATTTGTATTGAGCGGTGTCTGTTGCACAAATGGCCGCTGTACATCTGGCCTTCTGTACCGTAGTAGTAGTAGTGTGCTGGTTTTAGATGGTACCCCCCAACCGGAGTCTGACCGTTGTTTCCTCCACAGTGTACGGGCCTGTGCCTCACACTTTCGAAAAAGAGTGGAAGGAGAAGGAGCTGCAGAGGATGCTGGACATGAGGGTGAACCCGGTGGAGGGCTTCTCCTCCGAGTGGGACTACGAGAACAAGAAGTGGAAGAAGTAGAGCGCCCACGAGGGACCACACATCACCACCACGCTACGTAATAAGACGACAGCCGACGCAAGGATATGTCCTAACAGATTTCTCTGTACTTATCAATTGTTCAAATTACCTCAGACTCTGCATTTTGGAAGCCCTCTTCCTCTTACGGTCCATGTGTATTTTAGAGATGAGAATAAAAGTTCCTATGTTTCCCCCCGAGATATGTTGTCAAGTCAATTGTGGCTACTTCACTTTTCATATTTATGTTACAAATTGAGTGCGTACAGAACACGACAAATCGTAGGCTACTTGATTTATATTTGATCACAATTATTGCAAATGGATGACATGCATACATTGGAACTACACTGTAAGTTAAAGTAGTAGTAAGCATGTTGTAAGAAGCTCAATATAGAACTGATATTGTTTTGTATAATGCAAAATACCGTCGGATCAATAGGCCTGCACCAACTCTGAGTCTAAACCGAAGTCTTTCAAGAAGCTACGCTGTGTACGGTTGTCAATTCTTTACTTTTTTCTTTTTTTTACACTCGTAACATTTAAAATGCAGACTAATGTAGAAATTCAAGTAACTCAATATCGATTATGAAAGCGGAACCTGTAATGATCTCAGCGCTGTTGCCGTGATGTCACTTACCGGATGATTCGGCGCCTGCTGGAGTCGTTCAAAAAAGTACCCGGAAGACCAATGCAACGGAACTACTCTGCCCGTAATAGTGTTTATTGTGAGTGCTTACACGGCACAATGGCTTTGCACAACACATCGACAGCAGGGGGTCAATAATACATAGCATTCACCACGTCAAAGGTCGCATCGCTGTTGCAAAAAAATCGAGGTTTTGCAAGCAATACTGATTGCCACAACAAGGATCCACAGAACACAGAAGTGTGTCCACTGATCAACAGCAGGGTCCCCCGCTGTGAAGTCGACATGGGTAATGGCATGAACAAGGTAGGATTCGCGTATCCCACGCATGTTTTGATCGCGAGTGACGTGTAAAGTAAACTTTGTGATCGCCTTGACCCGAGGGACCCGATGGGTTTATTAACGTGACGTCAGGCTGTCGTGCAGCAGCGAGTAGACGCGGTGCCCGCATTCACCTCCAACACATGTTGTGTAAATGCGTAGTAACGTGTGAAGTTCCCCCACATGGTGAGGGCAATGTGTTATAATCCCTTCCGTCGTGTTGATGTGTTGACTCACGACCAAACATGGCCGACCATAAGGTCATGCCAGGTTAAACGGGAATATACCCTGCAGGACCTAAATGCTTACTATCTCAGGTGAATCATATGGCCCGAGTAAAAATCATTGGAAATGAGGAATGAGATGGAAAAAGTTGTATATGTTTCTGCATGAAAATGATATCAATAATTGTTATTTTCGAGAAGGAAAAACACGGGCTTCAGGTCCCGGGACATGGGTCATTTTACTGACCAGACACTGCGCTGGTCTACCTAAATGCCAACCATATCAACCACTGCCCTTCTCTCTGCTTAACTAATCCAGCCCTTATCAATATGTAGAACAGGTGTGTTGTATATGTAGAACAATGTATGCATATGAATTATGATATTGTTATAAGTAAAGATCTGGATTTGGTTTGGTTTTAATGCTTATATATTATTGTATAGATCTTATATAGATTGAGTTTGAAGTCATGTACATTGACTATTAAGGAATGTCTCTGAAATGATCAATTAAACACACCTTACCAACCGTAAATTAACACATTGCCCTTATAATCATGCCTGCTTGCCCTTATAATCGCGCCTCATCACTTCTGCCCTCGTGCTGTTTCTGGCCACAGACCTGACCCTGGACGTTAAATCTTTAAGCCCATTCTGGACTCTATACTGACTCTGTATAGAAAGCTAAACCCAGCTTATGCTGTTAGCAGTGCCTTGTATCAGAGCTACGTAGAGCTCCAACGCTTATGGATATGCACTGTACGAGTAGTCACGTTACTACAGTAACCTAACATGACTGCAACGGCATTTTCACAGGTGGTCGATGGACTCTACTTGGGAAACATAAGAGGTAAGAAAAAAGCAAATTCGACTTCATGTGTTTTTTTTAATTGTATTTTGCAGCCTTTTAAATTGGTTATTTTTTATAGATGATGCATTCAAGGCCATAGTGTAGGAATGTATCAGCTATGGACGCGCTAGTGATAAATAAGTTCTTTTGTACAGGTTACGGATTATATTTGCATAATATAATGTTTGGGTGACAACAATAACATCCAAAACAACTTCTCAAAATTGGACAATGTGTTCCAAATGTTTATGTGTAGATTATCAGGGTCAATATCTATAAGCTTTCCATTCTTTGTCCTGGAGCCACCTCAGCCATGCCGTATACGGACCAATGCCCTGAGGCTGAGAATAGCTCTCTAGTAATCAACACTCCAGTAACCCCCACCCCCCTCCCCAGAAGGCTGTCCTACGGTCATCTGGGTGTTGGATAAGTCTTTATTTACCGTTGTGGAGCAATCCCCATTGATTAAGTACTGAAGTATTTCTCTCTCTGTCTGTCTATCTGTCATTGTGTGTGTGTGTGTGTGTGTGTGTGTGTTTCTCTGTCTGTCTCTGTGTGTGTGTCTGTGTGTGTGTGTGTGTGTGTGTGTGTGTGTGTGTGTGTGTGTGTGTGTGTGTCTATCTCTGTCTCTCTCTATGTGTGTGTGTGTGTGTGTGTGTGTGTGTGTGTGTGTGTCTCTATCTGTGTGTGTGTGTGTGTGTGTGTGTGTGTGTGTGTGTGTGTGTGTCTCTATCTGTGTGTGTGTGTGTGTGTGTGTGTGTGTGTGTGTGTGTGTGTGTGTGTGTGTGTGTGTGTGTCTCTCTCTACGTGTGTGTGTGTGTGTGTCTATCTATCTCTGTCTCTCTCTATGTGTGTGTGTATGTGTGTGTCTTTCTTTCTCTGTCTCTCTGTGTGTGTGTGTGTGTGTGTGTGTGTGTGTCTCTATCTGTGTGTGTGTGTGTGTGTGTGTGTGTGTCTCTATCTGTGTGTGTGTGTGTGTGTGTATGTGTGTCTCCATCTCGCTCTCCCACTCCACTCCCAGATGCAGAGAACAGAGGCAGCCTGTCTCAGAATGGCATAACCCATATCCTGTCCGTGTACAACAATGCCAAGCCCATGTTGGAGGTGAGAGGTCTCATCTCCGTGTAGCATAGCACCAAGAGCCAAAACGTTGTCCTCTGCAGAACATTATTACATTGTTAGAAGGGTGAACCTTTTATTCCTATTCTTTTTTGATGTTTTAAGTGAACTGGCCATAGGGTGTCCAAAACGGGATAGTTGTAATGAGTATTTATTGCCACTTGGGGGTAGTGATGATTCATATTTAAAAGTGCTGTGGTCTTTGTTCTTTGATGAAGCTATTTTGCATGTGAAATGATGACCTCAATGGCACTGTGTTCAATAAAATCTCTTTTACACAACTCTTATCATATGGTAAAAAGATTAATAAAACATAAAGTATGTATCACTACCTTCGACCTGGGTAGTAAATGTAGCTTACATTTCTTTATATTATAACTTTAAATAATATTCTTTAAGATTATAACATCTGATCCTGTGTATTAATGAAAGAAATTATTCCGATCATTCGTCAGACAATATTCATATTAAGTACATCAACATGTCTTCTCCCCTCCTAGTTTTGTTTAACATGTGTGCGACTTACAACTAGTGAACAACACAGCTCTTCTCTTCTCTGGTTCTATTCTTGTTCCAGGATAAGACCTACCTTTGTATTAACGCTGCCGATGCATCCAGCCAGAACCTGTGGGTAAACACACCGCACAAACACTCTCACGCACCCACCCACGCACGCACACTCACACCCACGCACGCACGCACGCACACACACACGCACACTGACACCCACCCACGCACGCACGCACACACACTGCACGCACACTGCACACACACTCACACCCCTTCAACACGCACACACTGCACTGCACGTAAACACACACTCACACATTCAACACGCACACACACAATAAATAAAAATGACACTCTGGAAAATAGTAATATAAAAGTAATAATTTTGCAATTAAGCAGTCAATTTGATTAAGGTCAAATATTCAGAGTGTGTTGTAGAGCTTGCTGGTCAATGAAATGTTTTAACAACACATTTTGTCTAACCAGTTCAGTCGGTTTAGTCGGTTTTGGAACCACCTTGGTTCCACCACCAATTTGCACATTTTCGCTGTGGTTCCAGGGGCGTGACAACAACCCAGGACCGACGGTTACATTAGTCATGATTCCATAAGATACCTCGACAGTTAGGAAACCACTGAAACAAGCGCACCCTTAAATAAAAGAGCCGTTTCTTTGGTTGTATTGTTTTTTGCTTGTTGTTGTTGTTGTTGAATCATTGATCGGTTCGCCCACCATTTGTAAATCATATGCATATATATTTATACATACATACATACACACCATCATATACAAGTGGCTAAAGTGTGCGTGTGTTTGAAAATGCGCACATGTGTGTCTGTGTGTGTGTGTGTGTGTGTGTGTGTCATCTCAGGAGATGACACACACTGTTGAAATAATTATGAGTTGTTCCTCCACCCATGGCCCTGTTCTTGTTGTGGTGGTCATGGTGACTGGAGGTCACCGCTCCGATGCCTCGATCAGTTCTGTGGCTGCTGCTTTTGCAACAGGACTCACATTGTGTACATTGACGCTTTATACCACCGTCTACTCTTGGGTTTATTTATTCATTTATTTCAGGACAATGCACGTTGATGAACATGTACAGCAGTACACATCAATGTGCCAGATTGCAGCCCGGGTGTCTAATTTCCATCTGTAGTCCATAAAATTATGAGTCATTTTGAGGCAGGTCTAATTTTGGGTTGTTTAAGTCACCAGAGCAATGCTCCTCCATGAAACAACCCCTGAACTGTTTTAAAGTGGCCCATGCTACATCAGAACGACCGCTTGGAACTTCCATTACAGACTTATTTAGCCGACACTTTTATTTTTTTTATCTTGAGATCAGCTAGCATGATACGATTTGAACTTCATTTCATACCATACATGAGAACTTCACTTGTTACAGCAGCCATGATGGAATATAAAAAAGATGCAATAATAAAAGAAAGAAAGTTATAGTCCAGCACACATTAAAAAAAAAAATCACACAGTGATTACAATGCCATGCCATAGGGGCATAGATGTACACACCTAAGGGTTGCACAACAATTGAGGTCCTTCAGTACTTTCATTTCACATGTGCAGTGGAAAGTGCACATTATTCAAGTCAAGTCCAGTTTATGTGTGTAGCACATTTCATATGGTACGCACAGACTCAACGCGCTTTTAGGAGAAACATAGAAACGCACTCCCAACCATAGGGTGGTCTAGATAGGCATTAAGAGACAGTCCATTTAAAACGACGGATGCATTCACGATCACAAGAGGGAACGATTAGCTCTTCAGGGTGCAATAGAGAGATAGATAGATAGATAGATAGACGTCGACGACGGGGAAGAGGCTGTGATGCTGTGGCTTCCGAGGGGCTTTGTACCACCTCTACGTCCACTCTGGAGCGGTCCAGCCCGCCGCCGCCGCCGCCGCAGTAGCAGTAGTAGCAGTAGTAGCTGCAGGGTAGCCGCAGCCTACGAGGAGCTCCGGCGAGCCGCAGCGCGCGGGGGGGGGGAACCCACTGGGGTCGACCGGAGGTTAATGAGGATTGAGGTTTGGGCGATTCGGTGGGACGTTGCTGATTGGGCCGGGGGTTGCCGTGGGGTGTCTGACCTCCCTGTCGCAATCAAGGAGTGTTCCCTCAGGCGGCGGAGGAAGGAAGTGACATCTGGCTGTTGGCGCCGACCACCCAGCACCTTAATAAAAGCCCTCTGTCACAACCTCTGGGGTGACTGATTGGACTGGGCTGAGACCAACTGTCACCACGCTGTCGTCATGACGACATCCCAAAGGGCCCCGTCTCCCCCTGGTTCCAATGCGTGCGTTGAGTGTCAAAGAGATTGTTGAGGCGGGGTTGAGGCTAGGCTCCCGATCTCAAGCAATCTCTCTCCAGGCTTCCACAGGTTTTTAACACGTTGGGTGACGTCACTTTGTCACTTCAGGGATCATTTCAGGGATTAGCCAAAGCTACAGCCAATCACTCGCATAGAGATAATGTAAACGGTCAACCTGGCCACATCAGATAACACATCAGATAACTGCCACATTTGCTGGCCCTATCTTTATCCGTCACCACAAACCCAGACATTTAGATGCTTTGTAATCACTCTGTAGGCTTGGATAATCAATCTAACTTAATACATATATGCAATGTGCAATATCTGGTTGTGTTTTGCTGCCATTTGCTGTGTCCTTATTGAACTTGTTTATTGCCGTCATTCAGCGGGTCTCATGTGGCTGAGCCCTGTGCATTTGTGAAGGTGTTTGTTGTACCTGGTGGCAGTATTTAAGCTTTCAGCCAAAAGGTTCTCAGTTCCACAATGCCCTCATTCTACTTTCTACTGAGCAACTCATTATGACATGTCGTGTTTTGACTAAATATCATCCCTCCGTCATGCAGGATTAAACATTCACACTCTAATGTGACATGGGGCAGGACAGAGCCGGCCACACAGCCAGAAGGGTCATGGCTGCTGAGTAACAGCATCTCGCTCGTGATTAGCTGCCTTGTCATGCAGCATTTCAGACTGCCGATCAGAGACTCCTGGAACACGTTGCACTTATAGCCGGTTACAACCTGATATCACGGCCGCCAGGCTCATCTTTCTGCAAATGAAACAAGATGGCCGGAAAGCCTCGGGCCAGAAAGACAGATTTAAGTGCTGAGGGAAGCATCTTTTCAAGAGGTTGAGTTTGGATGTCAGGAAGAAGGAAGAAGAGCCCCGCGTCTATCTATTTTAGCACAAGTCTGTTGGCTGTTGGGTAACCAGGCAGTGCTCCCCAGGAGACAGTGCTATCTGCCCTGGGCTGCTTCATTGTGCAACGCCCCGCCAGTGTTTCCTGGTAGCTACGTGTGGGCCTTTCCATGAAGAATATATTTTTGTTACGTGATTCTGGTGTTTATTGTCTTGTCAGATTGTTGTAACTTAGTGTTATAGCTTGTGTCATGATACGATGATCATATCTATTAGGAATATATGTGTTTTTTTTTTCCTTATTATTATATATTCATAGTGTAACTGTGGATACCTATTGTTTTTATTTAGATTGGTTCTGGTGTGGCTACTTTGCTTGTACATGTGTTTGCTTCCTTCCAGCAAAGACCTTAGTCTTTCTGAAATAAATAAAGCAGAAATCATACGTTTATTCAGAAAAGAACCCAAGCAAACCCTCACCAGAGGCGTGTTCGGTATAGGATGCAGAGAGATGTGTCTGATGCTCGGTCGGCGCGGGGCTCTGGAGTTTCAGTTCAGTCTGTTCTCTTTCATATCCTATAATCTCTAACCTGAAATATCCTCCAGGCTCCACTTTTAATTTTAACACCTGGCGGCAAAAAAGGGATTTTTCTGTGAAATCAGAACTGACCACAATACCTAAATATACATTTATCTCAAGGTGTGTGTGCGTGTGCGTGCGTGCGTGCGTGTGTGCGTGTGTGTGGTTGTGTCAGTGAGTGGTTGTATGTATGTGTGTGTGGTTGTATGTATGTGTGTGTGTGCGTGCACGTATGTGCGGCGTTACTCCAGTGCTAATTGTTTTGCACATTTGCAGGTCACAGTATTTTAAAGAGTGCATCGCCTTCATCCACGAGTGCCGTCTCGGCGGTGGATCTTGTCTGGTTCACTGGTGAGTGTCCATACGTCGTCAACGTACGGCCGTCCTCTCTTCCCCCAGGCTCCGACCAACACGTAACCCCCTCACTCACTCACTCACTCATCTCACGTGGATACACCGTACTCTTCCCCCCCCCCCCTCCCCCAGCCTGGCGGGCGTCTCTCGCAGCACCACCATGGTGGTGGCCTACCTGATGACGGTCACGCCCTACGGCTGGGAGGAGTGTCTGAGCGCCGTGAAGGCCGTCCGTCCCTTCGTGGGTCCAAACGCCGGCTTCCAGCAGCAGCTGCAGGAGTACCAGATGACCCGCGTCTCTGAGGTATGCGGCGGCGGCGGCGGCGGCGGCATACCTCACGACCCTACCGCCCCACCTACGACTCCTATTGGCGGATGTACCTCTGTGTGTCTGTGATCCATTCATACATTCATTCACTGCGGCGGCGGCGACCGCAGTGAATGAATGACAGAGGTACATCCGCCAATAGGAGTCGTAGGTGGGCGGTAGGGTCGTAAAACCTGACCTGTGATCTGTTGTTCATGCGTCAAAAGCATTGCTGGCTCGCAGGTGGGCGCTTCTCTCCGCTATAGGACGGTACGTATCGAGATACGTGCGCTACGGTGTGATTCAGGGAGGATACATTTTAATATGGAACGATGCGATTCGATTCAATGTCCTAACGATCCGCTGCGATTTGATGAGATGATTTCAATCCGATAGATACGGTTAATATTCGTTACAGTTTAACACAATATATGTATATATGTTTCCATTTCGACCAATCAGATCGCTCAAAAAAATAAAACAATTTCTACCAATCTGATCGCTCTAAAAATCACTATTTTTTTTTTTCGAGCGATCTGATTGGTCGAAAAAATTATACATTTCGAGCGATCTGATCGGTCGAAATGTATTAATTCTTTCGACCAATCAGAACGCTCAAATACATATATATTTTTGGACCAATCAGATCGGATCCGCCCACTTCCTTAAATTAATTTTTTCAGATCCGTGTGGAAACGGAATGAAATGAGTTGACAACGCTGTCTTCATATCAGGCTCAAGCTTCACTCAACCGGTTAGTTTAAACGTTTAATCGGTGCATCGACCGGTTCTTGGTCATTTTAAATCGATTCAGGGGCCCACGTATCGATGTAGGTTAACGTCTGTGTTAATCCAACTGGTTACCGATTCGTATCGCTGCAGCCCTACTGGCTGAGCTTTCAGTGGTTCTACTTTCACTTTGAAGAGTTGTGTGCTTATTCGTATTGATACTACGCGCAGACTATAATTACGGTGATTACAGACCATAATAAGTGTAATGCATTCACTTGAGCTGTGAATTCTGCCCTTGTTTTTCTGAATTAACAACGTAATTAACGACGTAATTATCTCAGCATTCAGAGAAAAGTTGAATGGATAAAAAAAATATCTGGTCTTTTTTTCTGGATTAATGAGATTCCTCCAAATCCCAAGCGAAGCTGTAGTAAAGGAATCTTCTGCTAATCAGCCTTACCCCCCCCTTAACTTGGGTCGATATCCTATTATAAATAAACCTAAATAAAACTTGATTAAACTTAACAGGCAGGACATATTAGATGCTATGAAATAGAGCTCTTAGCTGAATGAGAGCTTCTCTTGCGATTTTGAGGTATCTCGTTAATTCAGAAAAACTTTTTTTGCCATGAAATCTTTCCTCAGAATTCTGAGATAATAAACTTGTTAAATCAGAAAAACTGAGGAGATTTTTACTCCATAAAAACTTATCTCAGAATTCTGAGATAAGTCTGTTGTTAATTCAGAAAAACAAGAGCAATTCTCAAGTGAATACAGTACATAACCTTGCATTATTCAAGAATTAAAAAGAGCTTGCAAATAATAGGAATTAATAGGGGCTCTCGAAAATACAGTAGATTATGCTTACTTTAAATTGTACATTTAGATCAAATAAATAGAAAAAAAAACTGTGATTCTGT
This sequence comes from Micromesistius poutassou, assembly GCF_964030765.1. Lineage (NCBI taxonomy): Eukaryota > Metazoa > Chordata > Actinopteri > Gadiformes > Gadidae > Micromesistius > Micromesistius poutassou. Next base: position 1,312,821 of record NC_140282.1, read on the forward strand.
GATTCACAGTAATTCTAATCTATTTTTAATCTATTATTTATATCACAATACCAATCAAACATGCTAAATAGCTACTGGCCGCGTTGTCTCAGCCAGTAAAGGGAACTGGCGGGGGCTTGCTGGTATTGCATTAACTGTCACGTGTTGAGTGTTGTGTGTCACCGCCTTGCATCATAACTTCAGTTTTTGCTGTTTGGTAGATGTAGCGGCACGGATTCTGACAATCTGTGGGGAAATCAGCTGGCTTTGGTGGGCTTTTTTGAGGAGTAGTCATACCAGCAGAATATATATTCACAGTCACCACACAGCTAGTGTTTTGTACCCTGTTGACCGGCTGAGACAACACTATGGAGCTGAATGTAAGCAATTGCCACTGAAATGTTGATATGATATGCCTTTATGTTCATTTTAGAGCCACGCATCTGTGTGTTTCAAAGTAAAAGCGCATCCAGCAGCTATACAAGATGTTATCTATAATGGGCACATGAACAAAAGCAGGGCGACGTGTGCGTTCTTATGTTTCCATCTCAGAAAGAAAACAAAGCGACCCCTTCAATCATACAACATCTAATACATATCCTTGTCATTTCATTGAATTCAGTCATATTGCAGATTTTATCTATAGAAAATAACATTTTACTGCGCAAAATATATATATATATATATATTCCTGCTAAATCTGTAAAGTCCTCTATTTCAGAATGAATGAAACCAATTCATACATTTATCACATGCCTAATAATAATAATCATCATTGTATCGATCAGTTTAGTAAAAACGGATTATGGACTGTAAAAGTAACAGCACGTTGTTCCTCCACCCACACCTCCACCCTCCCCGTGGCCCCCAGTACCGGGCCTGGCTGCGGGACAGCTTCCGCCCGGGGCCGTCTGAGGACGCGGAGCAGGTGAGGGCTCTGCTGCAGCAGCTGGCCGAGCAGCAGCAGCGGCCGGCCGGCCCGCGGAGAGCGGCCGCGCTGGACCACGGCTGGATGAAGGACGACGCGGCCGGCCCCAGCGACCAGGGCCGAGGGCCCGGCAGCGACAAGAGCTGATCCCGTGAGGGGGCCCCTGCCCGCCCTGCACGGTGGGGGGCCCCCCAGACGCCCCGTGTTCAGGGTTCAAACGGGGGTAACCTGGACACTTTGAAGGACAACAGCGCGGGCCGCGGCGTGATAACTTAACAAAACGAGGAAGTGGATTTCGACGAGGATACTGACCAAAGCCTTACTCTTAAACCTTATACACTTGTTTATATCTACAAGGGCCTCATCGTTGGTCCTTAAGCACCTCATTGTACAAGGTTTAACATCCGTTCTGTTCCAAGTTGATCTGTGTTCTCTTTGTTGTGTTTTAAAGTGATGTAATCCTTCAAAAAGCTTTTAATTGCGCTGATGTTCAAAAGGAGCTGAATACTATGTATCGGACAACTATAAATGGATCTTTGTTTTCCAGAGCCTTTAAAATCGTCCTGATTGTGTCTTTTAATTGTATTAAGTCATTTGTTGAAACAATTGTGTGAGTTCGATTTGCTTTTTTATTTTTTCTATTAAAAAATTAATACTTTTATTAAAAAATGCTGACAAAAGATATTACAAATATAAAATATTGAAACCTAATCTGCTTGGTTTTATTTTTTTGCGCTTGATGTTAGTTTCCTAGTAGCTGTATGTGTTTGACAGCATGCGTGCGTCTGTCAGTAAAGTTAGTGTCTGCTGAATCAATATGAGATTTGAGAAAAGTAAATATTGGCAGGTCGGCCTTGTTCCGGGAGGGATCATGTGATGTGCTTTCGCTTTCTTCCCTAACATAGGTTGAACCATATATATATATATATATATGGTTTGAACAGTATGAAACCTAATGCTCTTCACCGTAACATCAATCCCAATTTTCAGTTTCTTTATGTGCTTACATTTTTTTGCTTCACTTTATTAATTGTTAAAGAAAATAACTCTACAGCTCCGAGTGGGATCGCGTCCAGTAGACGCACCCTGTTTATTGCCTGGCAAAATAATTTGATGAGCATGTTCAATAATTATCGATAGCGTCGGTGTAGTAAGTTGGTAGGGGTGGCAGTAGGACAATAAAAAAAAAGCCTCATTACAGGTTTATAGTGTGGAAAAGTCCAGGAGATCGTTTATGGCAATATATAAAATAATTATTGGCGATACGACTATATCGTGATCATACACAACTGTGGATTCTCTATATTGACAAACTCTTCGCGTGGGAGGCAACAGGCGATAACATCTTCCAAGCGGTTTCTTGTAAACTCGTGTTGTTAAAAGAATCAATTGATCCGGGAGGGGCGGTCCTAGTGTATCTAATCGCCCCTCATTGGATAGAAATGGTGACAATAAGCCAATCGTCTCGCTGAATAGGTTATTACGTAGCGTATACATTGATCGACAGTTTGGTGTAATGCTCATTCCATTAAATTAGGTTAAAGGTGTCATCTGTTTGGAGCTGGAAATAATTCGCTGGCGTAAAGTAAGTTGATAAAGCCGTTGGATTCATTAGTTCATTCATCTCGATTTTACTTTTAGTGTAGTTTCACTTTCAACTTTTTTTCACCACATTGCTGTGATTGATGGAGATGGATAACCGGGTCAGCTGCCTTAATATGGTTTTACTTAATTAATTTCATTTCGAAAGGCATTAAGATGATTTTATTTATTCTAGTTGTCAGTTAAAAAAAAAAAGAGTATAATAATAATAACAACAACTCAACGACGTCGTATTCCTCCTAGATCAAGATGTCGCAGCACACGGGAGGACGAAGGCTGAAGCAGTGGTTGATTGAGCAGATCCAGAGCGGGCAGTACTCGGGGCTCGAGTGGGAAGATGACAGCCGCGCCATGTTCCGCATCCCATGGAAGCATGCCGGGAAGCAGGATTATAACCAGGAGGTCGATGCTTCCATTTTCAAGGTTTGGTGATGCCTTATTATGACATTTTGACACTTTTTATAGGCCTTATTTTCTCTTCATAGGCTATGCATGTCCACCAACAGGTAGGCATACCTAAGTAGACAGTCCAAACGAATACTAACTACAACTCCGATGGCCCGTTGTCGTCGACTGACGACAATCTGATATTATAGGCAGGCCTATTTAAAATAAAAAAAAACGTGCTGTTGCTTTTTCACGTAACTTTTCCGTAGCTTAATATAAAAATGCATACATATGTGGTTAAATATAAAGCATTAATTAATTGTATTAGTGTATTGTGTGGAATTGTATTAGTTATTGGCTATATTTCAAATGCTTTGCACATTATTAAAGAGCTTTGCCTATTGCTCTCCATTGGCACATGATAATGAAGATTAAAAGTGAAAATGATTACCTCACTTTGAATCAGATAGGCCTTGAGCAAATACTACGGAAGGTAATGTCTGTGATGTCTTAGGGCGCGTTCACACCAAAAGCGACGTGGCGGCGCGACTCCATACAAAGTCAACGTATCCGCGTTCCAGGCGCCTGTCACCTGGAACGCGTCTATACGTTGACTTTGTATGGAGTTGCGCCGCCCTGTCGCTTTTGGTGTGAACGCGGCTTTAGAATATAGACGTTAAACACAGACCAAAGACTGCGAGCGTGAGACCCTTTCTGCACATAAACACACATCAAGTGAGTGTAGTGGCCGTGTTATAAACGGTGTTGGCACACTGAACTATCCCACTAACCCACTTCAGTTTTACATGTTACTTGCAGGATAGGAAAATCAGTTTCTGAAGCATCCAAACACTGAAATAATGTATGAACAACACACCTGTCAAGAACTAATTCAAATCAAAAACGATTGCTTCATGTGTTTTCTTTCATCTTAATATTTTGATTTAAATCAAATGTTCTGGTCCTGATGATTCTGGTGTCCTTTTCGTCCGTCTCCTCCCCTCCTCCTCTCCTCTCCTGCAGGCCTGGGCCGTGTTTAAGGGCAAGTTTAAAGAGGGGGAGAAGGCTGAGCCGGCCACGTGGAAGACCAGGCTCCGCTGTGCCCTCAACAAGAGCCCAGACTTCGAGGAGGTGACGGAGCGGTCACAGCTGGACATCTCTGACCCCTACAAGGTCTACCGCATCGTCCCTGAAGAGGAACAGAAGCGTGAGTTTTATGGTTGAAATATTTCTAATGTTATTTCATAAAAACTTACATATATATATATATATATATTTTTATTATTATTATTATTATTATTATTATTATTATTATTATTATTATTATTATAATATCCTTTATTTAACCAGGTTAGTCTCATTGAGATTAAAATCTATTTTACAAGAGAGAGCTGGGCCAAGATGGACAGCAGTACATAGTTCCAACATAAAACACAAGACAAAGTCAAAGTTCAACACTAAGTGCAATAGTGATAATACACTAAGATCATAGCGTTTAATACTAATATCCCTACCCTTGGATCATGTTTTCATAATGTGTTCCTGCCAGGCTCCACCCATGACCAGAGGTGACCCTTGTCCTATAATTGACAGTGCATGATGCACCCACTGCATTGTAAAAGTGTGCGTGTACGTGTCAGAGTGTGCGTTGCAAAGGTGAAACCACCAGGACTGGCGTTGAGACTATAACCGGATTGCCTTCTCTTGTCCAGTTGGTAAAAGCGCGGCAATGGTCACGACAGCCGGCGACATCGCTGACTTAGACTGCAGCTCTGCAGAACTGGAGGAGCTGATCAAAGTGGTGAGTGGCTTCCCCCCCCCGCCCCGCCACACCCCCGCCACACACACACACACACACACACACACACACTGTCCGACACCCGTGTCCTCACTTCACTCCCTCTTATCTTCTCTTTTCCTTTCCACAATCTCCCCACTCACATGTCACTTAAAATGTCCCCTTTTTCACAATTCAATTACAAACTCTTGTTGTGTAAAAGTCAAAAGGTGTCTATGGCAACTTCTGGTTGAGTAACAACAACGCGTCTGCTGTGGAGATCAGAGACAGTGACTAAAGGCCGTTTCTCCCCCGGCCCGCAGGCCTCCAGCGACGACTACCCCACGGCCATCAAGAGGAGCTTCTCTCCGCCGGAGGACGGCTGTACCGTCCAAACCAGCCCTGAGTACTGGTCACATGGCAGCTTCCCGGGTATGGGATCACACCGCAGTCACATGCACCACACACACCCACACACACACGCACGCACGCACGCACGTACGCACACACACACACATGCACGCACGCACGCACACACACACACACACACACACTTCTCGAATCCATTCACAGATCAAGGTCTAGATTGTTTTCATGGTCAATCCTATCTGTAGATTAGTTTCATTTAGATCTCTTTCTGAGGAAGTTAAGCCCAAGTGAAAAGTAACCGCAGCACAAAAGCTCAATGACTTGACACGGCCAAAACACTCACACGTTGTTTACTTGACCGACGGATTCTGCAGCCGAGCTGTTGGCTAACATCCTGTCTCACTGCTGACCAAGACGTTCATTTCTTCGTGAGACATGGTCAGAAAGGCATTTTGGTTTTTCTGATGATGTGGCGCGAATGGACTTGTTTGACCGCAAGCGATGGAGGTCGCCTGGACACCCAGTGTAAATACGTCCACAGTCACACTGTTGTTCTTCTGCCTGTTTCTTCTGGTTCCCACAGCCTTTCCGTTGCACCACGCTCCCTTACCCGCGAGCAGGTACAGCTCAGGTATTTAAATTATGTTTTTATTACAAAACATGAATGGATTACAAAACAAATTGGATCTGAGTGGTTGGTTTTTTATTTCAGAGTTGAGATTGGAATGTACTTCGTCAAATTGAAATAATCTAATATGATTTTAATGATCTCTCTCTCTCTCTCTCTCTCTCTGTCTGTCTGTCTGTCTGTCTGTCTGTCTGTCTGTCTGTCTGTCTGTCTGTCTGTCTCTCTCTCTCTCTCTCTCTCTCTGTCTCTCTGTCTCTGTCTCTCTGTCTGTCTGTCTGTCTGTGTCTGTCTCTCTCTCTCTCTCTCTCTCTCTCTCTCTCTCTCCCCCCCCCCCCCCCCCACACACACACACACACAGTGGCGGGCACCCAGATGATGATCTCCTTCTACTACGGGGGCCAGCTGATGCACAGCACGGTGAGCTCACACCCCGACGGCTGCCGCATCGCCCCGCCGCCGCCGCCGCACCCCGCCCGCAGCTACGTCTCGGACGAGATGCCGAGCGTCCACTTCCCCCCCGCCGATCTCATCCACCACGACCGCCAGCGGCAGGTCACCTGCAAGCTGCTGGGCCACCTGGAGAGGGGCGTGCTGGTGCGCGCCGACCACAAGGGCATCTTCATCAAGAGGCTGTGCCAGAGCCGCGTGTTCTGGAGCGGCGAGGGCGCCGGGGAGTCCGTCACCTGCAAGCTGGAGAGGGACGCCGTGGTGAAGATCTTCGACACGGGACGCTTCGTACACGGTGAGCCCTCGTTAAGCGCGTGGATACGGGTTAGAGTGAGGCCCCCCCCCCCCCCCCTCCCCGGTCCGGGTTTGATTCCCTGTGAGAACTGAGTGAGCTGGTGAGCATCGTGGTGACGGCAAACGAGCCGTAGATTGTACGCCCACCCACCACAGTGTAAAAAAAAAAAAAAAAACAATTGAGGTGTTAAGCAATTTAGATGTTAGAATCATTTGTTGTGGTTTGATGTACCTCTCAGTTTCCTCTTTAAATATTTGATCACTGGGTCTTATCGGAGTGAAGTATATCAGGTTTTGTTTTATAACGGCGAGTTGTTTAAAAGTGTCGCTCTTATCCAACGTACGCCGGCGCTAAGCTTATCGGTTATCGTAGAGTATCGTAGAATCGACATATCAACATTTTTTTAACTCATTAGTTTTCTTAGATAATTATGATGATCTAATTTTTTTTATGCAAAACATTTCAAATGTGTTCACATGAATATAAATAATAATATTTAAATTGATGGAATTTACGTTGGAGGGCGTGGGACATGGAACGTAAAAAAGAAATTCTAAAAAACTAAAAACTTTTACAGTTAAAACAGTAACAGATTAAAAACTGTTTGTGGGGCGATTTTTGTTAAAAACCTTTGTGACATCTTACCAAACTCTTAACAAACAAAACGCCCAAAAGACAAGAATCCTTGTCTCGATGATGAAATGATGAATGATGTAAATGAAAGTGAATGATGATTCCAATGAATGTGAATGAATGATCATTTATTTTCGCTTATATGTGTACTTATTCATTTTACCAATGTATTTGAAGACTCAGCATCAAGCTAATAAAACCACTAGACCACTAGAAGCCCTCAACTGCTGACCTACCAAAGAAATATGTGCGTGGTTTGCACAAACAAATAAGCATTACAGTACAGCATAACATGAAGACGTCTCGTTTCAGCTCTTCAACTTCACCAGGACGGCCACATCGCCGCCCCTGACCCTACGGTGACTCTGTGCTTCGGGGAGGAACTGCATGATCTCAACACCGCCAAGAACAAACTCATCTTGGTCCAGGTAATGTCACGCTTCTGGGTTGGTGTCACGTGATTCACTTCCTGTTCCTTGTCGTCCCTGGTTTGTCTTGTGATTATGTGTCTCCGCCCCTCACCTGTGTCTGGTTTGTGTTTTGTCCAATGTCCGCCTGCCTCTCGTTTGTACCTCGTTCCCTGCCCACCTGTGTCTTGTTTAGTCTGGTGTATTTAAGTCTCCCCCTTTGTTCCCTTCACTGCGCGTGATTGTAAATACTACCTGCACCATTGAGGGTGTATTGGTCACCGCGCTTTCTTGCCTTGCTCTTGTTCATTGTCATGTGTCTCAGTAAGTACAGTAAGTAAGTAACCAAACCTTGTAGCCGTTCGTGACAGGTAAGGCCACTAAAGTCGATCACATGATTCATCATGTGGCTGGTGAATAATATGTGGCTGATAAAACAATAGTACCCTCATAAAAGTAGTGATGGTAGCCAGTGCCTAAGACATTGAAAAGGTCGGCGATTAGTAAACCCAATACATTGAAAGCCATCCCACATGTTAACACGACTGTGACAAAAAAAACACTGAAACCACAAAAACGTTTCGTAACGTCTTCGTGCGGCATTCTGTGTGTTCAGATCACCGCCATGAACTGTCAGCAGCTTCTGGAGTCTGTGAACATGCGGGCGGCCCAGTCCTACAACCACAGCCCTTCTGTAGAGATGCCAGACGAGATGGCCAGAGACCATGTGGCACGCATCTTCCAGGACCTGTGCAGCTACAGCGCCCCCCAGAGGACTGACTGCTACAGGGACAACATGCCCATTACCGCATGAGCTCCGGCCTTTCATTTGCACCGGGCTCAACAGAGCCCCGTGCGTTATTGGTTTACCACGGTGGTTGTGGAGGTACATTGTTCATATTTTAGAAGGTACTGCTCTTCCCCCCCCAAATCATTGTTCGTCATCATTGTCGGTATGATCACGTGAGGAATTTGTTCTCAAAGTCTCTACTACGATTTTCTCATCTCATCTCTGTTTATTTGTACTGTGTTTGTGAAATGCATGTCAAATTGACATTTTACTGTAAAGAGGGAGGTAATTGACTATTGTCGGAATCTACATACACTTTATATTTTTATATGTTTTGAGTGTAGTAAATGTTTGTAAACGTTTATTGATCTGCAATGAAAGCCCCCACTGATAGGTTTTACTATCTGTAGTGGCTGCTAGAGATTACTTTCTCTTGATTCCTCTGAACTTCTTAATAAATCCTTCACAAAACTTCTAATACGTTTGTCTTTATCCATTACTTACTGTTACTAACATTCATAACTACCTATAAATAAGTTATGAATGACACTTATGGTCATAGTTCCTGATAAAGAAAATATTGTGTTGATGGAGGGGACTGGAGGGTTACCGTGGTTACAGGGAGCCTGTTGAGTGAGCTGGGGTATATGTTGCTCTAGGTTTACAATGGGGTTAGTGTTACTGACAGGGTTAGGGTTAGTAGTAGGGTTAGAGTTAGTAGTAGGGTGAGGGTTAGTGTTAGGGTTAGTAGTAGGGTTAGTGTTACTGACAGGGTTAGTGTTAGGGTTAGTAGTAGGGTTAGTAGTAGGGTTAGTAATAGGGTTAGGGTTAGTAATAGGGTGAGGGTTAGTAATAGGGTGAGGGTTAGTAGTAGGGTGAGGGTTAGTAGTAGGGTTAGGGGTGCCTTTTGGGGTTATGGGGGTTACGTTCACTGTTCTAGGGTTAGGGGTTCCTATGGTTTGGGTTGTAGGGTTTGGTTTCCAGTTCTAGTGATGAGAATGAGTACTGACGACCTTCTACCCCTCTGGGTAGACAGACAGCCCTCTGGATAGACAGATAGCCCTCTGGGTAGACAAACAGCCCTCTGGGTAGACAGACTGCCCTCTGGGTAGACAGACTGCCCTCTGGATAGACAGACTGCCCTCTGGGTAGACAGACAGCCCTCTGGGTAGACAGACAGCCCTCTGGGTAGACAGATAGCCCTCTGGGTAGACAGATAGCCCTCTGGGTAGACAGACTGCCCTCTGGGTAGACAGACTGCCCTCTGGGTAGAACTACCTGAACTTTTTGAACCCCCGTTGAGGCACCCTGATCTAGACTCTGAAATCCATGGATGAACGAATGAAGGAATCATGGCTCATGAATATGATGATGATGACATTTGGACTTTTTGACACTTTGCGTGCCATTGCGTTGGGATGATGATGACATGAATGCATGACAACTGAAAGCAAAAGCAGGATGTCACGCGGCCGTGGGGGCGGCTGGACATCCCCTGAGGACCTGTGGGAAGTAAAAGGGAAAATGTTGTGTTCCATCGGGGCGGACGTGCGTGAGTCACGCGGCCGTCGATCCCGACAGATTGCAGGTGGAATGTGAGCACGCATGCAAGGCGGGGGTGTGCTTATACAGTGGAACGCACGCACACGCACACGCACACGCGCACGCACGCACACACACAGTGGCAACCCGGCTCAAGGAGTGAACCCGCCTTCCTTCAAACAGCACACAAACCTCTTAGTTGTTAAGCCACAAAGGCACGTTCAATCAAACATGAAGTATCTTTCTTGTAAAAGAACTAAAAGATAATCGGGTGGCACGGCCACACAGGCTGGACCCTCCTCTCACCCCAGCCCAGAGAGAGCCCTGAATGCACCTTGGAGCTTTAAGGTCTGCTCTCCTCTGGGCCTCAGGTGCTCTGCATCACGTTGATTGGGATGGGGCCGGGTTGCCACACGCATACATACACACACACACACACACACACACACACACACACACACACACACACACACACACACACACACACACACACACACACACACACACACACACACACACTCAGTTCCCCCTGTACGACCAATTAAAAGGACGTAATCCTATGTTGCTGGACATAATAGTGTGTGTGTGTGTGTGTGTGTGCACCAGTGTTTGTGTGTGTGTGTGCGCACCAGTGTTTGTGTGTGTGTGTGCGCACACCAGTGTGTGTTTGTGTTTGTGTGTTTGTTTGTCTATGTGTGTGCCAGTGTGTGTGTGTGTGTGTGTGTGTGTGTGTGTGTTTGTTTGTCTATGTGTGTGCCAGTGTGTGTGTGTTTGTTTGTGTGTGTGTGTGTGTTTGTGTGTGTCTGGCAGAGGAGAAGGTATTTTGGCCTGTAAAGAATACCACAGATCAGGAGCATCCACTCAACAACTCATCTTGTTTTCAACACGAGTTTCTCAATGACCTCAATTATGGTCAGCGTCGCTGCTCCCCTAATCAGTGTCTCTGATCTCTTTCTCGTAAACACAAACGCACACACTTTCTTTTTCAGAGTTCCCCGGGCCGTGGGGACGCCTTTCTTTGTCTTGTTGCATTTGGCGCGTCTGCAAAAGTAGATGCATTCGTGTTGCAACACCTCTACTTGTGGTGTCTGAGGCTTCCTACAGTATTCCATTACATGTGCCAAGCAGCAAACCGCTTGGACAACCTCAAGCGCTTCTGTTTCACCAAACACAGACGTTCATATCAATTCAGCACTTTAACGAAGCATAAATCAATAGTGAAAGGCAACATGAAAGACTTTTATAAGATATTTATCCTTTACTTTCTTTCTTTCTTTCTTGAATGTTGGTATGAGTGGTTGGTTATAAGTATAACTTATGATCAATTAAATGAAAAAGAGAGTAGTACTTGTTTCAGTAGTGCTAATAGTAAAAAAAATAAAGGGGATTTCAACAAAGCGCAAAAAGGCAAAAGTCAAAAAGTCCAGTGAGAACACTGAAACGTGTTTTAACGGGCCTGATCCCAGTCACACTTGGAACACATTTATGATAACTCGGGCTGAACGGTTTTCGTCTGCCGTGCAGAGATTGCGTTGTGCAACCAGCTCGCTGTAGGTGTTGTCTCTGTCTGCTGTTCTCTGGGGAGTCGCAGGGTTCAGATGAGAATAGGCCCCTGGAGGGGAACTGGGAAGTCCTGAGATCATTTATAGTGGCCAGGCAGGTGGAGAGGCAGCCCACATCCTCGGACATGAAGAACATTTATATTTAAACACAGAAGAACGGCTACACACACAGACACACCGCACTGCCATGCGAACACACACAATAACAGACCTGGACTCACGCAAGCACGCACGCACGCACGCACGCACACGCACACGCACACTCTCAAACTCTCTCAAACTCAAACACTGCATCTCATCATCTGCATTCCAAAAATGTTTAGTGTAATCAATCACAATCACAGACCTGGACTCACACACAACCACACACACACAAAATCTCTCACACACACACACACACACACACACACACACACACACACACACACACACACACACACACACACACACACACACACACACACACACACACACACACACACACACACACACACACACACACACACTCAAACATTGCATCTCTTCCAAACTTTTTTAGTGTAAACTTAATACATAAACACAATCAGATGATCACACAAACGTTGAAAATAAAATAGCAGTTATATAACTATTGAAAACAATAGCAGACAGACATATCCGAAGAAGCAGCACGTCTCTGGTGGTGGAAATGTGAGGTTAAGGTGGTCAGAAAGTCTGTCAGCACGAGAACGGGGGAGTGAGTGAGTGAGTGGGTGGGTGGGTTGGGGGTTGACAGTGAGTTGCATCAGTCTGCTCTGATAGGCCGGAGCCGTTCCCTGAGCGCCTGATCTGCACTCGGACAGGAAACATGGAGACGAGCCAAGGAAGAGCACTAAAAACCTTCAAGTCAACTTCTCCCTTTGAAAGAGGAAGCAGCTCGGCGTCGGCGTCGGCCATTGAAATGATCTGACCCAGGGACCCAGGCCAGGCCCTGACACTCTGCAGCGTTGTGCATGAACTAGTTCAAAAATAACTAGTTCATTGAACAAGTTCATTTTTCTATGAACTTTGAACTGAACTGGAACATATTTTTAACTAAGGAACTTGAACTTGAACTAGTTCAGATTTTGTGACGTTCTGAATTGATGCTTAGGTCCAGATGACATGATTATTAAATAGAGTTACTGCCTTAGTTGTGATGAATGAAACAGGTGTACAAATAATATCCACAACAATCTGAGATTGTAGTGATGGGCAGCAGGTAATGGAGAGGATTCATTTTAAAGATGAGCACAGAATAGTTTTTCTTCAGTTTCTAAAAAAAAAACAGTTAATGAACTGAACATGAACTAGTTCAAAACTGAATTGGTGAACTATGAACGTGAATTAATTCATTTTCTTTTGTATGAACTGAACTTTGAACTAGTTCATGTGAAGTGTGAACTTGCACAACACTGCCACTCTGTCAGAATCTGTGGGGGGCAGCATGTGGCTCAGGAGGTAGAGGGGGTCGGCTGGTAACAGCAAGGTTGCTGGTTTGATCCCCGGCTCCTCCTGGCTGAGTGTCGTGGTGTCCCTGAGCGAGTCGCCTCACCCTAATTGCTCCTGACGAGCTGGCTGTCGCCCTGCGTGGCTGACACCGCCGTCGGTGTGTGAATGTGTGCATCAACGGGTGAATGTCAGTCAACACTGTAAAGTGCTTTGGATAAATGTGTTATATAAGTGAGGACCATTTACCATTTTTGTGGCCCTGTTGTATCGTATAATAGTCAAATGTTTAAATGTGTTTCCTGAAACCATTGCGCAATTTCACAAACCTCCACCCGCAAAGCAGAGCAAAAGTCAACCTTTCGCAAAAGTACACAAGTCTCGTGCATCCATACATTCAAAACCATCTTCTCTCTACTCCAAGCTCACTTTTCTCTATCAAAATGATTCACACAGGCCTCATATTAATGGGACTTATTGTGCATTGATTTCCAACTGGTGTGATAAATAAAAAATAAAAATATTAATAAATACTGTATTTATTCTGTTATGCCATTTTTCAGATTCAAGTGTACACATTGTGTGGAGTTTTTCCTTTATCTGTGCCATTATGAGTTTTGCCAGCTATGCTCATGGCCAACCCATGCTTAATTAGGTGATCAACAAAATGTGCACAAATTACTTTTATTTGAAACATTAGTTTGTCTCCCTCTTTTTATTCCACCTAGTACACATAAATGCATCTCCTCCTCCTCCTCTTCCTCCTCCTCCTCCTCCTCCTCCTCCTCCTCCTCCTCTTCCTCCTCCTCCTCCTCGCCCCCCTCCTCCTCCTCCTCCTCCTCCTCTACCGCTCATGTGCTGCCTGTTGCTCCATTGTTTTCCAACCCAGTAGGTCAGGTGTCTCTGATGCTCTGACAGATTATTGAAAGGTTTAGCCATCTGCGCTTCAGCAGGTGTGGTGTGAGTGAGACCCATTGGTAACTAAACAGTTGAAGGCCAGTGTTTTCATGTGAGCAAAGAACAATTAATAATTGCAGAATTATTAAATGTTAAAAAAAAGCATTATTACCACAAACTTGTTTGTCAATCATTAACCTACACCTTATAAATGGTCTGGACATTTTTTTCCTCATTCATCTTTGATAACTGTTGATAACTAGGAATTGCTTACTTATGAGTATTCATGTATTGCAACATCACAAATGATGGACTCACTATGAATTCCCTACATCGACGACCACTACATCAATACTTCAAAGTTACACATACTCCTAAAGTGCTACCCTAATGCTTCTTGAGGATCACTAGTCTGCAGAATTTAAAATCACCCTCTGCTGAAACCCCCCCCCCCCCCCCCCCCCCATTGAAAAAAAGGGTCATGCGACCTGGTGGAAAAGTTCCACTGCAGGCCAGGGGTCTTTTCTGTTTCGTCTTTGTGTAAAACAGAACTTGTCGTAGGGGGGGGACGGTGCGTGATCTGGGATCAGCTGATCAGGGCATTAGTGACCCTCTGGGGGGTAAGAGTATGTAAATTAAAACAATATGAGTGTGGCTCTCAAGCTCCAGTGAGCGTGAGGTGTGTACTAGGATGTGTGTCTGTGAGTGTGTTTGCATGTGTGTGTGTGTGTGTGTGTGTGTGTTTTTGCGTGCGTTAAAAGAAGATAGAAAGGTAAAAATAGAACAGTATCAGTCATGTGTGTTGTATTTTCACCCCACTGGTACTTTTCTTTTTGATTCAGAATGCATGATTGATCACCCAAAAAACAAGTTTGGATACATAAACAGTTGATGCATTAGTCATTGTATTAGTTTAAAAATATTTTTGAATAGTCAGTACAAAAAAATCACCCTTATTTTTAAATCTATAATCGCTCCAACGTCAGAGGGAAAGTTTGTTAGTTCTAGTCCGATACCAGACTTGAACTGTCCTTATACTTCAATGTAATGACCCCTATTGGAGCATAGTGGGAGATTACAATGGTATTTGGAATCCATAAACGACAATTTACAATATTGTGTACCCATTGCATGTTGTATATTTTATGTTTCTTAAAAGTACTTTTTATCAATACAACTATTATAACAACTACTATTGCCCAAAAACCCTGCATTCTTACCAAACTGTGAACAGCTTGGCTTTACTTATTTGCACAACACCGTGAGAACCACGTAATGCTTTACCTGCTGCAAGAGGCACAGGCACAGCAGGCTTGTGGGTTCGAAAAAAAAAATATATATCTCAACCACATTTCCACCCGCGTTTAAACCTAGACATGGTAACATTTATTACACAACCTGTTATGTGGAAACGCCATTCTGTGGCCAGGACACACACGTGCTGTTTCAATGGAGATTATTTAAAGTGGTTCTAAAAAGGCCCCGTCGCAGCTGAGGTAGGCTGGCGTGCCTCATGTGCCCCCCGCCCCGTCCATCACCACACGTCTGCTTACGGTGACATTAAGGCGCGGCACACTTCCCTCTTTGAAAAGCCAGAATCCTGGTATAGGTTACATGTCATGTGACTGAGGTGGACGGTCGCCTTCCACAGATTGCGTTCAGCGCAGCCACGCAGGGGGAACATCACGA
>NC_140282.1:1333198-1334697 GCF_964030765.1 Micromesistius poutassou
CCTCCTTCATTCATCAGTAGAGTTCTTAATAAGTGAAGTAAGGGACTCAACAGCATTGCAAATGAGGGTCACCCCTCAATTGATCTCTTGAGTATAAATAAAGGTTAAATAAAATAATATATATGTATATATGTTAAGAACTATACAATTATCCATATAATAATTCAGATTTAGTTTAAACACTTCCGGTTCTATATTTAGATCATATATTAGCTTACATGGTGGTGTATGGGAATTGACTTGGCAAAATAAAATCAAAGTCTGATGGTGATATTTGCACGAGGCCTGGGGAGGGGGGGAGGGAGGGGAGGGGGGAGGATGACTGGGAGAGATTGTTGAGACTAACTTTAAGAGCAAGAAGACACCCTGCCGCCAGCCGTCACCCCCTGCCCCCCACCCTGACCCCCACCCACACACATCCGCCTCACCCTTGCCTCTCCCGATGCAACATCCATCATAAGTCAAAGTGGCCGCAGTACCAAGGGTCCTCACCCCCCCCCCCACCCCCCCACCCCCAGACTGTCACCCCCCCCCACCCCCCCAGACCGTCACCCTCCACCCCCACCACGGCCTGACCCCCTCCCTCTCACCACCACCACAAAGACTGACGTACTGCTCTCTCTCTCTCTCTCTCTGTCTCTCTCTCTCTGTCTCTCTCTCTCTGTCTCTCTCTCGCTCTCTCTCTCTGTCTCTCTCTCTCTGTCTCTCTCTCGCTGTCTCTCTCTCTCTGTCTCTCTCTCGCTGTCTCTCTCTCTCTGTCTCTCTCTCGCTCTCTCTCTCTGTCTCTCTCTCTCTGTCTCTCTCTCGCTGTCTCTCTCGCTGTCTCTCTAGATATATATATGTGTATATATACAGTGTATATATATATATATATATACATATTTCCCTCTCTCTCCCCCCCTCTGTCTCTCTCTATCCCTCTGTCTCTCTCTCCCCCCCTCTCTCTCTCCCTCTCTCTCTGTCCCTCTCTGTCCCTCTTTCTCTCTCTCCCTCTCTCTCTCTCTCCCCCTCTCTCTCTCCCCCTCTCTGTCTCTCTCCCTCTCTCTCTGTCTCTCCCTCTCTCTCTCTCTCCCCCTCTCTGTCTCTCTCCCTCTCTCTCTCTCCCCCTCTCTCTCTCTCTCTCCCTCCCTCTCTCTCTCTCTGGTCTCATGGATGGTTTCCTCCGGTGTACGGTGCCTTGCGGTGGGACCTCCCCTCGCCCCCCCCCCGTCCCCCCCCCGGTTCTGTTGGTCTGGTTGCAGCATGACTGGCGTCTCAGTTATTTACACAACTCATTAGCCGGCCGAGTGTGGGACAGTGTGGTGGACCACTTAGCCCTGGTTCTCAGTGTAACGCGTGCTTTGTTTTTCTTTTATTATTTTCTCCCTCAAACCCCACACATGTAAACACATCATTTGACACCACTGTCACATAAAATGGTGCCTATGCCATCTGGGATAAGTCTGTCGTCTCCCGTTGTTTCACGTACGTGTGTTTTCCCGGTGAATTAGGACGGAGGG
>NC_140282.1:1334897-1352397 GCF_964030765.1 Micromesistius poutassou
GATTTGATTTGGGAGTGTCTCCATGCATTTGAGACAAAAAAAAAAAGGTTCACTATTCGTTGATGTCACTCAAAACAATGGCAGGACCGGGGGTCGCCATGACGACGGGTGTGGATCGTAGGATTAAGACGGCCTACGAAGGATGTCATGCAGCACTCATCGCATTGTATACACACACTCAGGCACACACACACACACACGCACAATTACACACACACACACACACAGAGTCCCCGCAGATGGGGTTGTTTCAGTGGAGATGGGGGGGGCGGGGTTGGCGGGGGGGGGGGGGGGGGGGACCCCGCTGTAGGCGTTTATTCACGGCGAACCTCAGTTGAACCTTCCCTGGGAGGAGAAAGTGCCTCTCTGGCGCGGTGGGTCCGGGCCACGAGGGGTATTTATGTCCCCAGGAGCCCGGGGGGGGGACGGCTACAATGGATCATCTTCTCTGTCGCTCTGCGTACGGCCCGGCTCTCTGATCAGTAAACACACGCTCTCTCACACACGAGCCCCGTCCTAGCGGGACGCGCTGCACTCTCCAGCTGGGGGGGGTCGGGGGGGGGGGGCGGGAGGGGGGGTGGAAACACACGGCTACCATATTTTATGGTCCTGTGCTTGAGCTTGGATAAACACCGTTGCCGTGCCACCGGGAGGGCTGAGTGTGTGTGTGTGTGTGTGTGTGTGTGTGTGTGTGTGTGTGTGTGTGTGTATGTGTGTGTGTCTCTCTGAGTGTGTCTGGGTCTGCATGGATTTGAGTGGTTGTGTGCTTTTGTGTGTGTCTGTGTGTGTGTGCGTGAGTGTGTGTGAGAGTGAGTGAGTGTGCCTGAGTCTGTGTACATTTGAGTGGGTGTGTGTTTGTGTGTGTACGTGTGTGTGCATGCACGCATGTGCCTGTGTTTGTGTGTGTGCATGTGTGTGTGTGTGTGTGTGTGTCTGTTTGTATGCATGTTTACGCGTGTGTGTGAGTGAGGGAGTGTGCCTGAGTCTGTGAGGATTTGAATGTTTGTGTGTGTGTGTGCATGCATGCATGCGTGTGTGTGTGTGTGTGTGTGTGTGTGTTAGTGTGTATGACTGTGAATGTTCATCATACTCAAACAACAGCCGTATCGTGTGTTTAACCCCCTCAGCCCTCAACCAGGCCTCACAGCCGGCCTGTTGCCTCAAGACCCCGTCTGATCCTCTATCATATCTGTGCTACTTTGCATATTTAAAACAAATTGTCTGTTATATGGCAGTCATGAGCAGATAAATATGTTTAAGTGTATGATTGCTGTAGACATAAACATTTTTGTCAGGCATTCATTTTGTCATGCACATATAAGAGTCACCTAGAGCAAGTGATGACAATTATATGTGTTTTTGCCAAGTTGTTTTTGAAAACTGTTAATGGATGTGTCATTTATGTTGTAGGTCACGTTTGACAGATTCATTTCCATCCATCTGTCCGTCCTTCTCAACAGATATAACATATTGATAGCCCTTGTATCTCCTGAGACATTCACGTAAACGTGGAGTGCGGTACAAAATATGTCCAAACATGGCATGTACAATCTCAGATTATTGGGCTGTCCTCCTATTGCAAAGGCTCTCCGTCTTGTAACCCCGGTATCCAGACCATAACAAATCAGGTCGAAACGTCAAAGACAGTGGTCTGGTTTTACTGGAGAAGGACAAGCTTGGATTCCAAGACTTTGTGGAAACCTTTTTTCCATACCAGAAAGGTTTTGTATTCCCCAGGTTATCAGCGACTCAAAAAAAGACGAACGGTAAAATAAATAAAAGGCATAAAGGTATAAAACATATCTATGAGACAAAATAAGCCTACCGTTTGACAGATGGGTAAAGCCAACTGAACTGTGTTTGGGGTCTGGGGAATGCTTTGTAATGTGAATTAAGAATACAAGCTAAGCAATCTTTTTGACATCGACATCTTTTGACTGAAATTGACATCAATTTTCAGTCCAGTACAATTTCAGCAGGGATACAATTATTTGCTTATCATTATTTAGTTTTGTCATCTTGCCTCAGATTGCTGTGATGTCTCCTTTCTAGTAAATCGGCGTAAAATACTAAATACAATTTCTGCAAAGACACACATTAGATAGATGACAGCACACTTGTGCTATTGAACACATTCTCCCTGTCACAGTATCCCGACTCCTCAACCCTCACGGGAGAAATGTAGCACAACATGACACTGCTCACTGCTCACAGGTGCACCCGCACCTAGAACAAGTGTAGGGGTGTGAGAGATGTGTGTTAAACACCAGTGATTAGGGCTGCGCTCACAATCGCGCCAACCCAATAATACTTCGCCTCACTGACACATCGTTGGATCGGACGCCGTTTCCAGCGAGTGCACCGGCCTCATTCCCCGCTCTGCCTTTTCCTAGCACTCCTTTTTTTTTTTCTCTCTCTCTCTCTCTCTCTCTCTCTCTCTCTCTCTCTCTCTCTCTCTCTCTCTCTCTCCCTCTGCTCTATTTTCTGCCCTGGCCTTCTGTTCACCTCTTCCTGTCTCTCCTCACGTCCTGACACCTCTGTGCTGCCTGGTTCTGGTGGACGGGCCAGAGAGCCGGCTGAACTCGTGTGACCCTACCCGTGGTGTTCATTGATTATAATGAGTGCTGTCAGTTAAACGCGTTATTAAACGGCGTTAACGCAATCACATTTTAACTGCGTCAATTATTTAACCTAACCCTTTTATAAAAAAAACATTTGCACAAAGCACGCCGGTCCACTTTTCCATGTTGATAAGAGCATTAAAATAAGGAAAAATAATGGGAGGAAGGAAAAGAAATCAAGGGACATTTAGAATAGATAAAAATGTGTGATTAATTGTGAGTTAACCTTGACATTTATGCGATTAATCACGATTAAATATTTGAATAGTTTGACAGCACTAATTATAATCAATGATTGTTGATTATAATGATGATAGAAATAAAGTATACGACACAAGAAGATGCATTCTGTATGCTTAGTCGGCCATTTTGGTACATCTACAACTGCCCTTGACCCCCTGATAACCTCTGACCTTTGACATGAGGTCGGGCATACTGTAAGGTGATTGGCTCAGGGTTATGAACCCTAATATACCACGATACCCTCTGGAAGACTCAATGTCCGGTCCCGGGGTCTCTCTCTGGATATTCTTAGGGCCGTGTGGGTGGACTATAAAATATGTAAGTCTCTGTACACAATTAGGCTAATCCTGGTGTAAATACAGCATGATTATATAATAGATTGCATGTTTTCTTCAAAACAATTTTTTTCACGTGCATAATCATGGACATTGCTGGCCAAATTGCGTGGCGAATTAAGCATCTGCCGCGCAGGTGCACATTTACAAAAATATACTTTTCCAAACATTTTCAACATAAATGGCAGATATACGTTAATAAGGACGGTTCCAGACACCACATCCCCTGTATTGTTTTAAATCTGCGGTAATGGTGATAAGTGAAAGTTAAATTGGTCACGGTGTGCCTGAGGAGAGATACAGCGCCTCAACTAATTACGAGAACTTTATATCTCACCGTGCTCACTGATACCCGGGCCAACACGGTACATCTTGCGTCTACCTCCCGAGAAAAATCCCACACACAGACTCACACACACACACACACACACACACACACACACAACACACACACACTCAGCGTCCTGTGTGGCTGGGAAGTCTTCCTCACCACCCCCCACCCCCCCCCCTCCCCTCCCCCACCAGATTGATGAACCTGGACAGTGTTTGCCCATTAGAGCCGAGATGTGCAGAAATCAAAGCAATATGTGAACTCTGTGATTAGTGTCAGAGCCATTAAAAAGCCCTTCACTCTGAAACCGGAGCCCCGCGCTTGCATTCCGCGCTCGCCTCTCGCCATATCTGGGCTATGAAATACATATCTCCCACCGCGAGGGAGACGAGCACAGGAGGGAAGGGCCGGCCTGGTTATCAGGGAGCTGCATATTTTCCACGCTTTTCTGCCATTACTGATTAAAGAGCGAGAGACGCCGTGGTGGTGTTCACACACACACACACACACACACACACACACACACATACATATATACACACACACATACACACACACACACATACATATATACACACACACACACATATACATATATACACACACACACACATATACATATATATATACACACACACACACACACACACACACACATATACACTCACACACACACTCACACATACACACGCAATCATCCACACAGTGACTCACACATCATGCCCGCCCAAACACAAAATCATCCACACACTAACACACACATGCCCGCCCGCACCCACACACTTACACACAGATGCCCACCCGCACACACTGAAACACAAAGACCCACACACAGACGCAGGCCGATGCAAAAGCACACAGACACACACTGACACACACACACACACACACACACACACACACACACACACACACACACACACACACACAGATATCCACATGTATATATAGATATAGATATATTATCTCTATCGTAAATCAATATATATGCACCTACATATGCATGCCTACATACGTCGACACACACACACACACACACACACACACACACACACACACACACACACACACACACGCGGACAATCAGTTATGAAAATATTTCTCTAACGTCAAGTGTCCAGAGGCCAGATGGGCTAAGTAGTCTCCCCCGGTGTGGGGGTGAGACCAGGGGGGGAGGGCTGTGTGTGTGTGATACCTGCTCCACACACACGGAGACCTCCCAGAAGAACCTCCTGTCTGCCTTCCACCTGAACGCCCTCACCTCACCACAGAAGAAGAGGAGGAGGAGGAGGAGGAGGAGGATGAGGGGGAGGAGGAGGAGGAGAGGAGGAGAGGAGGAGGAGGAGGTGGAGGAAGAGGAGGAGAAGGGGGAGGAGGAGGAGGAGAAGAAGAGGAGGAGGAGGAGGAAGAGGAGAAGGAGGAGGAGGAGGAGGGGGAGGAAGAGGAGGAGGAGGGGGAGGAGGAGGAGGAGAGGAAGGAGGAGGGGGAGGAGGAGGGGGAGGAGGAGGAAGAGGAGAAAAAGCTGTGTTCGAAATCGTTCCCTATTCCCTCACTCACTATTCCCTATATATTGTTTGTGATATAGTGAACTATATAGGGAACAAACAAACGAAAATTCGGACACTACGCTGAACATTACTAAACGTCATTTGCGTCAGTAAAACACGCCTGCATTGCATTGTGGTACACGGGAGTAACAAGTAGGGGAACATCGTATGTTCACTCAAATTTGGGGTATTTTATTGTCTACTATACAGTGAATGAAATCAACCACTGAGAATTCAAACAGCACTACAAAATGGCGAGCGCCCTATATAGTGCACTATATCCGTGATAGGGGAACGATTTCGAAACACAGCTACAGAAACGTAGGAAAAGGACGACGGAGAAGAAGAAGTGGAGAAAGAGATGGAAGAGGAAAAAAAAAAAACGAAGAAGAAGATGAAGAGGGGCCCCCACAACAGATGCTCCCTGGTGGCGTTGAACCTCGGCCAGGAGCAGACAGGCCCCCGCCACGCTGAGAGAGACGCCCAGGGCGAACGACGGGGCGGAGGGGGTGAAAACAGAGCAGCGCACGACCTCAGGGAGGGAGGGGAGGGAGCGAGGGAGGGATGGAGGGAGGGGGAGAGGGAGGGATGGAGGGAGGGGGAGAAGGAGGGAGGGAGGGAGGGATGGAGGGAGGGAGGGAGGTCAGGGAGGGAGGGAGGGAGAGAGGGATGGAGGGAGGGAGGGAGGGGGCGAGGGAGGGAGGGAGGGAGGGGGGAAGGGAGGGAGAGAGGGATGGAGGGAGGGAGGGAGGGGGGAAAGGAGGGAGGGAGGTCAGGGAGGGAGGGAGGGAGGGAGGGAGGTCAGGGAGGGAGGGAGGGAGAGAGGCTGGGAGGGAAGTCATGGGAGGGAGGGACGTCAGGGGGGAGGGAGGGAGGGAGAGAGGGATGGAGGGAGGGAGGGAGGGAGGGCGGGGCGGAGGAGAGAGAGGCCATGCTGCTGCCACTCTGTGTGGGCCCGGCGGACTCCGAGACGGTACCATGACCCAGTGGAGATGTGTATTTACTCTGGGGGTGACGCCTCCTCCGCTCCCACCGCCGCTCAGCCCGTGCCAGCGCGCTACATGGAGACGACGGCACAGCGCGGCCTCTTTCCATGTCCTCCTCCACCGCACACCGTCTCCTTCTAAAGCCCTCGCTGCTGCTGTTGTTGTGGGTCTTTCAGATGAGACACATGTCAGGATCATTTGAGTTTTTCTGTTATTTTTTCCCTTCGTTGCCGATTGGCCGTTGGGTCAATCCTAAAGGCCCACACCACACCGATAATCTGGACACACCAACCAGATTATTGGTCGTCGGGACAGTCGGACCGATTTGGTCGCGGCCGATTCAACGTGTGCCATCGGCTGAAAAGAACACAGACGGCTTGAAAAAGATCAGCGACAGCTTTGACGACGGCCGATCGCACAGCACACACTGAACAGACTCAGGTCACAGCACACACCCAACAGACTCAGGTCACACCGAACAGACTCAGGTCACAGCACACACTGAACAGACTCAGGTCACAGCACACACCCAACAGACTCAGGTCACAGCACACACCCAACAGACTCAGGTCACATCAGACACCCAACAGACTCAGGTCACAGCACACACCCAACAGACTCAGGTCACATCACACACCCAACAGACTCAGGTCACAGCACACACCCAACAGACTCAGGTCACATCACACACCCAACAGACTCAGGTCACAGCACACACCCAACAGACTCAGGTCACAGCACACACCCAACAGACTCAGGTCACACCCAACAGACTCAGGCTGCACAGCACAGACCCAACAGACTCAGGTCACCTCACCAGACTGATAATCTGGTTGGTGTGTCAGGGCCTTAGCAGCCCCCTTGCAGTCCTCCTGCCGTCGGTCTGTCTGAGGGGGTCCCGGTTGGCGTGATGGAGGCTGTGGCCCGGGCAGGAAATGAGCGATATGAACCAAATTGTTAGGAGGAAGGAAATGTTTAAGCCGCGTGGAGGATGAGGCGCTCTGGAGGCTTCTGGAATGAAGCTCTCACAGGCATTGGGTCTCAGAGTGGAGTCTGCTGGGACCGGCTTCACCAGGCCATCAGCCTCACCTCCTCACCGCCTCACCTCCTCACCGCCTCACCGCCTCACCTCCTCACCTCCTCACAGCGTACTATGACTCCTAGATCCAGGCCGAGCGGTTTCAGGACACCACACACTGCTCCCAGTGTGTTTAAAACCGTTGAGTACACTGAAGCTTGACCCCGACCCCTCCCCAGTTGAACTCCAGTTCCATGCTTTACATGATAAACAGCAGACACTGGGACACACAGAACCAAACCAGTGGAAATCTTACAGTCAGTGTCGTCCTTCTTGAGAGAGAGAGAGAGTGAGAGAGTGAGAGAGAGAGAGAGAGAGAGAGAGAGAGAGAGAGAGAGTGATAGAGAGAATAAAGACGGTCCTTGTCCAAATGCTAGATGCAGCAAGAGAGTCAGAAATCAACCGGCTTCGATTAATACCAATAGGTATTTCTACATAGATGTATTTTATCTAGACAGTTTATCCCACACAAAAAAACAGCAACGACTGTTAGAATGCAATGGAATGAAAACGATCAATGTAGAAATCCCGGTTAACGGTGAAAGAATGCAATTGGAACACAAGCAGTCCCCGTTGTGAGCACACAGATCCTCACAGACACTGCCTGGCCTTATGATGCTGATGCAGCGCACCCCTCTCCCCTTATGTAACCGCTGGTCCAAAGATGCAGAGCCATGTGCCAAAACACAGGTGGCATTCATAGACGTCCGCCCCCCCCCCGCCCGCACCTCCGCAGCCCCTCACTCCGCACTACGCTATGTGGGAGAAAATTCCAGTCCTTATTGACTTTTTTCTCTTCTTTGGAAATGGGGTGTGTAGCCCCGAGAGGCTGCCCAGACAGGGAGGCCCACATGTGGGGCACAGCCCTGCAGAACACTGGCCTCTTCCTGGGGACCCCCTGGAGCCCCTGGATCCACATGACTGCTCCGGGGGTCTGAGCTGGTCTGACCTCGAGGACTAAAGGACTAGAACTGAAGGACTAGTATGAGATACAGGACTAGAACTGAAGGACTAGTATGAGATACAGGACTAGGATAAGATACAGGACTAGTATGAGATACAGGACTAAGATACAGGACTAGGATATACTAGAAGACTAGTATAAGATACAGGACTAGTATAAGATACAGGACTAGTATAAGATACAGGACTAGTATAAGATACAGGACTAGGATAAGATACAGGACTAGTATAAGATACAGGACTAGTATAAGATACAGGACTAGTATAAGATACAGGACTAGGATAAGATACAGGACTAGTATAAACTACAGGACTAGTATGAGATACAGGACTAGGATATACTAGAAGACTGGTCTAAACTAGAGGTCTAAACTAGAGGACTAGTATAAACTGAGGACCGGTCTAAACTAGAGAACCGGTCTAAACTAGAGGTCTAAACTAGAGGTCTAAACTAGAGGTCTCAACTAGAGGTCTCAACTAGAGGTCTCAACTAGAGGACCGGTCTAAACTAGAGGTCTAAACTAGAGGACCGGTCTCAACTAGAGGGCTAAACTAGAGGACCGGTCTAAACTAGAGGTCTAAGCTAGAGGTCTAAACTAGAGGTCTAAACTAGAGGACCGGTCTAAACTAGAGGTCTAAGCTAGAGGTCTAAACTAGAGGACCGGTCTAAACTAGAGGTCTAAACTAGAGGTCTAAACTAGAGGACCGGTCTAAACTAGAGGTCTAAACTAGAGGTCTAAACTAGAGGACCGGTCTCAACTAGAGGTCTAAACTAGAGGGCCGGTCAGACTTTCTCATGAACTAGCGGTCCTGGTTGTTTTCATGTAATAAAGCTGTCAGAGAGGAACACATCCGTCTCAGCAGCAGATATGATTCCCGCTGTGCAGACGCCAGGTCAGCGCGGCCCCGCCAGGTGCCGACACTACAAAAAAACACCCTGATTGTTTGCAGGCTTTTGTGTGTGTGTGTGTGTGTGTGTGTTTGTTTGTGTGTGTGTGTGTGTGTTTGTATGTGTGTGTATTTCTGTGTGGGTGAGTATGTGTTTGGAGGTGGTGGTGGAGGTGGTGTGTGTGTTTGTGTGTGTGTGTGTGTGTGTGTGTTTGTGTGTGAGTGTGTATTTCTGTGTGTGTGTGTGTGTGTGTGTGTGCATGTTCACATGGTTGTGTATGTGTGTGTGTGTGTGTGTGTGTGTGTGTGTGTGTGCATGCTCGCATGGTTGTGTATGTGTGTGTGTGTCTGTGTTTGTGTTTGTGTGTGTGCGTGCTTGCGTGCATATATATATGTGTGTATGCATGCTTGCTTGCATATGTGTGTGTGTTTGTGTGCGTGCTTGCACGCTTGCTTGCATATACATATGTGTGTGTGTGTGTGTGCTTGCTTGCCTGTGTGTGTGTGTGTGCGTGTGTGTGTGTGTGTGTGTGTGCGTAAGGGGGTATGCGCGGTGTCACGGGGATCCGTACGGTGCTGAGGGTGCAGTAAAAAGATATGGAGCAGCGCAGACCTTTGTGGTCCGTCTGGCAGCAGGTCACAACACAGAACCCACAGGGGGCCCCTACCTCCCCTCCGCTGTCCGTCAGGCCCCCAGCGGCCCTCCGCCGGCAGACTGCAGCCACTCTCCCACGGACACCCCCCCTCCCCCCCCCTCCCCCCCCCCCCCCCCCTCCCCTCGGACCTCCATTGCACAATAGCGTTGACCATACTGCGGTCGCGTACGGCTGGATATAACTTTATGTTAGGTGTTGGAAATAGACGGGGGTCTATAGGGGGGGGCCGGCGGCGAGGGCATCTGAGCAGGACGGCTTCTGGAGGGTGTGTTAGCGTAGTTCAGCTATTAATAGACTTTTCCCGTTTCAGGCGTTTCAGCGCTGACCTCCGCGACCTCCATGTGTGATGTCACAAAGTCTTTATACTGCGTTTGATCACGTACACAAGGTTACAAACATTATTGTTCACTCCCACACCTACTTTGTATGCTTTGTGTGAGCGTGTGCTTTCGACTGGCAATGTGGTGAAAGTATTTCAAATATTTCAAATATTTAATAAAAGCAATTCACAGTGAGTTCAGACATATGGCACGAGGAGGAGGTAGGCATCTTGGTGTAAGCATGTCTACAGGCTGTACACACACACGCACGCACGCACGCATGCACACACACACACACACACACACAGAAACACACCCACACCCACCCCCACACACACACACACACTCACACCGACACACACACACACACACACACACACACACACACACACACACACACACACAAACAACCCCACCCCCCCACACACACACACGCACACGCACACGCACACACACAAACACCCCCACACGCCCACACACACACACACCCACACACACACACCAGAGGTCCAGGGGTGTGGGCGAGGCCGTGGTGGCCGTGTGAGGTGGTCTGACAGCCATCCGTCACCCCCCCCCCCCCCCCCCCGCCCCGCCCCGCGGGTCCAGGGGGGGAGCTCTTCTTGAGCCCGGGAGTCCTCGCGGCCCGGAGCAGGACGTGGTTCCAGGGGCCTGACCGCGGCGTGACGCGCCCGACACGCTCGCAGACCTGTGGAGCAACTTCTCATCGCCCCTCCTGTCCCCTGGGGGTCTGCAGCAGGACTCCACCGTGTGTTACCGCCAGCCAGCCACACACACACACACACAGGCACAGGCACAGGCACTGACACACACAGGCACATGCACAGACACACACAGGCACATGCACTGACACACACAGGCACATGCACTGACACACACAGGCACAGACACACACAGGCACATGCACAGAGACACACAGGCACATGCACAGACAGACACAGGCACAGACACACACAGGCACATGCACAGAGACACACAGGCACATGCACAGACACACACAGGCACATGCACGCACACAGACACAAAGACATAGACAGATGCATGCACACACACACACACAGACACAGACACACAGACACATGCACGCACACACAGACACAAAGACATACAGACACACACACACACATACACATACAAGTACACACAAACACACACACGCACACACACACACAGACACACAGACACAGACATACAGACACACAGACACATACAAGCACACAGACACACAGACACACATGCACGCACACACACACACACACACACACACACACACACACAGACACACAAATAGACACACACACAGACACACACACATGCATGCACACACACAGACACACAAATAGACACACACACATACACGCACAGACACACACACACACACACACACAAACACACAGACACACACAGACACACAGACGCACAGACACACACAAAAACACATTTCCACCAGACACCATCCTCCAGCCCATAACCAGCGACTATTTGGAAAATAACAGGCGGTTCTATCCGGGCGTGGAAGCAGTTAACCAGGTCAGACGGCTATAAGGGTAGAAGGTTCTGGGCATTCTGGGCATTGGCAGAGGGCTGTGTTTACGCAGCGCATCTAACAGTGGAGAAGGGGCCCTGATCACACATGTGGGGCCCTTAACGAGGCCAGATTGATTGAACCCGCACTAAAGCCATCCGCTGTTGCATCGTGTAACCTGATATCATTTATCATTCCGCAGCCCTCCGGTGTCTTAATTGTTCCCATGGAGCCACACGCAGCGCGAACCGCCGCTGCAGCGCTTAATGAGGTCTGACGATGGACGACCGGCCGCGCAAAGCCTGCACACGTTTTTAGATCACGCACGGTTCGCCGACTTTTTCCGTCTCCTTTTCTCTCCTGTTTTTCTCCTCCACCGTTTTTTTTTTTTTCACTGTGTTTTCCATCCGCAGCCTCGCTCCTCTGTTCTCTCCTACTGTTTGTGTTTGTGTGTTCCCCCGTAGTCGTTTCCCCTCGCTCGCTCTCTCTCTCTCTCTCTCTCTCTCTCTCTCTCTCTCTCTCTCTCTCTCTCTGTGTTTCTTTCTCTGTCTCCTACGATTATGTTCCTAGGATGATATAAAGGATAACTTAGTAGTAGTAATGGAGTGACAGAAGAACGCAGGTCGAGACCTGGTTATCCAATTAACTCTCATTTACTCGGGGGAGAACAACGTTACACGTGACGCTTAACGCGTGCCGTAGAGCGCCCCCTACGGCCCAGGTAACAACAGTGCACTTGTCCATTGCATACATACCAGTAACACATGTAATGTTTCTTCCGTAGCCCGTGCAAAGCTCATCACTCACCGTTCTTGGGCCTAGGGAGCACCCCATGGGATAACCCTACTGGTAGGATTCAACTGGTTCAACTGGGGTTTCAACCCCATCCATAATAAAAGCAATCAGGAGGTGGAGGTGGTGGTGGTGGTGGTGGTGGTGTTGGTGAAGGTGGTGGTGGTGGTGAAGGTGGTGGTAGTGGTGGTGGAGGTGGTGGTAGTGGTGGTGGAGGTGGTAGTGGTGGTGGTGGTGGTGGAGGTGGTGGTGGTGGTGGTGGTGGTGGTGGTGGTGGTGGTGGTGGTGCAGGTGGTGGTGGTGGAGGTGGTGGTGGTGCAGATGGTGGTGGAGGTGATGGAGGTGGTGGTGGTGGTGGTGCAGGTGGTGGTGGTGGTAGTGGTGGAGGTGGTGGTGGTGGACTGGGCTGTGGGGAGGGCTGGGGTTAGGGGGCAGTGAACTGTTTTTCCAGGACTCTGGCTGTCAGGAATTACCCTCTCGGTATGAAATGTTAGGAAATGTTACATTACAGACAGATGTCTCTCAGCCTCACGTGGAACGTGTGAGGTCCGGTTACACACACACACACACACACACACACACACACACACACACACACACACACACACACTGCGTATAGACAAGGCAATGAAGGAGGGGTGTATGAAGGTGCGTCGGAGGTGTAACAAAAAACAGGATTCCACACATTGGCAGTAATTTGGCGCTTGGTTCTAAACTGTGGCGTGGCGAGGCATGTTCCACATAATAGAGACCGAGAGAAGGAACAGATGAGAACCCGATGTTGACTTCTGGAGTCTGACAGAAGTCTTTTACGTGGCAACCCCCCAAGCGTCTAAAAATAAGCCCTTTCGATTTTAGCTTTTATATTTTAACGATAACACACTTAACCCTCAGTGTTAAACATGCAAGCTAACAATTGTTGTTTTGAGATTCATTTTATGGAAGAATTTGCTTGAAAATCTTTTGAAGGTGTACTAGCTCACATTTCTATAACATGACAAAACCATGGTAAATAATTTGATGTCAATGTCAGAGTACATCTGTACGCCTCACATTCACTCTCTCTCTCTCTTTCACACACACACACACACACACACACACACACACACCAAACACACACCACACACACACACACACACACACACACACACACACACACACACACACACACACACTGCAGCTGTAGAGGAAATGAACAGGGTGACACTATATTTGAGCGGTCCATCACGGACCCCTGACATCTTATCAATAGCCTGTCAGCACCCTGTCAGTTACCCGGCAACCGTGTGACAGCTGAGCGTCAACAGTGGCTACGTTGCCAGACCCTGCAAGAAAACACAAAATATTAGCATTCAAAAAACGAGTCTGAAACACGACGAGTGTTTGATTGAGATATGTCGGAGCGTCGGGAATTCAATGTTCGGATAAGATCGGATAAATCGGGCACTGTTCAATCGGCACATTGTTTTCTCGCAAGTTCAGGCTTCAAGATAAGATAAGATAAGATAAGCGTTCTAAACCACTTAGAACACTATCTAAGGCGGCGTCAAAAGGTTACTTCTCGTCTGCTGCCATGTTGGATCCATCGACATAAACGAACGACACGCTTCGGTGCGTCACATGGACGTCGTCATCGTCTCGCGGTCCCCCCCCCGCCCCCCCTCCCTGTTCTGTGATTGGTTCCCTCGCCGAGGAACAATCGGCTCCATGGAATCCAGGCTGCCTTGCAGAGTGAAATGAATTTGCGCACAAAGGCAGCTATGGGTATACCCAGGCTAGCAAAGAGCAAAGACGATAGTGCAATCAAGAAATAAAGACGACAATCGTGCAGAATACATAAAAAAAAATACAAAAAATATACAATATGTGTGTGTCAGTGGAGAGCAGCGCTGATTGTGGAGTCCGACTGCTGCAGGAGGGAGCGGGTCTCAGCCTATCACTGAAGCTGCTGCTGCTCAGTGATGTCAGTGTCCCGTGAAGCGGTGGGACGTGTTCTCCAACATGAGGACGATATCTTCCCTATCACCCTCCTGTCACCGACCACCTCCGCCGGGTCGGGCCAGCTCCCCCAGGACAGAGCTGGCTCTCTTAACGAGTGTGTTCAGTCTCTTCCTGTCAGCATGCCGTGATGCTGCTGCTGCTGCTCCACCACACCAAAAGAGACGGCTGACGCCACCACAGAGTCCTGAACGGTCCTCAGGGGGTCCTCCGGAGCCCCCCCCCCCCCCCCCCTGCACACCAAAAGAACCAGAGTTTCTTCAGCAGAAAGAGTCTTGCTCTGGCCTTTTTTTGTAGAGGGCTACGGTGTCTTTTGCGGCTGCATTGCGGCTCACACACACAAAACCAAGTACGCAAAGTTCGGACTTGCGGACTTGGCTAAGTTCGAACTTCCAAAGTACAAACTTCCGAGGACGGGAGGACGCGCCTGCAATTGGAACGGCAGCGGATGACTCCATGACGTCACCGCCTCAGCTCGGCCTACGACTGATTGTGACGTTTCACAAGAACGCCAAGTACAGAAAAGAACGCTGATTGAGAAACACCAAAAACGCTACTTTTTTTATCCTGCAGATTGAAGCGAATCTCCTTGTGGCCCCCTCCCGGTCCATCCATTTACAAATGTCTGCACTGTGGGACTAATAAAGGATTATCTTATCTTATCTTATCTTATCAGGCTGCCGGGGGGGCAGCAGCACATCGTTTTATTGGGTCTCACCCTCGGCGGGCGCCCGTCCCGTCCCGCCCGTCGTGTTTATTTTCGGAGTGGTCTGCATTAGGCTTAATGAGTGCAGGATGGGTGATGGGTGCTGGGGGTGGTGGGTGGGGAGGGGGGCGCCAGGCGTCCCCTGCAGCATCGGAGGAGGAGGAAGAGACGGAGTCTGACCCCGCGGAGGTCAGCGCTCCCCGTCTCCTGGGTTACGGGGGCTTCTGCGGCAGGGGCCGGCCCGGGGTCAGGGGTCAGCGGGGCCGGGCTCGTTGCGCCGGGCCCTGGCGCCTGCCGGCACAGGGCTCAATTTGTAAAGCGGCGGAGGGGGTGACCCTGGGGGGCTTCTACCGGCTTCCCTGGCAAAACACGGGGCCCTAAACACTACCAGCCGCCCCCCCCCCCCCCCTGATCCCCGATGCCCCCCCCCCTGTGGGCCCCCGGCTCCCCGCTGCCCCCCCCCACCATCCCCAACAGGACCTGGGGTCCAGCACGCTCCTTAGAGAGCACACGCACACACGCAGGAACACACACACAGGAACACACACACACACACACACACACACACACACACAAACAGAAACACACACAGAAAAACCGAAACACACAGACATACACACAGAAACACACACAGACACAGACATACACACGCACACAGATGTACACGCACACAAACACACACACACACACACACAGAAAAACACAGACATACGCACAAACACACACATACACACACAGACACACACAGACACACACATATCTACACACACACACACACACAGAAACGCAGACACAGAGAAACAAACAGACACACACATACACACACACACACACACACCAACACATGCACACAAACACACACACACGCACACGCACACACACACACACACACACACACACATTCACACACAAACACAGACACAGTCAACACCAATCCAGCCCTTAATAAGAGAAATGCCCCCAGGCGGTGGTCTGAGCGGTGAGGGAGGGGGGCGTGGGGGGGGGGGGGGGGGTGGGGTGAGGGGGGGGGTCGTGGGGGGTGGGTGAGGAGGGGGGGGTAGGCGGGGGTCTCTGCTTCATTACTCGGTGGATTTATGTCGGATCGTGTGGCCTGTGTGTAGCGGGCGCTTAACTCCGTGACCCTCACTGTAAATAAGGAAATTAATAAATAGAAGGCTAATCTGCCTGGGGAGACGGAGACGGAGCTGAGGACCACTGGGTGCTGACCCAAGTGACCTGACTCAACGACAAAGGACGTGTACACGTAAATAAAACACACAACACAACAAGAGAGAGAACATCCCAACCTTATCGTCTCTCCACACTCCCCACTCTGTATATTCGGCGCTGTAGGGGGGGGGGGCGGCTGTGTTCTGTTCTGTCACGTCGCTCTCCTGTCCGAACGAGGCGGGGGACGCCGTTACCGTAGCGACCGGCTGTGAGCGGGTCCTGAGCCGGCCGGTCTGCTTCCCCTTATAAAGGGACCCAGGGCCGTGTCTTATAGTGACAGAGTTTCAGAGAGACCAATTACCGCGGCCAATGAGGACCGGCCTCTGACAGGATAATTGCAGGCAGCCTCGTAAGAAACAATACGCCTCCTCACTACGGCCCCACCACCCCACCCCCACCCCCGAGTCCCCGTGTTGGAACCAGGGGCCGGGAGGAGGGAGGGCGGGGGGGGTACGGGGGTGGAGGTGGTTCGGGTGGAGGTGGTCTGGTTGGAGGTGGCCTCATCATCCAGCCGGGCCCTGAGTGCCGGCCGGCGTGTCCCCGGCCGCTGGGGCCTCCTCCGGGCTGCGGAGGGTCGGAGCTGGGGCCTGATTTGGCCCAGCTGGAGGAAGCAGGCGATCAGAGTTCAGTTGGTGCAGACAGAAGTAAAGTAAACAGCCGTGGTCACTGGGCAGGCCGTTAGCGGGGCCCGGACAGATGAGCAGGGGGGCCGGGGGGGGGGGGGGACGGCGGGGGGACGGGGCGGGGGGACGGGGGGGGACCACACACGTTCACACGCAGCCGAGACCACACAGGGGCCAGGGCAAGAGGCAGAACTGCATGCACGCTAGTGCACGCCCCATCGCCAGGGCTCCCCCCCCACCACCACCCCCCACGGCCCCCCCGCCGCCCCCCCCGCCCCCCCCCCCCCATGGGCAGAGTCAGGCTGCAGGTCAGGGCGGAGCGGCGGTGGAGGAACGACGGAGGAACAACAAGCTGGCACGGAGCCGGACCGGACCGGAGGAGTCCCGTGGACGACTCCGGTCCGGCGCTCCTCCGTGATGTGAGAGGCTCCCTCAGCCCTCGCTGACGCCGCTCAGCGCTCGCACACAGCACAGCCCCTCTGAGGACGGCGGCCGGGGCAGCAGGGTAAATACAAACAGGAAGTGGAGCCTAAGTACACTGCTGCTCTTCTGCCAAGAGCTGAAGTGGAAGCCGGAGGAACACGACGGAACCCGGCGCCATTTTGGAGAGGAGCGACACAACGAGCAGACGAACACGTAC
>NC_140282.1:1354897-1361300 GCF_964030765.1 Micromesistius poutassou
CCAGGGTTGGGCCAGGTGAGGGTTGCAGTGGGGGGGGGGGGGCAGGGGCGGGGTCGGGCCTATAATGAGTTATGATTGGTCACTTTTGGTGTCCAGAGTTCAGGGCCCTGAACTCTGGGTACCGCTGGGTCGTGGGGATAGCGGTGGCAGCGCGGCGGCGGCGGCGGCGGTGGCAGCGGTGGCGGCGGGGGCCGGGAGGTCAGGGTCTGAACACGGAGATAGGTCAGTGAAAGGAGCACAGGAAGAGCTGCTCCAGACGGCTGCGGGGGCCCGCTGGGTTCCTCCAGAAACACCCCCCCCCCCCCCCCCCCCCCCAGATAACAGGGTCAGGTCTGGGCTCTGAGGAGGAGGAGGAGGCCGAGGGTCTCTGGGGGTGGAGGTGGAGGTGGAGGGGTCAGGGGGGCAGGAGGAGGTGGAGGTGGAGGTGGCGGTATTGGGGTGGAGGTGGAGGTGGAGGTGGAGGTGGAGGTATCGGGGTGGAGGTGGAGGTGGAGGTGGAGGTATCGGGGTGGAGGCTGGGGTGGAGGGGTCAGGGAGGCAGGAGGAGGTGGAGGTGGATGTGGATGTGGAGGCTGGGGTGCAGGTGGGGGCTGGGGTGGAGGTGGAGGCCGGGGTGGAGGGGCGGGGGTGTCTGTGTGTGGGGTGGAGGGGCGGGGGGTCTGTGTGTGGGGTGGAGGGGCGGGGGGTCTGTGTGTGGGGTGGAGGGGCGGGGGTCTGTGTGTGGGGTGGAGGGGCGGGGGTCTGTGTGTGGGGTGGAGGGGCGGGGGGTCTGTGTGTGGGGTGGAGGGGCGGGGGGTCTGTGTGAGGGCGTGCTGGTGAAGGTCACGGCGGGGCAGTGAGATATGGCTGTCAGGTAGAGGGGAAGAACAACACACTCTGTCCTTCCTGCTGCCACGCGGAGTCGTCTGGGTCCCTGGCCGGGCGGCGGGGGTCGCGACCCCAACGCTGGCCGGGACGCTGGTTCTCAGCAGCGCACGCCGGACACGCACAAACGCACGCACGCGCACATGCACACACACACACGCACGCGTACGTACACACACACTCTTACACAGAGCCTGTTTATTATGAATAATAAATGTCCTTGATGCAGTGGTGGTTGAATGACTTTGCACACTACAACTAATGTACTACTAGTACTAGTACTACTACTACTAGTACTACTACTACTACTACTGCAACTACTGCAACTACTACTAGTACTATTACTACTACTACTACTACTACTAGTACTATTACTACTACTACTAGTACTACTACTACTAGTACTACTACTACTACTGCAACTACTACTAGTACTATTACTACTACTACTACTACTACTACTTCAACTACTACTACTAGTACTACTACTACTCCTACTTCTACTGGTAGAAGTAGGTATTACTTCTACCAGTAGAAGGTATCACTACTGGTTAGTACTGGTATTACTACTACCACTAGTACTACTACTACTACTACTACTACAATAATAATAACACTAACAACATTAATGAGGATAACAATAAAATTGTATCACAACGCGACTCTACTAATTATTCTAACATGAATCATAACCAAGCACTCACCATAAGGAATACCTCATGTTAACATGTGGTATGTTAACATGTGGTATGTTAACATGTGGTATGTTAACATGTAAAACGGAACGCGACCGATCACATGGGTGAGACGTGCGTGTTATGCCGTGTTGTCCTCTGCTACCATGTTCACACACACACACACACACAGAGAGTGTGCGACAGCGACGCGGGTCAAACGCGGTCTCATGTTCCACAGCCAACCAGCTGCCCTCCAGGCAAACTCACCCAATCACAGAGCGGATGAGCCCCGGGCCCCCGAGCGGCGGCCTCCTGCCCACATCAAAGGAGAGAGCGCAGAGAAACGACTCAAAAGACGGACTTCTTCACATATTTTCTGCCAACTTGCGCGGCTGGGCTGGACGGGCGCCATCTATTGTTTGATCTGACAGGATTGATGCTGCAGCCGAGAGCGCTGCGTCCGTTTGGCTCTCATGTAGGGCGGCCCTTCCCCTTGACCCCCCCCCCTCACCCCCCCTCGCACACACACACACACACACACACACACACACACACACACACACACACATGTACAAGCACACACACACACACACACACACACATGGTACAAGCATACACGCATGCACACGCACACACACACACACACACACACACACACACATGGTACAAAGCATACACGCATGCACACACACACACACACACACACACACACACACACACACACACACACACACACACAAGCACACACATGCACATGCAGATACACAGACACACACACACAAGCACACACACATGCACATGCAGATACACAGACACACACACACAAGCACACCACACACACACACACAGGCACATGCACATGCAGACACAAATGCATGCACAATATGCACACACAAGCACACACGCACACACACACATGCAGACACAACCAAAAACACACACATATGCACACACACACACACACGCACACACACACACACGCACACACGCACACAGACACACAGACACACTGCTCCAAACGTACAGTTCCTCTGCGGAAAAAGGTGCAGAGGCAGCATGCAGACGGGACAGGAAGACTTGGTCGTTGGGCGACCCAATGACTCATGCTCCTTTTGAAGCGCGCGCGTCGTCCGCAGCCGGGCCGTACAAATGTGTGGGGCGGAGCCGTGCTCCAGTGACAGCCTCGCTGAGAGTGACAGATAGCTGTCTGCTCTGTTGTCCTGACCCGTGAGCCAGAGAGTCACAACAGGAGTAAAGTCCAGTTAAAGGCACAGTGGAAATCCATAGAAGGGTCTAGTGTGTTTAGAGGACATTGCGTTCCGTGCAGGCCTACATATGCTCCCCTGCAATAGCCCGCAGCAGTAGATATAAGTGTGCTAATTTCATTGTGTATATATTATTATTATTGTTTCTTGTGTAACATTTAGGATATGCACATGATTAAATATAAGTAAAGACTTAAAAAAAAATCGGAATAAAATAGCAGGCTTTAGTATTGTCTACAAGAGACAGGCCAGTCTGTATTTATTCCTCAGCCTAAATTGCCTTTAATTTAAGCCTAAAGGCCTTTGCAATATTTTATTCAAATTGATTTATCTATTTTTTCATTCCATGATCTTTTTCTTAATATTTTTTCCTTTTCCATAAAGTTGAAATAAGGTATTTGGATGTATAGCTTTGTCTGTATTTTTCTTAAAGTCAAACGTCCTTTATTATTTTGTAAGACCAAAAAAATAAAAAAAGACACAGAGATTGTTCCACAGGCCTGTAAAAAAAAGATTGGGGGAAATAAACGGAATCAGAGATGATGGTGTCGATTGATTTAACTCGTACAACAAGGTAGGCCTCTACAACATCGGACGAACATGACAGCTGAGTCCAGATACAAGTCCTTGTACCTA
The DNA here is from genome assembly GCF_964030765.1 of Micromesistius poutassou. Classification (NCBI taxonomy): domain Eukaryota; kingdom Metazoa; phylum Chordata; class Actinopteri; order Gadiformes; family Gadidae; genus Micromesistius; species Micromesistius poutassou. Next base: position 1,358,340 of record NC_140282.1, read on the forward strand.
ATCCTCACAAAGCCACACATTTCCGGGCCGATTTCTGGGCCTCACGGAGTCCATATCTGGTGAGGGCTCCCAGAAACCTCCGTGGACTAGCCCATCATTTTACCCTCTTGAGCAAAGGCGCCAATAACCTATCTGGGGGCGTAAACACACACACGGGCACCACCGAGAGAGAGCTGCAGGTCCTCAGCGGTAAACAAAAGCTGAGTGTCCCTCCGGGGTGATGCATGGTGGGCCTGGTGGTCCCAGGGACCGGCGACGCGCCGAGGGGATCTGTTTCACCGAGGAAAGTTTAAACAGTAGGCCCAAGTTTTACCTCCACGGAAAAATACAAAGTATAGCCAGGCGGTTGTGTTCTTTTGTAAATGATGTTTTTATAAACCATGACTAAATAACTATTGCATGGACTTTAACGGGTAAATAAATAGTCCAGTGCACCAAGGGAACACGGGTTGTAGGCCTATTATGACATAACACAACATAATATATTGATGTGTAATGTTATGTTACAGGTATTAGTGCTATGCCATGTGAGATTATTAATTAGATCGAAAGGCTACCATATCTTTTTCGGATCAAATGAATTGAAATCAAATCAAGTAACATAATTTCGCAGAAACCAACACATATTTATAGGAATGTCAACATGGTGTTATAGCGGGTAGGCGGCTCAAATTTACATAATGTAGGCCTATCGCATTGGTCGAACACTTCTGCCACTAATTACAACTCACATATCAAAATATCTACTTTTTTTGAATTATGCGAATTGTGCGAAACGTTTGTTGGACGTTTGTTTATTTTATGTATTGTTTTCAGATTGAAGTCCTACGATTGCTATTCCTCGCTGTCGGCCTTTCTCTCTCTCTCTCTCTCTCTCTCTCTCTCTCTCTCTCTCTCTCTCTCTCTCTCTCTCTCTCTCTCTCTCTCTCTCTCTCTCTCTCTCCCCCCCCCCCCCCTCTCTCTCTCGCGCGGCCTTTTCTCAATGTTCTCAATCAATAAAAAAAAAAAATTCATACCATTTCAAATATCATAATGGGAGGGGGGGAAATCGTTTGCATTTTGAAAACAAGTAAATTAAACATGAATGTGAAGATTTAAAAAATATTGGAAAAGTGCGATATTGTATACAAATTCTCTCTCCCCCTCTCTCTCTCTCTCTCTCTCTTTCACTCTCTTTCACTCTCTCTATTTCTATCGCTCTCTCCCTTTCCCTCTCCCTTTATTCTGCTCTCTCCCCGCCCTAGCCCCCCCTAACCTTCACACGCGTTCCCGTCCTGCAGCGAACTCGTGTCCGGAGGCACAAAGTTCCTCTAGATGCGTCAATTGACATTGAAGGGCCCGCGGATTTATTATAGTATTGGTTTATATCAATTATGTATTTATAAATGTAAACAAATATGGACTAGCATACATTAAATCATTAGTTATATCAGGCCTACAATGTTAATAATGATCAGGCTAATATTATTATTATTTTATTATTATTATTAGCCTCTAGCCTCTAACTATAAAATAGCAATATAATCCATGGTTATATTAGTAAAACATTTTTAAAAAAATGATACATATCTAGATCTATCTAAGTCTATCTAAAAATGTGTACTAGAGAGCAGAGAGAGAGAGAGAATATATAACATAACTGATAAACTACAGAGAAATTACATATTATTTCCCTGATCTTGCTTGTTCCCTCCCCACCCCTTCTCTCTCTCTCTCTCTCTCTCTCTCTCTCTCTCTCTCTGTCTTCTCTCTCTCACACACACACACACACACACACACACACACACACACACACACACACACACACACACACACACACACACACACGCACACACAGGGAGCACAGACAGAGTAACCGGCCCAGCCATCATGGAGAGAGACTCTTCGGTGTGCCTGTTGCCCTTTAACCTAACTGCTGAACTAAATGGGCATAATTGATGCATCTGTCTGTCAGTTGACAGCACACGATTTGACTAAAACAGTCCTGGCGGCGGAGGAGGAGGGCGGAGGAGGAGGAGGAGGAGGAGGAGGAGGGGGGTGGTCGGGGTTGGGGTTGGGTTGTCTCCCCTCCTACTTGGCTTCTACTGGTGTTGGATTCTATGGGTCCCAGGGTTACAGATCTCTCCCATAGTTGTGCTACTCTGAGCGGGTTGTGTGGTCCATCCCTGGTGGTGGTGGTGGTGGTGGGGGGTGGTGTGGTTCTGCCGGCAGACGGAGCTCAGTTGAAAGCCAGGCCTCCTCCTCTTCCTCCCCCTCCTCCTCCTCCTCCCCCCCCTCCTCCTCCTCCTCCTCCTCCCTCTCTGGGACCAGGGTGGGGGGGGGGGGGGTGAGAGGGGGTGAGAGGGGGTGACATTCGTTGGCCGGATCGTGTAGCAGTGAAACCTCTCGCTCTGTGTTCTGCCGTGCCACAAAAGCAGCGGCCTGTCACTCAGCGTGGAAATAGACGGGCCGCGTTCTAGGCGGGACTATATTAAGATCACACTAATCCATACATCTGCTGCGCGTGTTTTCATTTCTGATCGCGATCGTATTCCCGCGCCAAACGACGATACGATGATCCGGTGCAACGTGATGTTTTATATAAGGTCGGAGATCGGTGCGGGTTCCTCTCCGACAGGTCATTCTGAGGACATTCTGAGCGCTCGAAAAAACAAAGATAATGGATCGGACGCGTTGCTTATCCTGCGTTCGAAATTCATTATCACTGTTTTTCCGCGAGGTTTGTACTTTTGTAATCTATATATAGACGCAGCGATGAAACAAGGCCTCAGGAATCCAGAGATGGGGTGAAAAAAAACAAAAGTGGAATCTGAGTGATGGCTTCTATAAAACCTCTCCCAGGCCTTCTGGAGCTGTAAAGAAGAGATAGGCAGACAGCCTGGCTACTCACGGCATCTGGCTGCTTTCAAGACCTATCTATTTCCCTGTCTCTCTCTCTCTCTCTCGCTCTCTCGCTCTCTC
>NC_140282.1:1361500-1384157 GCF_964030765.1 Micromesistius poutassou
ATTCAGACCTGGACGAATATCCTGTACTTGGGGCGGGGGGGGGGGGGGGGCCGGAGTGGGGCTAGAGGGGTGTGTGTGCGTGTGTGTGTGTGTGTGTGTGTGTGTGTGTGTGTGTGTGGGAGGGGGGGGTGGGGAGGTAGTCTGCAGCTATTTTCTCTCACCTCGCCGCTTTTAGCAGACCGTGGCTGATTCCTTTCCTTGCGTGACTCCAGAGTGTAAACACCAGACCCAGGGTGACTCATCACTACTTCTCACTTCCATGCTCTGGATATAAACACGCACGAGGGGTCAGGGGTCACATAAAGAGGAGGGGGGGGGGGGGGAGGTGTGGGGGGCGAGAGGGGGGGGCAGGACAGCATGTCTCCCCTTTAGACATCCTCTCTCTCTTCTCTCAAGAATTCCCAGCTTCCTGTCGGGCTCCTCCGGCCTTCTCCTCCCCCCCCCCCCCCCCCCGGCCACCACCGCCACCGCCGCCGCCACCACCGCCGCGACCTGGAAGGGGAGAAGAAAGAGAAACAGAAAGTTAAGAAGAAAAAAAAAAAAACACAGAACACAGAACGACGACGAAGACGACGACGACGGGCGACCTGCCCCCCCCCCCGTCCGTCCGTCCGTCCGTCGTGACGAACGCCATCCTGAGGAGCTTCGCCCAAAATGGAAATGAAAGGCCGTCCCTCTGATGAGGGATCCTGGATCCGGCTTTTTGCCCCGGAGCGAGAGCGGGGCGTGCGGTACAAATGAGGGTGGCGGCGGCGGTGGAGGCTCCGCTCCTGTCAGCCTCTCCACCGGCAGGGCGGAACGTCATTAATCACATTTACTGCTGGCTCATGAAGTGGTGAACTGATTTACAACTCGTGAAAACCCTGTTTACACGTCACCTGCCAAGCGGCCTATTGAGCCGATTGGAAATTTCAGAAAGTGCGATCTCTCTCTTACACGCCTTCCCCCGTGAAGCCTGCATTAGCGTAGGGGGGGGGGGGGGGGGGCAGTCGGGGTGGAGAGAGAGAAGTGAAGAGGGTGTGGAGGGGGGGGTGGGGGTGTGGGGACTGTTACTGTTACTTCCTCTGCCTGCACCCTCCCCCCCCCCCTCAACCCACCCTCCCACCCCCCGATCTCAAGAAGACGGGCCAAACACAATCCAGCATCAATCTCTGCGCTGTCACCTTGCACTCTACTGCCTCCCCGGCGCCATTGTTACAGAGCAGGCCAGCGGAAAAGAGGCCGGCAGCAGGTGGACGTATAAAGTCCCTCCTGACAGCCGGACAGTCCTCCCCTCCCCGGGTCCCCAACGCCGCCACTAACGCACACGACACGAGCCCGGTGGCCCGGAGGCCCGGAGGCAGCAGCGGCGCATAACAGTCTGCCTGCACTCAGCCCATAGATATACTGTATGTACACTGACTAGATCGTCGCATTCGGCTTCTAAGCGTGCATGTCAACAATGCCGCCATCTTGCCGTGGGGTAACCCACCCCCCCCACCTGGATGAATGAATGAACGTGGATGGGGCAGAGGTCCTTTCCCAGTCAGAATCACTCTAAATCGCCTAATTTTAAGGCAATCTTCAAGCGGGTTGGTTTCTGACATAGGTAGACGTGTAATGATAGTAAAAAATATATATTTTTTTAAATGTATTTTTACTAGCGTTACCACAAACACACGTTTGACCCGACCCACTTGAAGATTGCCTTAAAAGAAGGCGATTTTAAATTGGCTTGGACTGTGAAAGGACTTCTGTCCCATCGTCGTTCATCCATCCAGGTGGGGGGTTACCCCGCGGCAAGATGCCGGTGGCATTGACGCATACGTTCCACTGAACAGCGCGGCTCAGGCGATATCTAGTCAGCATATTATACAGTATACAGTATATTATATATTATTATACAGTATACAGTATATTATACTGTATATCTATGCATTCAGCCATGCAGATCTGCACACAGGCCACAGACCGTATTGCGTAGAACGTTGGGAACAAGAATCGATTGTTTGTGGACTTGTTTGGCTCCACAGTGTTGCTTAGCGTCCCGCTATTGGAAAGCATTTCATCCTCGGGGCCGGGGTCATGTTCTCCCTCCCAGTAGCATGGGCTACGGCCTCCTTCCATGGCCTCATGGACCGCCTCGTCGGTCTCTCTCCCATCCTCTCTCTCTCTCTCACTCTCTCTCTCTCTCTCTCTCTCTCTCTCTCTCTCTCTCTGCTCCACCAGGGATCACAGGGCTCACAAGCCTGGCAAGATGCTTGTCACACGATGCCCACGGTGTGCGATGCTTGACTGGGACCCCCCCAGTGCTCAGGAAATGCTCTCGGCCTTTTTCCCACCCTAACCTTCCGTTGCGCAGAGCCCGGGCATTACCGGGGAATCCAGTAACCATCCAAGGCATTCCTGACTGATTCCGACCGCGGCCGGGGCTATAGATTCCCACAGACAATGAGGAAATGCCCGGGTCTTAAACCTGTGCAGCGCAGTGCCGGAGCGCTGCGCGGGTATCATGTTGTGACCTATGCAGAGCAGTTTATGGCAGCAGCGCTGAGCAGCTTGAGTTCCACAATAGGCAATTACCAGAGCCACTCATCCCCCGGTTCAGGGCTACTCCCCTCAGTTCAATTTGTGGTTTCGTCTGAGGGTGGGTCGGGTTCTGTGCGGATTAAAAATAGGCATGGCGTCCCAGACGAAAAGAGAACTGCAAAGGGGGATGTGGGACGACGTGTATTGCAACGAACGAACGAACGAAAAAAAAAAAAAGCAGCGATATCCCCCATTGTTGTGCACTGTTTGGGAATTCTTAATTGCTTTTTCCGAAGGGAGCTCGCCGCCACAGGAAAATCCCCCTTCAGCAGGGAGGGGGGGGGGGGGGGGGGGGGGACGAAGAAGAGAGGGGGGGGGGGGGGGGGGGTAGGTGGGCCGGGTGGTAAACAACATGGCCGTTGCGTAAACACACATGCACAAACCCCTGTCGCCTGATGTGTGCCCATCAAACGACCATCAAGGGCCCTATCAAAGGAGCTGACCTGCGTCGGAGCCAGTTGTGGCCGGCGTCTGGCGTGCCCCCCCCCCCCCCCCCCCCCCCCCCCTCCCCCCCCCCCTCGCTGTCATCTTCCCAGCTGTGGTTTTTCTGCTTGAGCTCTTCAGCTATTGACGTCTTCTCTCGTCTGCTTCAGAGGGCAGACCGCCGTGGACCGGCCCTCCGTGGTTTCTGTAGAGGGGGGGGCGGGGGGGTGGGGGGGGGAGCGGGGGGGGCAGGGGGGGCATGGTCGGGGACCGGGGCATGTTCCCAGTCGCGGTGTGGGGGGGCAACGCTGAATCAGCCCGGAGCACACACTGGGGAACAGGCCAGTGAGAACTGAAGAGAGAGAGAGAGAGAGAGAGAGAGAGAGAGAGAGAGAGAGAGAGAGAGAGAGAGAGACTGGGGTTTCTACACAGACGACACTGTGTTGAAAACAAGATGACAGCGCAAGGGCTGCGATGGATCCAGACGCCAGTGCCTGATGGAGCGGGGATTGTGCGTGAGCAGAGGCAGAGGTGGGAGAGGAGCACCTGTGGGCGTGGCTGCTGTGTGTGTAAGGGAGACAAGACTCCGAGGCAAAACGTTATCTGTCTTTGTCCGGAACGGCACATGCTACAGTATAGGGCACGTGTGGCAGGAATGCTGCTCGTAGATAAAGGACGTTGGACGGTGAACGCTGCACAATCTGTGGAGCGTTGGGGGAACGAAAAGTAGCATGTGTGGCGTGTGAATGATCATTATTATCATCAAAGATCTTCAGCATGACTCGTTTAAATGAAAGGACTTTGTTGACATTGCTACTCTGGTTGAACTATTAATTGTTGAATGGCTGTTATATATCCATAATAAAACAGTGGGATATTGAGCCGCCTTGAAGCCCTTCTATATGGCATTATGTATTTAGTAAAACATAAATAAAAACACTGCATTTCCTAAAGCCATAATGAAACAAGTAATTATAGGTTATGTTTCAGGCTATATATTTTTCCATTGAGCAAAAAAGTTGGAATAGCAAACAGTGATGTTATTAAATGGACAATATCATTATTATCATTTGAAAACAAATGTAAATCAAATATTTTCCCCTGCATACTGCATCATTATGGACTTTGTAAATTTTAAACAATTATTTTAAACATGACCTGTCCATTTGAAGTAGGCTATATTGTTTTGGTGAAAGGTTTATCGTAGCCTATGCGGCTGTTTCGCACTTATAAAATTAGGCTATACATATATATATATATATATATATTGTCCAATACTAATAGCCTTTATATATAATTACTTATTTTAGCATTTCATAAGCTGAACGCATAAATTAAATTGTATGGTATAAGGTGGGCTATTTTGGAGTCTGGATGTTTGCGCATGTTTCGTTTGACTGTAACTACAGCAGGGTTTGACGTCTGAGCAGCAGGCCTATCCAAGCTATGCCAAGTTCGCCTCGGAATGCGGTTTTAACAACGTCTTATGCGCAATATAACTCCCGGGATGGTGACCACCCTGGATGAGCGGAATTATGTCTTCCTATGGGCCGACGTGTTATTATTGGTGCCTACGCTTCACCAGTATTACATCATTCAGATAGACGACTGCAAGAAGGCCTACAATGAATGATAGGTTCAGTGTAGAACGATTCAGATAGATAGACAGACAGACAGACAGACAGACAGACAGACAGACAGACAGACAGACAGACAGACAGACAGACAGACAGATAGATAGATAGATAGATAGATAGATAGATAGATAGATAGATAGATAGATAGATTGCTTGATATGTATTTTTGTACTGTAGATTCGTTTGTTTTTGTCTTTTTAAGAAGGTACTTTATTATTATACAACTTACACAGATGAATTGTTTTCAATTCCCCAAGTTATTAGAGTCAACTGAAATTTAAAACGTGGATCTACAATCGGAAATTCTATAAGAAAATGACATTATTCTATTGCTATTATTAGCTTTACTGGCCGTGCACAATTATAACCTACATCTAATCAATTCTGGATGTTAATTAACGAGTGGAAATGCTATTTAAAAAGAGGAAAAGGAAAAAGGCAATAAACAATCAAAACAAAGAAAAAATACAGCCGCCATAAAGAGTAATCACAGTTTAAATTCCTCGTTTGATAAACTCCAAGGGGTTATGACAACGCAACACAATGGCCAAAACGTCAACACTAATAATTTAGAATTTCCCTCGTCATTACAGCCACTTTACTGCAATGTTCAATATAACAGCAATAACTAGCCTATTTAAAAGTAGGCTAGAGTATCATAAAGATAATTAATTTGTTTCTGACAATTGTAACTTATATTTGGGGCCCTTCTCCAAATGTAATCAAATTCAGATGGCAGCCTTTTGCGCAATGCTGTAGAACGCGGGCCATGGCGCATGTATTGCGATCAAACGCATTTGTGTTTACGCGTAACATGCCATTAATACGGCCAACGTGTACAGTTAATTGTGCCTACAAGTGGCCACACGTTACACAGTATTTTAAAGGGCACCGTGCCAACACAATCTTCCTTTGCGCTCATGGGCGCAAGGCGCGGAGGGGGGTTAATTGTGAAATCCTGCCAAGAAAATTAAAAAGTCGTCGTGCGTCGTTCTCCTTGCTGTTGATTAGTTGAAAGGGTGGCGACCATCAACCACACATCTCACATCCACGGGGCGATCCAGCGCGCGCAATCAGCGGTCTGCAAGCAATCCCCCTTCTTTCTTGTTCACATAAACACCACTTAAACAAAAATATACATGGCCACCTACAGCGCCATGGAAAGTGATGAAGGGATTCTTAGTCGGACACTATACTGTTTTCAATTAAAGGGACAACGCCGATGGGCAGTGTGGTGACGCGTGTCGCTGCGATTCAATTGTCTCTGACGTTTCTTTTTTGGATAATGCTGAATAGTCACTGTCCGAAATGGTCGAAATAAATGGCTATAGTTATTTATAGTATATTATATATAGTTTAATATGTTTAAATGTTGGTGTATTATGTTATTACAATTGTATGGTAAAAACAAGTAGCCTATTGTGTGGCATATGAAGATGAATGAATCAATTAAGCCAATTAAAAAAAAACATAATTAGGACAATAATCGATATCATAATGAAATTATTATGGATTGAATACAAAAATAACAGAATACATATATTATTTATATTTATTTGTAGCTGTATCTAAAATGCCATAAATTATTGTAAATCAAACAATTTTTTGATAGGCCTATTACATGTTCCATTTTTGAAATAAGACATCTTATGTAGTTCCTATTGTTAAAATATATCCCCTAAAGCAAGGGGCTGTCCATGAAAAGCAAGGAAGGCTAATGAATTGGCAATAAATGTTTAATTAAGTGGACAAATTGGCGAAACCTTTACTAAGGAACGAGAGACCTTGTTTTCTGCTGTTTTAAGTGGACCCTGTCAATAAAGTGAACCCAAACATTTAGGAGTTTGGTTTCAAGTTCAATTAGAATGAACTTCATGGAGTCAACGGCGTAGATATTTGATAGATCAATCTGTCAAACAGCGCTCCAAACAACGCCACGCGGCCTTTTGGTGACCCTCTTTGGCGTTTCTTCAACGTACAAGAGGCCAAAGGTTTCATTCTCAGTGGCAGGAGAAATTTCTAAACAAATCTAACTTCTTGATAGATTGATTATTGATCACCCTCCCCCAACCATCCCCAATTTGTCAGAGCGCTTCTGAGATTCAGAATTGAGTCATTGGTTGTCTATCTTGGCTGACACCTGTGGATACAATCCGTGGCTTGGGCAACTGATAAAAAAAATGCACAATTAAATTACAATTTGGATTATAGGCCAACATAAATGCGCAACAACAGTCTACGCCAATATCCACGTTTAGATGATAAAGAGAAGGATTAAACCGGGGGGAAAAAATGACTAACCCAGTAGCATAAAATAAAGTATAGCAGTACTTCAAAGTTTTTAATCCACAAAATGTAAAAGAGAGAAAAACATTTTTTTTTAAACAAAAAGCTTTTGCAGTTCATTAAAGTGCCGGTTTGTCTCCTCAACATAGCCAATTCAGACAGGCTGGCCTTAATATACTTTATTATGGTGTTCCTGCATCTGAGTGGGCGAACATTCCTGAGGATGCTGCACTGTCAGATATTTCATCGTTGGACGTCATGGAAAAGCACGCAATTTCAGAAGCAGAGAGGCAAACAATGATACAATGATATACATATTACATATACTACTGTATTACTGTATGTATAAATATATATATATATATATATATATATATATATATATATATATATATATATATATATATGTGTGTGTGTGTGTGTGTTTGTGTGTGTGTGTGTGTGTGTGTGTGTGTGTGTGTGTGTGTGTGTGTGTGTGTGTGTGTGTGTGTGTGTGTGTGTGTGTGTGTGTGTGTGTGTGTGTGTGATTATTTAATTCGTTCAAACTAGCATTTTCTGTTGAATGAACTGATTTATGACTCAGCCAATGTTCAATGGGAAACAACAACACAATATAAAAAAAAAAATACTAAAATCAACGAGGCCTATTACCAGGGATGACGCGCCATCGTTTTTGGAGGTCAGTGCTAAGAGAGAATGTGTGTGTGTGTGTGTGTGTGTGTGTGTGTGTGTGTGTGTGTGTGTGTGTGTGTGTGTGTGTGTGTGTGTGTGTGTGTGTGTGTGTGTGTGTGTGTGTGTGTGTGTGTGTGCGTGCGTGCGTGTGACGCGTTTACAGCTCGCCTCCAATGGAGGCAAAGTATCTACATGCCATTTATTTAGGGTAGACTTAGAAATAAAAACAAGGGGGGAAAAAACACACAACGCGTAAAAAGCGGACACGTGAATGATTGAACGTGAAAAATGGAATGCCCTTAATGAAGTGAAGTCATGAAGGATAATTAAGTGCAACGGGCAGAGTATACGACGAGGGGACGCCGATGCCCTAGTCGCACTGGGTGGTCTGCTGCACTGATAGCTAAGGGGCGATGTGGGCGATTCTTAAGTGTACATACATTTACTAAAAAAAACAACTCCTGCAGCGTGCATTTCTTCATTTCTTGCCCTCTATTTTTTTTAAAGTGAAATTGCCATCACTTTAGTCTTCAAAGTATTTAATAATAATTTAGGAATGCCCGTGTTTGATCTCCTCTTTTGCCGAAGGAAAACATGCCATATGGCAAAATAAAACATGTTACGCAAATATGTTAGTGTTATAATGTAGCCTCCTTAGACTTCATGTATTTTATCAATGTTCCCTTATACACAGAAATCATCGCCATGGCTCACTTTTAACTGTACAGAATATGTACGCGCGATTGTGAAAACAACATCCACCTTAACTTTTACGCATAGGTCCTAAAAATGTTTTCGGCGGCTTCAGCATCTAAATGGATAATCTAATTATACATTACTGTTTTATGTATGAAAGTATACTTCATCGAACTGCATTCGTCGTAATAAACCTGTTTCAATGCATCGACAAAGCCAGCGGACTACTGGCTATACCCACAGAGCGCGATCCCACTAAAGTTTGATGCCGGCTGCAGACTGGGATCTCTGGGGAACAATAACCAAACGACTGTCAGCGGCTTTAAGGATATAGAGCGATCGCCTTTCACTCTTGACTTTCTCCAAAATCTGAATCAAGGCGGAAAAGAAACGACAAGACGAATTACAAATTGTTGGACTTGGAGACGGAGATTTAAACTTGAGATTCATTCAATTTCAGGAAGAAAAAAAAATAAAACCGCGTGTAATAAATAAAACCGCGTGCTTTCTATGGTAAACACCGCAATCACTCGGCTGTGTATTATATTCGAATTTATGGAATATAGACTCTGTCTAACTAACCGAAGGCTTGTCGCTGTGCTAGATGGCGGTCGGTAAGCGTCAATATTCTCGGTGGCACCGTGCGTACCTGCTTACCTTTATTCTAATATCATTTCAGGAGTCGATGCACGATCCAGTGCTGATGCCCACTGCTCGTGCATGTCAGAGTCATAGTAGCTCTCCCCTCGCACCCCGTGCGTAAATGTCCTCATACAGACTCACAAAAGAGTTATGTTATAAAAACTAACATTTACTTACGAAGCGGTGACTCCGGTCAAATGGCATCACAATGAGTATTGGCTCCTCTAGCGAAGCTTTGCTTGATTCTTTTATTTAAAGAAGGCCAGGGAAAATGTTTACGTTCTGCTGTGTAAACATCCTGCCCCATGTTCCTGTCTTTTAAAGAAATTGGGAGGCTAGTTTTGAATATGAGTTATTTTTAGTAGTAAAGGCGTTTGGTTTGGTGGTGTTAAAAGGGTAGTTTTTATTTACCAACACATGTTAGAGTCTTTGTTAGAAAGAGGGTCAGGCACTGCAGTTCTCTGAAGCCAGGGAAGCTGAGGAAGAACGCATAAAAAGCGACTTCGCATGTGTTTCTTTATTATGTATTTGTATAAATCAGTAGTTTGAAATAACTGAAACAGCTGAATCAGACATCAGAATTCGGCGATGCATCTCCTCTCAAAGTTTCCTGACCACTTGGTGATTCCACGTATGTGACTGCGAGTTCATTATTAAATTACGCACCTTGCTGCGTGCGATACCGCCTTTTTGTACCAGAGAAATGTGCACTGGTTCGGTGTGATAGGAAGAAAAAAAACGGTTCCCTGAATCCTGACGGCAGACAGATGTGCGTGCAACAGCCCACCACTGGAGTGGGAGGGACATGGGCGGAACCTATCGCTGGGACGGCCAAGACATCAAACTTCGAATGCTCTGATTGCAACAGATAAGTCAAAAGTGAGCTCGGACCCACGAGAACATATCAACTGAAGGCTGAGGCGGACCCGGTCCTGTTTCTTAGTTCGCTCTGGACGCTGCTGATGAGGCTTTGGACACGATTCGGATCTGCGTATGGATTGTATTTAAAAGGAAATCCCCTCTTGGCTAAGACGGTTCGTGCGTAAAGTTTCTCTACCGTAAACATAGGATTTAATACTGTGTGTCGAACTATCATTTGAATTGTGCTTCTGTCGCCTATACGATCAAAAAAAACAAAAAATAGTTTAGTTGGTCGTTACGCAGCTCTCCGCTACTCATGACGGCAGAGGTCCAGCAGCAGACCCCAGCGCAGACGCCTGCCCAGAGCAGTCCCATGTCTGCCCAGGAGAAACCCCACGGACAGACGGCGGTGATGGAAACCGCCTCGTCCACCACGAAACCCAAGAAGACCAACGCGGGGATCCGTCGCCCGGAGAAACCTCCGTACTCCTACATAGCCCTGATAGTCATGGCTATCCAGAGCTCTCCCACCAAACGACTGACGCTCAGCGAAATATACCAGTTCCTTCAGAGCCGCTTCCCGTTTTTCAGGGGCTCGTATCAGGGATGGAAGAACTCCGTGCGACACAATTTGTCCCTGAATGAATGCTTCATTAAACTGCCCAAGGGCCTCGGGCGGCCGGGCAAGGGCCACTATTGGACTATCGACCCTGCCAGTGAGTTCATGTTCGAGGAGGGTTCGTTCAGAAGAAGGCCGAGGGGCTTCAGGCGCAAGTGCCAGGCTCTGAAACCCATGTACAGCATGATGAACGGCCTGGGCTTCAACCACATCCCCGAGTCCTACAACTTCCAGGGCGGCGGCGGGGGCCTCTCGTGTCCGCCCAACAGCCTGTCCCTGGACAGCGGGATCGGGATGATGAACGGACATTTGGCAGGTAACATGGAGGGCATGGGTCTTTCCGGGCACTCCATGTCCCACTTGTCAGCCAACAGCGGGCATTCCTACATGGGCAGCTGCACGGGATCCAGCGGGGGCGACTATTCTCACCACGACAATTCCGGATCCCCGCTGCTTACCGGCGGGGGAGTGATGGACCCCCACTCCGTGTACTCCAGCTCCGCCTCGGCCTGGGCGCCCAACCCCTCGGCCTCGCTCAATAACGGAGGCTCTTACATCAAGCAGCAGCCGTTGTCTCCGTGTAACCCCGGGACGAACCCGCTGCAGCCCAGCCTGCCAGCGCACTCCATAGAGCAGCCATATCTGCACCAGAACGGTCACAGTACGGATCTACAAGGTAGGGCGAGACGATCCGTTATCCCAAATTATAGGTGGACCGAGTGAATAACTTTAGAGTGCGAGATCAAATTGTGATATATATATATATATAAAAGGCCTACATTGACAAAGGTTTAGAATTAAATAACGTCAGTGGAAATTTCAGTAATTTTAAAAGACGAGTTTTAACCAAGGGAAAACTTGCGTTGAAAACTTTGCTCCACTTTGTCGCATGTCAACGGGTTGTGTTGCCCAGCACACATTTAATTGCAGCCTAATGTAACCCGTTCCAACAGTCAGCAAATAAAGAAAAAAACAGCTGCATTCTCCTTTTAATAAAACCGTCAGTGTGCTACATATAGGCTGGAGAAACCGCATTCAGTGTGTTACAGGCTGGAGAAACCGCATTCAGTGTGTTACATACTGAAGAAACTCCATTCAGTTTGTTGCACACTGCAGAAACTCCAACGCAGTGTGTTACACACAGGCTGGAGTAACCCCACTCAGTGTGTTACATACAGGCTGATGTGGCGTTTCTCTATCTGTTTTAATACTGACACGACCGCATTCATGGTTAAGTGAAAAGCTTCTCATTCGATTCAAAGTGGCGGTGTTATTTCACCCAGAACCCTCCAGACAGTTTTATACTCGCGGGCGCACAGATCGCCGTCATGGCCCTCTTGGGTCGCAGACCCTCTCAGAGGCGGATGGAGCCAGGCAGCCTGGCCCCGGGGCTCCGTGCGGGGCCCGTCGGGATTAGCGTGCAAACAGACCACTCTCAATTATGGGCTATCCAACCCTCTTAAGACCGCTTCCAGTCAATTTGGACCAAGTCACATGGTGTTCATATGGTACGGGTTCCGATTCGAGAACCAGAAGGCGGATTGAAAAAGAAAAAAAAGGATGGGGTTGCTGCACGGGCCGTAGAATCTGGAATAAGACGACACACGTTTGAATGGCAAAGTATAGTATTAAAGTCTGAGGCTATTGAACTTGCCTGTTTAATACCGTTAAACCCCACTAGTTTATTCATGGTAAAAACATGGTAGGCCTAAAACCAAATTATTATATAACCTCATCAGATTATTTTTTATGTTAGTTCAATGAGGAGTCATGTTTAAAAAATTAAATTAGGAAAAATAGAGTAAAACAAACATAGGCCCCACAATTAAGTTATATTTGATACTCTTACGTCTTCGTTTTCTGTAGGCGTGTATTGTTGTTATTGAGCTTATATGTTTATTATTTGTTTGTTGTCTCTGTTGGTCCGCTGCGTTTATCAAATAATCCAACATTGGTATAATTTCGTACATAGGTGTTTAGGAGACCTTGATTATCAGGCCTACATGGGGGCTCCAGTCGAAAATATAAATACAAATACTGATCGAATAGGCCATAGTTGTGGGTCAATCTCTAAATAAGGTGCCTGTGCGTAATATCCTTTCGAACTATCTTCCACATTTCCAGTCTTTTTTATATTTAGGCAATATACAAATTACCAAAATAATGGACCTGTAAAAAACGTGTTTCCTCTTCTCTCTCCAGGTATTCCACGGTACCATTCCCAATCGCCGAGCATGTGTGACCGAAAGGAGTTCGTGTTCTCGTTCAACGCCATGACGTCCTCGGCCATGCACTCTCCGAGCAGCGGCTCCTACTACCACCACCAGCAGGTCTCCTACCAGGACATCAAGCCCTGCGTCATGTAACGGGACGGCGGCCATTCCGCGGACCGTAACTGATTTTAAAAGCCAAGGCAGACTAAACCAGCAGCAGGAATTGAAGTGGAAAAAAGACAATTCTCTGAGAAAAAAAACAAACAAAAAAACACGCCCCCCCCCCCCCCCCCCCCCCCCTCCACACTCTCCCTCCCTCCCTCCCCCCGTCCAGGAAAACGCACACTGTGATAAACAACTGGTGGAAAACGGACTGGACTACTTGTGTACTTGTTTTCTGGACTCTCCTATTCCCCACGTAGTTCAGAAAACAGACTGGCACTGGGGCTTACACACACACACACACACACACACACACACACACACACGCACACACGCACACACACACACACACACACACGCACACACGCACACACGCACACACACAGACACACACACACACGCACACAAAATGATCAACCCGTCCGATGGTAGAAAGTGGGTCCAGCTGCCGTTTGGTACTAGTTCTGCTGGCGGATGAATACCACTCTCCACGCGTTAGATGTATAGGATCCTCCAATCCATGTAAATGCACATTTCCCTTTATCTTTTAGAAGATGTACTTTTCTTAGGCCGACTGCATTGAGTCTATATTTTGGATTCAAAAGCAGCGTAAAAAAAAAAAAGAAAGTACAATGAACAGTAACTATCGGACAACATATATTGTGTAAAAAGATGAAGGCACTTTTTAGAATATAACCTATTAGCGCAACGTTTTATTTATTTTCTACGCCTATATATTCTTACTTTAGGCGAGTTGACCAAGAATATATGCTTTATTGGCAATATTTGTCAGAACGCTTACTTATTTGTTTTAAAATGAAAATCAAAGAAATAATGTAAGCACTGTTACGTTGTCTTTGTTGTATGTAGACGGCCGTTTTTTTTCAGCACTGTATGTATATGTTAGGATCATTAATATTAGAGGGTCTTTAGGACAGGCCAGTCTATGCAATTTGTTCAGTCTATGCAAAAACACACTATGAAGGTAAGGATTTGTGGCATGCAGTTTAGTTTAGAAAGTAAAACTCAATCTTCACATTATCCGACTGATTCCTGTCTCTCAACTTTGGGCTCATGACATGATGCAACCCAAAGACTCAGGTCTGTGTTTTTGGCGGTGACACAGAAGGAAAGAAAAAGAAAAACGCCAATACACATTGTAGCGACTGTGCTTTTACACTATTGGCACATGGCTGGCCTTGCCTATTGATGCAAACAGACCTAACATTACAATTTGATTTAAAACCCATATTAATAATTATAATTCATTGATGTAGACCTGAAATAAAAACGTGTAAAACTCAAATGCAGTTTCCCTTTTTTTCTCTATAATTACAATTTATTTTCCAATTAAGCCTCAACAATTCAAGGCATGGTCCTAACTGGTCGCATTTGGATGAACAATCAGCTAAGAATATTTTGTATTACACCTATTTATTCAATATTTTTCATCTTTAAAATCCTGCAAATGTATAGGCCTACTTATATCTAAGTAAGACAAAACTATATATATATTTAACATAGCCTAGTGCACTACCAATCACCAACTTTCAAAGACAAATATTTTTTACAAATGTGATCTCAAGTATGGAGGCGCATAAACGTTAAATAAATAAGCAAATAGACAAGCCTTTACAGAGATAGTATTCATTAAAACCACGTCAACAAAAGGCCACAGGGTAGGCTTACTGCTTAATGAAAAACGAGGTTCACAATCGTAATCGGTTAATGTCATCCTATTATGCGCATATCAGCAAGACCTGACGCAAAAAGATGACGCGAATTTTGCATTATTACTATTTATTACAGCCTATTACTAGAACCGACAGGTGTTCCCTTGCAGGAACCCAGTAGGCAGAAATGTATTCCCTACATTTTACCACCAATAATTCACTGTCTCGGTCACATTGTCCCACCGAGACGCGCCTACTTAACCAAGTCCCATCTACCAAAAAGTGTTCCGGAAAAAGAAATCCTTTTTCCATGACATGTTTTGCATTGTGTGTGTTTAGCTTCATTATCTCCCAGCATGACCACTGTCTGACCCCAGGATCCAGATCCCACTGGGATGAACAGTCCAGCGTGCACAGGGGGGCTATAGCGCAAAGACGCGCTGAACCAGGGAGTGCGCATTAACCAAATGATGACCATTAGGTGGGGCGCGGGGCTCTGGTCGTGGTGGCCGAGGGGGTGAGATTCCAGCGGGGCACTCCAGCTGTTCCCCAGCCTGGCCTGGATGACAGGTCCATAAAAAGCCTGTGGGCTCTGCTCTTTGGAAGCAGACAGGCAATGTTCTCATCCTTCAGCGTGGGCCAGGCCTTACTGGGACAAGACAACGCAGCGGCCAAGCAGGCATGCAGAGCAGGCAGGGTACTCACGCTGCAATCTACGAAATGTCAGCGGCAGGGAATAAACAGTGGAATGAAATCGTTAGGTTCGGGGGTTCAATACGAGCCGTGCTGTAATCCAATCTGATTAGTTGGAATTGTGAGCGGATCTTCTCGTATAGGCGGATTCAAAGCAGATCCATTTGACACCGTCTCTCCTGTTAACCAATACCACCAGAGAGTTTGGAGGCCACAGACAAAATGGAAGCTCTGCTAAATGTCACTGCTGTTGAGGTTTGGAGATCCAAGTTTCAAATCCGCACAAGACCCTAATTTATGGCTTGGCTTGAACACATTTGGGTGGACAGGACTAATTGTGTTAATCCAAACCATTGTGTCTTAATGACAAGGCTGACAAACAGGCAATTTATTAATACAACTGAATTTAAGATTTTTTAAGGATCTGCAGCAACCGTGTCTCCCGTCTTCGTTTCTCTCTCCCCGCTGGTTTTGGTTGGTGTCTCTTTTCCCTCTGGTGTCTCTCTGACTCCTCTGGTCTCTCTCTCTCCTCTGTTCTATCTCATCCCTCTGGAGCCTCTCTACTCCCCTGGTATCTTTTCTCTCTGGTGTCTCACTCTGGTGTCTCTCTCCCCTGGTTTCTGTCGCTCTCTCGTGTCTCTGTGTGTCTCTGTCTCTCTCTCCTGATAGAAAACGGTTTATTGATCTGGCTATGAATGGTAAATAATTACATCCAATATGGTGGACGGGTGGAGTATTTAATGCACAACCTATATAAATTCCCCTTTAATAATTCGTTGTAAACATTTTTTCTTCATTATTTTAATTATATATATTTAAAATGTGTTTTAACCGCAACACTTAAGAGTGGACCGAATGGATCATTTCAAAATGTGGAGAAGGCAAGTCCTCCCTGGGCTCCCTCTTAAGGCGATCCAATGGATGGAGGCTTAACGGAGCAGCAACACAAGATAGTACTGCATGTGGGATTTGAGTTCCATCGCAAAATACGTTCATCTCAAGACGTCAAACACGGATAGTTGGATATACGTTGAGCAGGTCCACGATGATCCGATGATCACATGAAAATGAATACAAAAAAATATTTTCTTTGAAGTTCGTAAATGTTTAATTAGAATACAAAATAATGCATATGTTTACATTACACAACATTGTTTTACATGCAAAGACCTATCAATAATTTCAGTCAGGGTCAAAAACAGTTGTTAGAAGGTCGTTATTTAGTATATATATATACTGTATATAAATATATCTACTAATAACACTCCTTTAATCTCAGAAATGGATGGAAAAGTCTGGTTTATTTCTCTGTTATTTGCTCAATTTCGGGCGTTCGGATTAGCTTATCTCAACGGTTATCCCGGCGCGACCGAGGACATAACTGCACTCCGTCACGCACGGTCCTAACACAATGTATTAAAACACCTTAAAGAAGAAAAAGAAAAAAGACAACTCCGCCCAAAGACACACGCACGCCCGACCAACAGGTCTGCGTGCGTGTCGGGCGGGTTGAACCGAAAACAAAAACAAAAAAACACTGCTAATAAGCCAACATATACTCTAAAGCAACGCTGAAATGCACAATCAGTTTGTTATACCTATCACAATTGGCAGTTAATACAGAGGCTCAGATAACACAAGTCCTACAAAACACCTGTTTATCCCCCCCCACCCCACCCCCCCCCCCCTCCAACACCAGTACACACACTGGAACACACACGCACACACACACACACACATGTGGTATCGGTGTGTCAGGTCATCTCCCCCCCCCCCCCCCCGCCCCCCGCCCCCGCTCGCTCTACTACTCCATGATCTCCTCCTTGTGAGGCTCCGCAGAATCCTCGCCGGGCTCGGCCTTCACGTTGGCGTTGACGTTGGCGTTGGCCTCCGGCCGGGACCGCGGCCGGCTCCGGGAGGGCCCCGCCCGGCGGCCCCCCCGCTGGTTCTTGGCCAGCTCGGCGTGCAGGCTCTGGCCGTTCAGGGACAGCCCCTGCAGGGCCTCCATGGCCTGGTCGGCGGCGCTGGGGTCGCCGTAGTCCAGGAAGGCGCGGTGCTGCGCGCCCTGCCAGGTCAGTCTGAGCGGCAGCGCCTCCTTCTCGCGCAGCGCCGTCTTCAGCTCGCTGACGCGCAGCCCCGCGGGGATGCCGCCCAGGTACACCGTGGTCACGTTGGACGGGGGGCCCCCCGACGACGTGTGGTCGCCCTCGCCGCCGCCGCCGCCGCCGCCGCCGTCCTCCCCCTCACCGCCCTCCTTCCCCCCCTTCCTCTCCCGCTCCCTCCCGCCCTCCCCCGCGCTGCCCCTCCAGCTCCGGCCCCGCCGCTCCCCCCGGACCTTCTCCCGGCCCTCCTCGCTGCCGTTGGCCGGGTTGTTGTTGTCCCCTCCCCCCCGGCCCCCCTCCCTCCTCGCCCGGGCCGGCCGGCGGCGGGGCCTCGGCGCCGCCTCGTCGTTGCTCCCCGGGGGGCCGCCGCCGTCGCGTCCGGGGCCCTCCCGGGGTCTGGGCTCGCCGTCGGAGTCCCGCTGGGTGTTGCGCCGCGGCCGCGGCCGGCCGTGTCTCCGGGGCTTCAGGCCCTCGCCCTGGGGGTCCCCGCCGCCGCCGCCGCCGCCTCCTCTCGGGCCCCTGCCGGGCTCCGCGGGCGGCTCGGGCCCCAGGTCCACGTCCTTGCCGGCCGCGAGCTCCAGGGCCCGCAGCTTCTTCAGGACGGGGATCTTCTCCAGCATGTACTTGTTGAGCTGGGGACAGAGAACGCTGTGGGCTACGGGCACTAGCAGCGCTTACAGCCGTCACCTCAGGGGGGGCCATGCAACGTGACGCGCGACCTAGTGCTCAGTGTTGCCAGATCGGGCAATAGATTTCCCGTCCAATCTGGCTCAACACTTCCCAGCTACTGTTGCCAGACTGGACGGGAAATCTATTGCCCGATCTGGCAACACTGCTAGCGCTTGGTGTGAATGGAACAGGTGACGGGATAGTGGACATTTTTTGTCATTTATTTTTTTATTGAACCGTTTATTTTATTTTACCATTTATACCGTTCTCTAGCATGTACTTGTTGAGCTGGGGACAGAGAACGCTGTGGGCTACGGGCACTAGCAGCGCTTACAGCCGTCACCTCAGGGGGGGCCATGCAACGTGACGCGCGACCTAGTGCTCAGTGTTGCCAGATCGGGCAATAGATTTCCCGTCCAATCTGGCTCAACACTTCCCAGCTACTGTTGCCAGACTGGACGGGAAATCTATTGCCCGATCTGGCAACACTGCTAGCGCTTGGTGTGAATGGAACAGGTGACGGGATAGTGGACATTTTTTGTCATTTATTTTTTTATTGAACCGTTTATTATTTTATTTTACCATTTATACCGTTTTCAAAATCTGGCTCTTCTGACATCGCAGGTGGGCGTGTCCACCTAGATGTGTTGCTGGATAGATCAGTCTACCAGCCCTACCCAGTGTGGACCGTAGCAAACGTCGCTCATCTATCCGTCACACATCTAGGTGGACACGCCCACCTGTGATGTCAGAAGCGGCACATTTTCAAAACGGCGTGTGACGGCCAATCACACTCACACATGGTGGTGTGACATGTCCCCTTTAATAAAGCACGCTACGAGAACACACTATTGACACACTTCCTCCATATTTGAAAGCCCGCATTACTAAAAAAAAAAAACAGGGAAATAAAATAAAACCATATCAAAATGATATCAGAAATATGAACCCACATCCACCGATGCAGCATTCCTTCCCTCCCTTTTCTTGACTGGGCTGCTGGGGCTACACACGCAGCGTCCAGTCAGTGGAATATTTCACTTTCCCTGCAGGTAAAAATAGAGAGTTGCTCCTTCATTCTTTAAACAGGGAGCGGGGGGGGGGGGGGGGGGGGGAGGACTTTGATAGTGACCGCCGGGGCTGTAAAGGATATATGCCGCCATTGTTTATAGCGTGGTCCTTTCTGACCCGCACTTCCCACCGGGCCCCCGCCGGAGCCCGGCCCCGCTGCCACGCAGGCCCTTTGATGAGCAGACATGGCCTTCCTGCCTGGTAGGTCACTGGGTCCGGGTAGGACCAAGACATCTTAAGGGACTCACGTAGCAGCACCACTCAAGGGTCATGCTACATTGTGTGGAAAATACATTATTTATAGATATAGATAGGATAGAGAGATCTATCAGCTTAAATTAAATGTGGCTCATCCGCTCCGGATCATAGTGTTCTTTTCACCCTCTGATAATGTGTAAATCGTAAAAAAAAGCAAAAAACATTTGTATTCAATTTTGAAACTTCACTCATTTGCATTTTATGGTGTCCTACTTACATGGTGAAGATGTCTATTCAACTAAATGATATTTTATTTTACTTTGAATTCTAACCACGCCATACGTCCCCAAAGTGATTTCACTCCGTGGGGATTGGTAGTGGATACATGAGGCTGGTATTCAGTGTGGCATTTTAAGTCCTCCACAATGCTGTTGATATAATTTACTTTCGGGAGGGAGGGGTTACAGTAGGAGGGCTGGCGCTGGCCTCTCGTTCATTGTGCTTTGGAAGGAGCTGACTGCCCTCTAGTGGCCAGGCATAGAATTACACATAATGTCAAAGGCGACTACCTACTAGGGGTGTGCATCTCTCCAATAAAAGACGATTCGATGCGTATCTCGATACATGGGGTACGATACGATTCATGAACGATAAATTTTTTAAATGGAACGATTTGATTCAGTTCGATTCAGAAGGATTTCGATTCGATTCGATGTGGCACGGCTCAATTCGAGAGGGTATGATGCAATGGATTTCTTGTTGAAAGTAGACAATCATTTCACAAAATGAATTAACTTGTAAATGTGGCATTTCCTTCAAAAAGATTTATCAAAGACTAGAGAAGAAGTGTATTTGCTAGGGGTGTGCATCTCTCCAATAAAAGACGATTCGATGCGTATCTCGATACATGGGGTACGATACGATTCAGGAACGATAATTTTTTTTAATGGAACGATTCGATTCAGTTCGATTCAGAAGATTCACATCTTTTAAATCAAAATCGATTTTCCGATTCAAATCGGTTTTTGTTACACCCCTACTACCTACCTTTGACCAGATGATGCCCTCCGGTTTGGGGAGGAGGCAGTCTGTCTTGATGACTCTGGTGGGGGTGAGGATGTAGTCCACGGTGAGGTCGTGGGGTTCCACCAGCTCCTCTGAGAAGTCCACGACCTGTGGAGACCAGAGCACGCAACGCTACGTCAACATCCTGCTGGCACCAATGCTCACAGACAGCTTCTAGTTTACATTAGGGCTGAACGATTCAGGGGAAATAAACTAATTGCGATTATTTCAACCAATAATGCAATTGCGGTTTAATATGCGATTTTTTAAAATGTATTAAGTTCCTTATGTTCTGTATTATTCACTAAAAAGGAAATAACTCATTCTTTAGTACGACCAACACAACATTGGAAGCAGTCAACATATAAACTGCTCTTTCCTTTAGGCCGGGCTGATGTGTTGAGATGAATTGATATTATAACATCTTTATTTAACTATTGAATTGTAAAAGATATAAATCGTACTGATCTCCAGTCAGTAACTGTAACAAATCCCCCCCACCCCAAAAAATAAAAAAAAATAAAAAATGATCACAGCCGTTGTGATTTGCATATCACGTTCTATTACGTCGCGATTTCGATTTGAACTACGATTAATCGTTCAGCCCTAGTTTACGTCTAGGAAAAAAACGGAAAAACCCTTAAACATGAACCACGGACCTGACAGTCGTGGACGATGGTGATCACCACAGTGGACTCCGTCACGGCGCCCATGGACACCATCATGCCGTACTCCATGTCGGCATAGCCCTCTCCTTTCCCTATCCGGTAGCCTGTTGGAGCGGGAGTCCCCAGAGAGCTCATGAAGCAGAAATGTAATTTCACCGCAGCGTCACCCCGAGGTCCATATGTGCAGTGAATATTTTATTAATCTGATGATAACATATGAATATTTCATGCAACTCAACTGTACGGTTTGTTCAAGATACCATAAATAACTGATGATGCATGCAAATATTAGCATGAAAAAGGGAAACCATGTACTGATTCCCATGCGGTTTGAAAATCGTGCTTTAAGCATAAGCCCCGAACAATCCAAAGCAATAATATTAAAAAAAACAAAACACAAACAAACCCAACTGCTACAACGCCCATGTACTTACAAACCGAACAAACCATAAAAATCATTAATATCATAAATAATTCAACCAGTAGATCAGACCTGTGGCTCTATCCTTCAGACAGTGCAGGGAGTGGTTTCTGGTCCAGTCCCAGTGTTAGAAAGTCTCTCCGCCACACCCCTCTGCCCAGAGCAGCTTAAGGGTGGGGGTGGGGGGGGGGGGGGGGTCACGCTCAGGGACACCTCCACCCTCGAGGAGGCGCCGGGGATTGAACCAGCAACCTTCCGGTCAGAGTCCTGCACGGGTCCATTGTTTGAGACCCGCCCGCAGCCACAAAGTTCAGTACTCTGCTTCCGGTTACCAGCACAATCCGATCTACTCTCCTGAGCTACTCCCCCAGTCTCATGGTACATGGTACATGGTACATGGTACAACCATGACCCCCCCCCCTATCCTAAACAGCCACAGCCCTCCCCCAGGACGGCTCTGATTGGCGCTCGAATTCCGATATTCCCAAACAGTAAAGCCAATGCGGATGTATGGAGTTGGTTTCCTTATCTCGGGAACGGGGGGCACAGAGGATAGCCATGGACGGCTCGCGAGGAGGGAGTCCCCAACGTTGGCACTCGGTGGACGTCCTAATGAATGCATTTGTGTGGGCTGCCATGTAACAAAAGTCCTGCATCAGTGGTAAATCGCCAAGCCTTGAAGTGCCTCTAATGCGTCTCACTCCAGCCTTGAAACCAGATCGTAGACACACCATCAGAGGTACAATTTCTCCATCCTGGCAAGACGTCTACTACTGGTGTATTCGTTGTCGACAACCTGTCAACAACTATCATCTACCAGGAAATAAATAAATGAAACTACTGGTCAAAATGACACACACACCAGTGGTTCAGTTGGTGTGTGGGTGGGGGTGTGGTGTGGTGTGTGTGTGTAGGGATTGTTGAAGAGAAGTTTGAATGATGGCTTAATAAGGGGAAGTGTGTGTCATGAGCATGAGTGAAGGTTTAATTCTACGAGTGCACACTCTATAACAGGTCAGGTGGTAAGCAAGGTATAAGCAAAGTATAATGTATGTCTGTCTATATGTGTATTTGCTGTCTTATTGCACTATAATTATGTTATATGTTTGATGTTGTCTTTTTGCACTATTAGGTTATTATGTTGTTTGGTAAATATTTTAACAGCACATTTGGAGGATGGGGATTTTCGGTCCTCTTTGTAACTTGTTGCACGGTCGGTCTGGCAATGAATTTCACTCTGACTTTAACTTTGACACTGTATGGGTCATATACAGGGCTTGTACATCAGAATGGGATTTTTTTTGTGGGCAATAGTCTG
>NC_140282.1:1384357-1409357 GCF_964030765.1 Micromesistius poutassou
CAGTTAATTGTGCCTACAAGTGGCCACACGTTACACAGTATTTTAAAGGGCACCGTGCCAACACAATCTTCCTTTGCGCTCATGGGCGCAAGGCGCGGAGGGGGGTTAATTGTGAAATCCTGCCAAGAAAATTAAAAAGTCGTCGTGCGTCGTTCTCCTTGCTGTTGATTAGTTGAAAGGGTGGCGACCATCAACCACACATCTCACATCCACGGGGCGATCCAGCGCGCGCAATCAGCGGTCTGCAAGCAATCCCCCTTCTTTCTTGTTCACATAAACACCACTTAAACAAAAATATACATGGCCACCTACAGCGCCATGGAAAGTGATGAAGGGATTCTTAGTCGGACACTATACTGTTTTCAATTAAAGGGACAACGCCGATGGGCAGTGTGGTGACGCGTGTCGCTGCGATTCAATTGTCTCTGACGTTTCTTTTTTGGATAATGCTGAATAGTCACTGTCCGAAATGGTCGAAATAAATGGCTATAGTTATTTATAGTATATTATATATAGTTTAATATGTTTAAATGTTGGTGTATTATGTTATTACAATTGTATTGTAAAAACAAGTAGCCTATTGTGTGGCATATGAAGATGAATGAATCAATTAAGCCAATTAAAAAAAAACATAATTAGGACAATAATCGATATCATAATGAAATTATTATGGATTGAATACAAAAATAACAGAATACATATATTATTTATATTTATTTGTAGCTGTATCTAAAATGGCATAAATTATTGTAAATCAAAAATTTTTTGATAGGCCTATTACATGTTCCATTTTTGAAATAAGACATCTTATGTAGTTCCTATTGTTAAAATATATCCCCTAAAGCAAGGGGCTGTCCATGAAAAGCAAGGAAGGCTAATGAATTGGCAATAAATGTTTAATTAAGTGGACAAATTGGCGAAACCTTTACTAAGGAACGAGAGACCTTGTTTTCTGCTGTTTTAAGTGGACCCTGTCAATAAAGTGAACCCAAACATTTAGGAGTTTGGTTTCAAGTTCAATTAGAATGAACTTCATGGAGTCAACGGCGTAGATATTTGATAGATCAATCTGTCAAACAGCGCTCCAAACAACGCCACGCGGCCTTTTGGTGACCCTATTTGGCGTTTCTTCAACGTACAAGAGGCCAAAGGTTTCATTCTCAGTGGCAGGAGAAATTTCTAAACAAATCTAACTTCTTGATAGATTGATTATTGATCACCCTCCCCCAACCATCCCCAATTTGTCAGAGCGCTTCTGAGATTCAGAATTGAGTCATTGGTTGTCTATCTTGGCTGACACCTGTGGATACAATCCGTGGCTTGGGCAACTGATAAAAAAAATGCACAATTAAATTACAATTTGGATTATAGGCCAACATAAATGCGCAACAACAGTCTACGCCAATATCCACGTTTAGATGATAAAGAGAAGGATTAAACCGGGGGGAAAAAATGACTAACCCAGTAGCATAAAATAAAGTATAGCAGTAGGCCTACTTCAAAGTTTTTAATCCACAAAATGTAAAAGAGAGAAAAACATTTTTTTTAAAACAAAAAGCTTTTGCAGTTCATTAAAGTGCCGGTTTGTCTCCTCAACATAGCCAATTCAGACAGGCTGGCCTTAATATACTTTATTATGGTGTTCCTGCATCTGAGTGGGCGAACATTCCTGAGGATGCACTGTCAGATATTTCATCGTTGGACGTCATGGAAAAGCACGCAATTTCAGAAGCAGAGAGGCAAACAATGATACAATGATATACATATTACATATACTACTGTATTACTGTATGTATAAATATATATATATATATATATATATATATATATATATATATATATATATATATATATATATATATATATATATGTGTGTGTGTGTGTGTGTGTGTGTGTGTGTGTGTGTGTGTGTGTGTGTGTGTGTGTGTGTGTGATTATTTAATTCGTTCAAACTAGCATTTTCTGTTGAATGAACTGATTTATGACTCAGCCAATGTTCAATGGGAAACAACAACACAATATAAAAAAAAAAAAATACTAAAATCAACGAGGCCTATTACCAGGGATGACGCGCCATCGTTTTTGGAGGTCAGTGCTAAGAGAGAATGTGTGTGTGTGTGTGTATGTGTGTGTGTGTGTGTGTGTGTGTGTGTGTGTGTGTGTGTGTGTGTGTGTGTGTGTGTGTGTGTGTGTGTGTGTGTGTGTGTGTGTGTGTGCGTGCGTGCGTGTGACGCGT
This sequence comes from Micromesistius poutassou, assembly GCF_964030765.1. Lineage (NCBI taxonomy): Eukaryota > Metazoa > Chordata > Actinopteri > Gadiformes > Gadidae > Micromesistius > Micromesistius poutassou. Next base: position 1,386,594 of record NC_140282.1, read on the forward strand.
TTACAGCTCGCCTCCAATGGAGGCAAAGTATCTACATGCCATTTATTTAGGGTAGACTTAGAAATAAAAACAAGGGGGGAAAAACACACAACGCGTAAAAAGCGGACACGTGAATGATTGAACGTGAAAAATGGAATGCCCTTAATGAAGTGAAGTCATGAAGGATAATTAAGTGCAACGGGCAGAGTATACGACGAGGGGACGCCGATGCCCTAGTCGCACTGGGTGGTCTGCTGCACTGATAGCTAAGGGGCGATGTGGGCGATTCTTAAGTGTACATACATTTACTAAAAAAAACAACTCCTGCAGCGTGCATTTCTTCATTTCTTGCCCTCTATTTTTTTTAAAGTGAAATTGCCATCACTTTAGTCTTCAAAGTATTTAATAATAATTTAGGAATGCCCGTGTTTGATCTCCTCTTTTGCCGAAGGAAAACATGCCATATGGCAAAATAAAACATGTTACGCAAATATGTTAGTGTTATAATGTAGCCTCCTTAGACTTCATGTATTTTATCAATGTTCCCTTATACACAGAAATCATCGCCATGGCTCACTTTTAACTGTACAGAATATGTACGCGCGATTGTGAAAACAACATCCACCGCAACTTTTACGCATAGGTCCTAAAAATGTTTTCGGCGGCTTCAGCATCTAAATGGATAATCTAATTATACATTACTGTTTTATGTATGAAAGTATACTTCATCGAACTGCATTCGTCGTAATAAACCTGTTTCAATGCATCGACAAAGCCAGCGGACTACTGGCTATACCCACAGAGCGCGATCCCACTAAAGTTTGATGCCGGCTGCAGACTGGGATCTCTGGGGAACAATAACCAAACGACTGTCAGCGGCTTTAAGGATATAGAGCGATCGCCTTTCACTCTTGACTTTCTCCAAAATCTGAATCAAGGCGGAAAAGAAACGACAAGACGAATTACAAATTGTTGGACTTGGAGACGGAGATTTAAACTTGAGATTCATTCAATTTCAGGAAGAAAAAAAAATAAAACCGCGTGTAATAAATAAAACCGCGTGCTTTCTATGGTAAACACCGCAATCACTCGGCTGTGTATTATATTCGAATTTATGGAATATAGACTCTGTCTAACTAACCGAAGGCTTGTCGCTGTGCTAGATGGCGGTCGGTAAGCGTCAATATTCTCGGTGGCACCGTGCGTACCTGCTTACCTTTATTCTAATATCATTTCAGGAGTCGATGCACGATCCAGTGCTGATGCCCACTGCTCGTGCATGTCAGAGTCATAGTAGCTCTCCCCTCGCACCCCGTGCGTAAATGTCCTCATACAGACTCACAAAAGAGTTATGTTATAAAAACTAACATTTACTTACGAAGCGGTGACTCCGGTCAAATGGCATCACAATGAGTATTGGCTCCTCTAGCGAAGCTTTGCTTGATTCTTTTATTTAAAGAAGGCCAGGGAAAATGTTTACGTTCTGCTGTGTAAACATCCTGCCCCATGTTCCTGTCTTTTAAAGAAATTGGGAGGCTAGTTTTGAATATGAGTTATTTTTAGTAGTAAAGGCGTTTGGTTTGGTGGTGTTAAAAGGGTAGTTTTTATTTACCAACACATGTTAGAGTCTTTGTTAGAAAGAGGGTCAGGCACTGCAGTTCTCTGAAGCCAGGGAAGCTGAGGAAGAACGCATAAAAAGCGACTTCGCATGTGTTTCTTTATTATGTATTTGTATAAATCAGTAGTTTGAAATAACTGAAACAGCTGAATCAGACATCAGAATTCGGCGATGCATCTCCTCTCAAAGTTTCCTGACCACTTGGTGATTCCACGTATGTGACTGCGAGTTCATTATTAAATTACGCACCTTGCTGCGTGCGATACCGCCTTTTTGTACCAGAGAAATGTGCACTGGTTCGGTGTGATAGGAAGAAAAAAAACGGTTCCCTGAATCCTGACGGCAGACAGATGTGCGTGCAACAGCCCACCACTGGAGTGGGAGGGACATGGGCGGAACCTATCGCTGGGACGGCCAAGACATCAAACTTCGAATGCTCTGATTGCAACAGATAAGTCAAAAGTGAGCTCGGACCCACGAGAACATATCAACTGAAGGCTGAGGCGGACCCGGTCCTGTTTCTTAGTTCGCTCTGGACGCTGCTGATGAGGCTTTGGACACGATTCGGATCTGCGTATGGATTGTATTTAAAAGGAAATCCCCTCTTGGCTAAGACGGTTCGTGCGTAAAGTTTCTCTACCGTAAACATAGGATTTAATACTGTGTGTCGAACTATCATTTGAATTGTGCTTCTGTCGCCTATACGATCAAAAAAAACAAAAAATAGTTTAGTTGGTCGTTACGCAGCTCTCCGCTACTCATGACGGCAGAGGTCCAGCAGCAGACCCCAGCGCAGACGCCTGCCCAGAGCAGTCCCATGTCTGCCCAGGAGAAACCCCACGGACAGACGGCGGTGATGGAAACCGCCTCGTCCACCACGAAACCCAAGAAGACCAACGCGGGGATCCGTCGCCCGGAGAAACCTCCGTACTCCTACATAGCCCTGATAGTCATGGCTATCCAGAGCTCTCCCACCAAACGACTGACGCTCAGCGAAATATACCAGTTCCTTCAGAGCCGCTTCCCGTTTTTCAGGGGCTCGTATCAGGGATGGAAGAACTCCGTGCGACACAATTTGTCCCTGAATGAATGCTTCATTAAACTGCCCAAGGGCCTCGGGCGGCCGGGCAAGGGCCACTATTGGACTATCGACCCTGCCAGTGAGTTCATGTTCGAGGAGGGTTCGTTCAGAAGAAGGCCGAGGGGCTTCAGGCGCAAGTGCCAGGCTCTGAAACCCATGTACAGCATGATGAACGGCCTGGGCTTCAACCACATCCCCGAGTCCTACAACTTCCAGGGCGGCGGCGGGGGCCTCTCGTGTCCGCCCAACAGCCTGTCCCTGGACAGCGGGATCGGGATGATGAACGGACATTTGGCAGGTAACATGGAGGGCATGGGTCTTTCCGGGCACTCCATGTCCCACTTGTCAGCCAACAGCGGGCATTCCTACATGGGCAGCTGCACGGGATCCAGCGGGGGCGACTATTCTCACCACGACAATTCCGGATCCCCGCTGCTTACCGGCGGGGGAGTGATGGACCCCCACTCCGTGTACTCCAGCTCCGCCTCGGCCTGGGCGCCCAACCCCTCGGCCTCGCTCAATAACGGAGGCTCTTACATCAAGCAGCAGCCGTTGTCTCCGTGTAACCCCGGGACGAACCCGCTGCAGCCCAGCCTGCCAGCGCACTCCATAGAGCAGCCATATCTGCACCAGAACGGTCACAGTACGGATCTACAAGGTAGGGCGAGACGATCCGTTATCCCAAATTATAGGTGGACCGAGTGAATAACTTTAGAGTGCGAGATCAAATTGTGATATATATATATAAAAGGCCTACATTGACAAAGGTTTAGAATTAAATAACGTCAGTGGAAATTTCAGTAATTTTAAAAGACGAGTTTTAACCAAGGGAAAACTTGCGTTGAAAACTTTGCTCCACTTTGTCGCATGTCAACGGGTTGTGTAGCCCAGCACACATTTAATTGCAGCCTAATGTAACCCGTTCCAACAGTCAGCAAATAAAGAAAAAAACAGCTGCATTCTCCTTTTAATAAAACCGTCAGTGTGCTACATATAGGCTGGAGAAACCGCATTCAGTGTGTTACAGGCTGGAGAAACCGCATTCAGTGTGTTACATACTGAAGAAACTCCATTCAGTTTGTTGCACACTGCAGAAACTCCAATGCAGTGTGTTACACACAGGCTGGAGTAACCCCACTCAGTGTGTTACATACAGGCTGATGTGGCGTTTCTCTATCTGTTTTAATACTGACACGACCGCATTCATGGTTAAGTGAAAAGCTTCTCATTCGATTCAAAGTGGCGGTGTTATTTCACCCAGAACCCTCCAGACAGTTTTATACTCGCGGGCGCACAGATCGCCGTCATGGCCCTCTTGGGTCGCAGACCCTCTCAGAGGCGGATGGAGCCAGGCAGCCTGGCCCCGGGGCTCCGTGCGGGGCCCGTCGGGATTAGCGTGCAAACAGACCACTCTCAATTATGGGCTATCCAACCCTCTTAAGACCGCTTCCAGTCAATTTGGACCAAGTCACATGGTGTTCATATGGTACGGGTTCCGATTCGAGAACCAGAAGGCGGATTGAAAAAGAAAAAAAAGGATGGGGTTGCTGCACGGGCCGTAGAATCTGGAATAAGACGACACACGTTTGAATGGCAAAGTATAGTATTAAAGTCTGAGGCTATTGAACTTGCCTGTTTAATACCGTTAAACCCCACGGCTAGTTTATTCATGGTAAAAACATGGTAGGCCTAAAACCAAATTATTATATAACCTCATCAGATTATTTTTATGTTAGTTCAATGAGGAGTCATGTTTAAAAAATTAAATTAGGAAAAATAGAGTAAAACAAACATAGGCCCCACAATTAAGTTATATTTGATACTCTTTGTCGACGTCTTCGTTTTCTGTAGGCGTGTATTGTTGTTATTGAGCTTATATGTTTATTATTTGTTTGTTGTCTCTGTTGGTCCGCTGCGTTTATCAAATAATCCAACATTGGTATAATTTCGTACATAGGTGTTTAGGAGACCTTGATTATCAGGCCTACATGGGGGCTCCAGTCGAAAATATAAATACAAATACTGATCGAATAGGCCATAGTTGTGGGTCAATCTCTAAATAAGGTGCCTGTGCGTAATATCCTTTCGAACTATCTTCCACATTTCCAGTCTTTTTTATATTTAGGCAATATACAAATTACCAAAATAATGGACCTGTAAAAAACGTGTTTCCTCTTCTCTCTCCAGGTATTCCACGGTACCATTCCCAATCGCCGAGCATGTGTGACCGAAAGGAGTTCGTGTTCTCGTTCAACGCCATGACGTCCTCGGCCATGCACTCTCCGAGCAGCGGCTCCTACTACCACCACCAGCAGGTCTCCTACCAGGACATCAAGCCCTGCGTCATGTAACGGGACGGCGGCCATTCCGCGGACCGTAACTGATTTTAAAAGCCAAGGCAGACTAAACCAGCAGCAGGAATTGAAGTGGAAAAAAGACAATTCTCTGAGAAAAAAAAAAAAAAAAAAAACACGCCCCCCCCCCCCCCCTCCACACTCTCCCTCCCTCCCTCCCCCCGTCCAGGAAAACGCACACTGTGATAAACAACTGGTGGAAAACGGACTGGACTACTTGTGTACTTGTTTTCTGGACTCTCCTATTCCCCACGTAGTTCAGAAAACAGACTGGCACTGGGGCTTACACACACACACACACACACACACACACACACACGCACACACGCACACACACACACACACACACACACACACACACGCACACACGCACACACGCACACACACAGACACACACACACACGCACACAAAATGATCAACCCGTCCGATGGTAGAAAGTGGGTCCAGCTGCCGTTTGGTACTAGTTCTGCTGGCGGATGAATACCACTCTCCACGCGTTAGATGTATAGGATCCTCCAATCCATGTAAATGCACATTTCCCTTTATCTTTTAGAAGATGTACTTTTCTTAGGCCGACTGCATTGAGTCTATATTTTGGATTCAAAAGCAGCGTAAAAAAAAAAAAAGAAAGTACAATGAACAGTAACTATCGGACAACATATATTGTGTAAAAAGATGAAGGCACTTTTTAGAATATAACCTATTAGCGCAACGTTTTATTTATTTTCTACGCCTATATATTCTTACTTTAGGCGAGTTGACCAAGAATATATGCTTTATTGGCAATATTTGTCAGAACGCTTACTTATTTGTTTTAAAATGAAAATCAAAGAAATAATGTAAGCACTGTTACGTTGTCTTTGTTGTATGTAGACGGCCGTTTTTTTTCAGCACTGTATGTATATGTTAGGATCATTAATATTAGAGGGTCTTTAGGACAGGCCAGTCTATGCAATTTGTTCAGTCTATGCAAAAACACACTATGAAGGTAAGGATTTGTGGCATGCAGTTTAGTTTAGAAAGTAAAACTCAATCTTCACATTATCCGACTGATTCCTGTCTCTCAACTTTGGGCTCATGACATGATGCAACCCAAAGACTCAGGTCTGTGTTTTTGGCGGTGACACAGAAGGAAAGAAAAAGAAAAACGCCAATACACATTGTAGCGACTGTGCTTTTACACTATTGGCACATGGCTGGCCTTGCCTATTGATGCAAACAGACCTAACATTACAATTTGATTTAAAACCCATATTAATAATTATAATTCATTGATGTAGACCTGAAATAAAAACGTGTAAAACTCAAATGCAGTTTCCCTTTTTTTCTCTATAATTACAATTTATTTTCCAATTAAGCCTCAACAATTCAAGGCATGGTCCTAACTGGTCGCATTTGGATGAACAATCAGCTAAGAATATTTTGTATTACACCTATTTATTCAATATTTTTCATCTTTAAAATCCTGCAAATGTATAGGCCTACTTATATCTAAGTAAGACAAAACTATATATATATTTAACATAGCCTAGTGCACTACCAATCACCAACTTTCAAAGACAAATATTTTTTACAAATGTGATCTCAAGTATGGAGGCGCATAAACGTTAAATAAATAAGCAAATAGACAAGCCTTTACAGAGATAGTATTCATTAAAACCACGTCAACAAAAGGCCACAGGGTAGGCTTACTGCTTAATGAAAAACGAGGTTCACAATCGTAATCGGTTAATGTCATCCTATTATGCGCATATCAGCAAGACCTGACGCAAAAAGATGACGCGAATTTTGCATTATTACTATTTATTACAGCCTATTACTAGAACCGACAGGTGTTCCCTTGCAGGAACCCAGTAGGCAGAAATGTATTCCCTACATTTTACCACCAATAATTCACTGTCTCGGTCACATTGTCCCACCGAGACGCGCCTACTTAACCAAGTCCCATCTACCAAAAAGTGTTCCGGAAAAAGAAATCCTTTTTCCATGACATGTTTTGCATTGTGTGTGTTTAGCTTCATTATCTCCCAGCATGACCACTGTCTGACCCCAGGATCCAGATCCCACTGGGATGAACAGTCCAGCGTGCACAGGGGGGCTATAGCGCAAAGACGCGCTGAACCAGGGAGTGCGCATTAACCAAATGATGACCATTAGGTGGGGCGCGGGGCTCTGGTCGTGGTGGCCGAGGGGGTGAGATTCCAGCGGGGCACTCCAGCTGTTCCCCAGCCTGGCCTGGATGACAGGTCCATAAAAAGCCTGTGGGCTCTGCTCTTTGGAAGCAGACAGGCAATGTTCTCATCCTTCAGCGTGGGCCAGGCCTTACTGGGACAAGACAACGCAGCGGCCAAGCAGGCATGCAGAGCAGGCAGGGTACTCACGCTGCAATCTACGAAATGTCAGCGGCAGTGAATAAACAGTGGAATGAAATCGTTAGGTTCGGGGGTTCAATACGAGCCGTGCTGTAATCCAATCTGATTAGTTGGAATTGTGAGCGGATCTTCTCGTATAGGCGGATTCAAAGCAGATCCATTTGACACCGTCTCTCCTGTTAACCAATACCACCAGAGAGTTTGGAGGCCACAGACAAAATGGAAGCTCTGCTAAATGTCACTGCTGTTGAGGTTTGGAGATCCAAGTTTCAAATCCGCACAAGACCCTAATTTATGGCTTGGCTTGAACACATTTGGGTGGACAGGACTAATTGTGTTAATCCAAACCATTGTGTCTTAATGACAAGGCTGACAAACAGGCAATTTATTAATACAACTGAATTTAAGATTTTTTAAGGATCTGCAGCAACCGTGTCTCCCGTCTTCGTTTCTCTCTCTCCCCGCTGGTTTTGGTTGGTGTCTCTTTTCCCTCTGGTGTCTCTCTGACTCCTCTGGTCTCTCTCTCTCCTCTGTTCTATCTCATCCCTCTGGAGCCTCTCTACTCCCCTGGTATCTTTTCTCTCTGGTGTCTCACTCTGGTGTCTCTCTCCCCTGGTCTCTGTCGCTCTCTCGTGTCTCTGTGTGTCTCTGTCTCTCTCTCTCCTGATAGAAAACGGTTTATTGAGCTGGCTATGAATGGTAAATAATTACATCCAATATGGTGGACGGGTGGAGTATTTAATGCACAACCTATATAAATTGCCCTTTAATAATTCGTTGTAAACATTTTTTCTTCATTATTTTAATTATATATATTTAAAATGTGTTTTAACCGCATGCTAACGAAAAGCAATGGTCTTATGCTTTTATTCTGGACGGGAAATTGAGTGCAACACTAAAAGAGTGGACCGAATGGATCATTTCAAAATGTGGAGAAGGCAAGTCCTCCCTGGGCTCCCTCTTAAGGCGATCCAATGGATGGAGGCTTAACGGAGCAGCAACACAAGATAGTACTGCATGTGGGATTTGAGTTCCATCGCAAAATACGTTCATCTCAAGACGTCAAACACGGATAGTTGGATATACGTTGATCCGATGATAGTCACATGAAAATGAATACAAAAAAATATTTTCTTTGAAGTTCGTAAATGTTTAATTAGAATACAAAATAATGCATATGTTTACATTACACAACATTGTTTTACATGCAAAGACCTATCAATAATTTCAGTCAGGGTCAAAAACAGTTGTTAGAAGGTCGTTATTTAGTATATATATATACTGTATATAAATATATCTACTAATAACACTCCTTTAATCTCAGAAATGGATGGAAAAGTCTGGTTTATTTCTCTGTTATTTGCTCAATTTCGGGCGTTCGGATTAGCTTATCTCAACGGTTATCCCCGGCGCGACCGAGGACATAACTGCACTCCGTCACGCACGGTCCTAACACAATGTATTAAAACACCTTAAAGAAGAAAAAGAAAAAAGACAACTCCGCCCAAAGACACACGCACGCCCGACCAACAGGTCTGCGTGCGTGTCGGGCGGGTTGAACCGAAAACAAAAAAAAAAAACACTGCTAATAAGCCAACATATACTCTAAAGCAACGCTGAAATGCACAATCAGTTTGTTATACCTATCACAATTGGCAGTTAATACAGAGGCTCAGATAACACAAGTCCTACAAAACACCTGTTTATCCCCCCCCACCCCACCCCCCCCCCTCCAACACCAGTACACACACTGGAACACACACGCACACACACACACACACATGTGGTATCGGTGTGTCAGGTCAGGTCATCTCCCCCCCCCCCCCCCCCCCCCGGCTCGCTCTACTACTCCATGATCTCCTCCTTGTGAGGCTCCGCAGAATCCTCGCCGGGCTCGGCCTTCACGTTGGCGTTGACGTTGGCGTTGGCCTCCGGCCGGGACCGCGGCCGGCTCCGGGAGGGCCCCGCCCGGCGGCCCCCCCGCTGGTTCTTGGCCAGCTCGGCGTGCAGGCTCTGGCCGTTCAGGGAGAGCCCCTGCAGGGCCTCCATGGCCTGGTCGGCGGCGCTGGGGTCGCCGTAGTCCAGGAAGGCGCGGTGCTGCGCGCCCTGCCAGGTCAGTCTGAGCGGCAGCGCCTCCTTCTCGCGCAGCGCCGTCTTCAGCTCGCTGACGCGCAGCCCCGCGGGGATGCCGCCCAGGTACACCGTGGTCACGTTGGACGGGGGGCCCCCCGACGACGTGTGGTCGCCCTCGCCGCCGCCGCCGCCGCCGTCCTCCCCCTCACCGCCCTCCTTCCCCCCCTTCCTCTCCCGCTCCCTCCCGCCCTCCCCCGCGCTGCCCCTCCAGCTCCGGCCCCGCCGCTCCCCCCGGACCTTCTCCCGGCCCTCCTCGCTGCCGTTGGCCGGGTTGTTGTTGTCCCCTCCCCCCCGGCCCCCCTCCCTCCTCGCCCGGGCCGGCCGGCGGCGGGGCCTCGGCGCCGCCTCGTCGTTGCTCCCCGGGGGGCCGCCGCCGTCGCGTCCGGGGCCCTCCCGGGGTCTGGGCTCGCCGTCGGAGTCCCGCTGGGTGTTCCGCCGCGGCCGCGGCCGGCCGTGTCTCCGGGGCTTCAGGCCCTCGCCCTGGGGGTCCCCCCCACCGCCGCCGCCTCCTCTCGGGCCCCTGCCGGGCTCCGCGGGCGGCTCGGGCCCCAGGTCCACGTCCTTGCCGGCCGCGAGCTCCAGGGCCCGCAGCTTCTTCAGGACGGGGATCTTCTCCAGCATGTACTTGTTGAGCTGGGGACAGAGAACGCTGTGGGCTACGGGCACTAGCAGCACTTACAGCCGTCACCTCAGGGGGGGCCATGCAACGTGACGCGCGACCTAGTGCTCAGTGTTGCCAGATCGGGCAATAGATTTCCCGTCCAATCTGGCTCAACACTTCCCAGCTACTGTTGCCAGACTGGACGGGAAATCTATTGCCCGATCTGGCAACACTGCTAGCGCTTGGTGTGAATGGAACAGGTGACGGGATAGTGGACATTTTTTGTCATTTATTTTTTTATTGAACCGTTTATTATTTTATTTTACCATTTATACCGTTTTCAAAATCTGGCTCTTCTGACATCGCAGGTGGGCGTGTCCACCTAGATGTGTTGCTGGATAGATCAGTCTACCAGCCTACCCAGTGTGGACCGTAGCAAACGTTGCTCATCTATCCGTCACACATCTAGGTGGACACGCCCACCTGTGATGTCAGAAGCGGCACATTGTCAAAACGGCGTGTGACGGCCAATCACACTCACACCTGGTGGTGTGACGTGTCCCCTTTAATAAAGCACGCTACGAGAACACACTATTGACACACTCCATATTTGAAAGGCTGCATTGCTAAAAAAAAAACGGGGAAAATAAAATAAAACCATATCAAAATGATATCAGAAATATGAACCCACAATCCACCGATACAGCATTCCTTCCCTCCCTTTTCTTGACTGGGCTGCTGGGGCTACACACGCAGCGTCCAGTCAGTGGAATATTTCACTTTCCCTGCAGGTAAAAATAGAGAGTTGCTCCTTCATTCTTTAAACAGGGAGCGGGGGGGGGGGGGGGGGGGAGGACTTTGATAGTGACCGCCGGGGCTGTAAAGGATATATGCCGCCATTGTTTATAGCGTGGTCCTTTCTGACCCGCACTTCCCACCGGGCCCCCGCCGGAGCCCGGCCCCGCTGCCACGCAGGCCCTTTGATGAGCAGACATGGCCTTCCTGCCTGGTAGGTCACTGGGTCCGGGTAGGACCAAGACATCTTAAGGGACTCACGTAGCAGCACCACTCAAGGGTCATGCTACATTGTGTGGAAAATACGTTATTTATAGATATAGATAGTATAGAGAGATCTATCAGCTTAAATTAAATGTGGCTCATCCGCTCCGGATCATAGTGTTCTTGTCACCCTCTGATAATGTGTAAATCGTAAAAAAAAAAGCAAAAGAAAAGCAAAAAACATTTGTATTCAATTTTGAAACTTCACTCATTTGGATTTTATGGTGTCCTACTTACATGGTGAAGATGTCTATTCAACTAAATGATATTTTATTTTACTTTGAATTCTAACCACGCCATACGTCCCCAAAGTGATTTCACTCCGTGGGGATTGGTAGTGGATACATGAGGCTGGTATTCAGTGTGGCATTTTAAGTCCTCCACAATGCTGTTGATATAATTTACTTTCGGGAGGGAGGGGTTACAGTAGGAGGGCTGGCGCTGGCCTCTCGTTCATTGTGCTTTGGAAGGAGCTGACTGCCCTCTAGTGGCCAGGCATATAATTACACATAATGTCAAAGGCGACTACCTACTAGGGGTGTGCATCTCTCCAATAAAAGACGATTCGATGCGTATCTCGATACATGGGGTACGATACGATTCAGGAACGATACATTTATTAAATGGAACGATTCGATTCAGTTCGATTCAGAAGGATTTTGATTCGATGGGGCACGGCTCAATTCGAGAGGGTATGATGCAATGGATTTCTTGTTGAAAGTAGACAATCATTTCACAAAATGAATTAACTTGTAAATGTGGCATTTCCTTCAAAAAGATTTATCAAAGACTAGAGAAGAAGTGTATTTGCTAGGGGTGTGCATCTCTCCAATAAAAGACGATTCGATGCGTATCTCGATACATGGGGTACGATACGATTCAGGAACGCTAAATTTTTTAAATGGAACGATTCGATTCAGTTCGATTCAGAAGATTCACATCTTTTAAATCAAAATCGATTTTCCGATTCAAATCGGTTTTTGTTACACCCCTACTACTTACCTTTGACCAGATGATGCCCTCCGGTTTGGGGAGGAGGCAGTCTGTCTTGATGACTCTGGTGGGGGTGAGGATGTAGTCCACGGTGAGGTCGTGGGGTTCCACCAGCTCCTCTGAGAAGTCCACGACCTGTGGAGACCAGAGCACGCAACGCTACGTCAACATCCTGCTGGCACCAATGCTCACAGACAGCTTCTAGTTTACATTAGGGCTGAACGGTTCAGGGGAAATAAACAAATTGCGATTATTTCAACCAATAATGCAATTGCGGTTTAATATGCGATTTTTTAAAATGTATTAAGTTCCTTATGTTCTGTATTATTCACTAAAAAGGAAATAACTCATTCTTTAGTACGACCAACACAACATTGGAAGCAGTCAACATATAAACTGCTCTTTCCTTTAGGCCGGGCCGATGTGTTGAGATGAATTGATATTATAACATCTTTATTTAACTATTGAATTGTAAAAGATATAAATCGTACTGATCTCCAGTCAGTGACTGTAACAAATCCCCCCCACCCCAAAAAATTAAAAATAAAAAAAAATGATCACAGCCGTTGTGATTTGCATATCACGTTCTATTACGTCGCGATTTCGATTTGAACTACGATTAATCGTTCAGCCCTAGTTTACGTCTAGGAAAAAAACTGAAAAACCCTTAAACATGAACCACGGACCTGGCAGTCGTGGACGATGGTGATCACCACAGTGGACTCCGTCACGGCGCCCATGGACACCATCATGCCGTACTCCATGTCGGCATAGCCCTCTCCTTTCCCTATCCGGTAGCCTGTTGGAGCGGGAGTCCCCAGAGAGCTCATGAAGCAGAAATGTAATTTCACCGCAGCGTCACCCCGAGGTCCATATGTGCAGTGAATATTTTATTAATCTGATGATAACATATGAATATTTCATGCAACTCAACTGTACGGTTTGTTCAAGATACCATAAATAACTGATGATGCATGCAAATATTAGCATGAAAAAGGGAAACCATGTACTGATTCCCATGCGGTTTGAAAATCGTGCTTTAAGCATAAGCCCCGAACAATCCAAAGCAATAATCTTCAAAAAAAAAAAAAAACACGAACAAACCCAACTGCTACAACGCCCATATACTTACAAACCGAACAAACCATAAAAATCATTACTATCATAAATAATTCAACCAGTAGATCAGACCTGTGGCTCTATCCTTCAGACAGTGCAGGGAGTGGTTTCTGGTCCAGTCCCAGTGTTAGAAAGTCTCTCCGCCACACCTCTCTGCCCAGAGCAGCTTATGGGTGGGGGGGGTCACACTCAGGGACACCTCCACCCTCGAGGAGGCGCCGGGGATTGAACCAGCAACCTTCCGGTCAGAGTCCTGCACGGGTCCATTGTTTGAGACCCGCCCCCGCCCGCACCCACAAAGTTCAGTACTCTGCTTCCGGTTACCAGCACAATCCCATCTACCTCCTGAGCTACTCCCCCAGTCTCATGGTACATGGTACATGGTACATGGTACAACCATGACCCCCCCCTATCCTAAACAGCCACAGCCCTCCCCCAGGACGGCTCTGATTGGCGCTCGAATTCCGATATTCCCAAACAGTAAAGCCAATGCGGATGTATGGAGTTGGTTTCCTTATCTCGGGAACGGGGGGGGGACAGAGGATAGCCATGGACGGCTCACGAGGAGGGAGTCCCCAACGTTGGCACTCGGTGGACGTCCTAAAGAATGCATTTGTGTGGGCTGCCATGTAACAAAAGTCCTGCATCAGTGGTAAATCGCCAAGCCTTGAAGTGCCTCTAATGCGTCTCACTCCAGCCTTGAAACCAGATCGTAGACACACCATCAGAGGTACTATTTCTCCATCCTGGCAAGACGTCTACTACTGGTGTATTCGTTGTCGACAACCTGTCAACAACTATCATCTACCAGGAAATAAATAAATGAAACTACTGGTCAAAATGACACACACACCAGTGGTTCAGTTGGTGTGTGTGTGTGGGCGTGGGGGTGTGGTGTGGTGTGTGTGTGTGTAGGGATTGTTGAAGAGAAGTTTGAATGATGGCTTAATAAGGGGAAGTGTGTGTCATGAGCATGAGTGAAGGTTTAATTCTACGAGTGCACACTCTAAAACAGGTCAGGTGGTAAGCAAGGTATATAAGTATAATGTATGTCTGTCTATATGTGTATTTGCTGTCTTATTGCACTATAATTATGTTATATGTTTGATGTTGTCTTTTTGCACTATTAGGTTATTATGTTGTTTGGTAAATATTTTAACAGCACATTTGGAGGATGGGGAAACGTAATTTCGGTCCTCTTTGTAACTTGTTGCACGGTCGGTCTGGCAATGAATTTCACTCTGACTTTAACACTGTATGGGTCATATACAGGGCTTGTACATCAGAATGGGATTTTTTTTGTGGGCAATAGTCTGCCATTTTTGGGCAACCCTTAATAAACGTAAACTTACCATAACCTAGGTTAATCAACGCCACGTCTCACAAGAGAAACACAGCCATGTCCCTCCATAACGACAAATAACTTTTAATTCAACTTGTAATAACTTTTAACACGTTTAATTACTAAACAATGAGAGGCGGATACATATTCCAGAGTTGAGCCTGCCTAGCAGGCTACTGGATCCGCCCTGAAGGGTCGTGTTCCTGGAACCGCTGGTTCATTGGTATCAACTGCATGGTGTGAGTAAGTGCAGATAAACGGCCCTCATGAGGCTATGAAGTGGGTCTGCGCCCACTCTCCCGAGCACACAGAGCCTCTCCAGAACATTCCCCAAAGGGTAACAGGGCCCAGGGCTCCAGGCTCACATTCTCCATGACCGTGCGGCGGTACCGTTGACACCAGACAGAACCATGTCTTGACTCGGGTGTCGTCCGTCAGTAAAATGCTAAAGGAACCTGCACCGATCTCACAAACGTTTTTATGCTGGCCTTTGCGATTTTTTCTTTCCCCAAAAACATTAGTTCTCAACATAGAAATAGTCGTGTTGCTACAGAGATGCCCGAGGATCTGCGCGGTTGTGGCCGCCACCACCACCACAACTTATGCACTTATTGTATGTTGTTCGTTCTGGCACTTAACGTGTACACGCACTTATTGTACGTTGTACGCCCATGCTTTTAAAAATAGCATTAGCATCGTGTAGCTTCTTATCCTAGATATCGTCGGTTAACCTAACAATTGCTAGTGTTTGGCACTTGGTTCTATGAACATCCTTACTGAACCAGCAGCTCTATACTGTTTTTCTTTCTTCTGACAAATGTACTTATTGTAAGTCGCTTTGGATGAAAGCGTCTTCTAAATGCCGGAATGTAAATGTGCCCCATCTTTTTTTTTCCTGTGTTTGCCGGCTGGATTGACTCATAAACCAGCATTTCGGGGTTACACTAACATCTCAAGATGTTAATGCAGTGGCTCCCACCTTTCTCAGAGACGGCCACAGAGCCAACCACCACCAGGTCCACCTTCACCTTGGCGTCCAGGCCCACGGGCACGCTGAACTCCTTCACGCCCTGCAGACGGATGCACCAGTCAACCAGAAAGTCACGCAACGCATTAGGCCTGGGCGATATGGCTGAATCACGATATAACTTGATCATATTGATCGATATCGATAACTATTGATAATTGTAATGACCTAAAAAGACTAGGAATTACCATGCTGGATTTAAACACTTCTGTTTAACACTTAATACGACCTTCCACTGTATCTTCATTGATAAATACTCCAATGTCGACACAACAATGAAAAACACTCAGATATTGTGAAGAAGTGCGGAACCGTGTTTGTGTAACAAACCCAGCTGCAGGATTCGGTGGTCCAAGTCTCTTATCGATATATATATATATATATCGAACATGTTTTATATTGATAATGATCAAATGTCTATCACGATACGATAATTGATTGTTTTATTGCCCCAGGCCTACACGGCATGATACGACCATGGGTCTCAAGCTAGCTGAAGCAGAGCCAGCTTTAAAGCGAACCTGGGAGGTGGAGCACACACGGAGCTGCTCCTTGCTGGCTCCCTCCGGGGGGGTGATCTTGTTGAAGAGGCCGGCGCGGAGACGGGGGGTGGGCACCAACAGCGTTTTCTTTGCCTTTAAAAGAGATCAGGAAGCAGACATGGCGATGGTGAGCATTCAATGGCCACTTGTTAAGTGTTTAACACACACACACACACACACACACACACTCACTCACTCAATGCAAATACATATGCACACTGTTGTATATAGTCCATTATTTGTATTTGCTTATTGTATTTTGCACTACTGTTGTCTGTTCTTCGCACTATCCTCTTTGCTGCTGTAACCCTGCACATTTCCCCACTGTAGGACAAATAACGGATTATCTTATATTAACATAAAACATATGTTTAAAATATAAATACCAAAAAAAAAAACAGGTGTGTCTGAACTATAGTTCGAGGGGAAATTAAAACGTGCGTGAGCGGGCCTTCATCCGTTCGTTTCTAGAGGCCTTTCCACCCACACATGACGACTACTACTACCTGTAGCACTTCCAGCCGAGCGCCCTCCAACGGCTTGTCGGGATCCACTTTCACCTCAGCTGTCTCGGTGAAGGCCTCGAGCCCAGTGACCCTGGCACAGGCGCTGAAGGCCCCCTGCACGGAGGAGGGTGTGGACAAGAGGGAGCACAAGGTATGTGGCAGGAACTTACGTCCAGTGTGACAAAGCGTGCCTGCTGCTGCGGTCTGTCAGGGTTAACTTTGACGGTCTGGCTAGACTTGAATTCCTCAAGGGCCGTCAGCCTGTCACAGGCTTCAACTGCACCCTAGCCCGCCGTGACCGTAGAGTAAATTGCACACATGCAGAGAAAACCAAATCAATAAAAAAGATCTTGAAATACAATTTATACATTCAACACCGTCCTATGGGCGTTCACTAATCCGGTAATGTTGGTGTATTAAATCCAACTTGAATCCAGTACATGCAAAATATGCATTCGACGTTTGTATGATCAGTCATGTTTTTTTTTAAGAGATGAAACGAAATTAGCCAAGGTATTGTGGTTTTATTCCCGTTATCCACATTGCAGTTAAAAAGTTTCCCGTCCCCACCAGATGAACCCGCAGACAGAGAGGTGTTTTCTGGCTCCCATAGTGCCACCTCTTCAGCGCAGACCCAAGAGGTCCACAGTGAACCAGATTACTTATTACAGGACCGTGTGGGCCCACGTTCAGGTCCTGATCCACACATTCAACGACCCTAACCACGTTTCAGCCCTAGTAATGTGCGGCTGAAGTGAAATGAGCTGCAGTACCTTGAAATTGGGAATACGGTTGTGCACAGGCCTCGGGAAGTTTGCGAGGTTATTTTCTTCGATATGGTCCCAAACTTTCTGTCGAATGTCCCATTTTGTGGCGCCTGCAATCAAAGGGTACACGCTTATTGATCATATGCATCGATCCACTTAACGCAAATTATGGTTATTTTAGGAATTAACACACAGGCATGCGATGGAATTATAGTGTTAAGGACGTAAAACGTCGTAAACATTTTTACCAGCGCTTATCTTTATAGCGGCCTCCATATTACGCAGCGCTCGTCGGTGATACTAATAACTTTCTCCAGGGATCCCGAAAAGTAATTTAAGTAGAGGAGTGGTGCGAGGAGACGCTGGGAAACATCGCAACAACAGCTGCTCGTCTGGGGCTTTTGTTGTATGGAAACCCACGAAGACCAATCCGTGCGCGATTCGCTAAATTAAATCCATGTTGTCGTTGTGCGATCCACGAACACAAAAACCACCCAACAAAACAGATAATCCCGCTCTAAAGGAATATCAATGATTGTTTTTTCTTTCCCCGAATGACGTGGTGTAGGCCTATATATATCGCTTCATATCGATGAAGGAACGTTAGATGATTATGTCTTTGGTGGTTTTTGTGTTCATCATTGAAGACGTGCTGAATTTGGTTATATTCAGTTGCATGGCATTTTTGGTTGCGCACTTTGGACATAAGCGGATCGTAATATAAACCGCAGTTCGGGACCCAGAACACCGGATCACAGCACTGTCTGGACCGGACAAACCGCCCTCTGCACCAATGGCCTCCCTTGGCACCTGTAGACTAGCGGTACTTGAGTACCACCTGTAGGCCTTGTTCAGCATAACACCTCTTCTAGCGGGTTTGCCACAAGATGTGATACGATTCATCACTATCATAAGCCTACTAGCGGGTTTGCCACAAGATGTGATACGATTCATCTGTTCTGATCAAATATAGGCCTACGTTGAGAAAATACTTCTGCATCTTATTAATGTATCCCTCTCTATATAGTCTTATTTACTTTGTTGCATGAAGCATGGCTTTGTCGAGTTTTCTCTTAAATAAAAACCATAAAATAACAATAATGATAACAAAAAATATTATTAGGGTATTATGAACACATGTTTTAGTTATCTTTAGTTAGTTTCTTAATTCATTGCACGCCCTGAGTCCACAGAAAATCGGACCAAGGCACACACACACACACACACACACAGTACAAATCTTTATAAATATAAATTGAGCTGTCACAGATCAGAGCGGCCGGAGGTCATTTGGTGTGTGAGACCAGGCCGGCCGGGCCCTGGCCCAGAGTCTGCCCGGCCAGGCTGCTCTCCAGGGGGGTGAAGCCCAGCTCCTCCACGGGGATCCCGAAGGCCCTCAGCTTGGCCTCGTAGGTCCTCAGCAGGTCGTTGTGGGCCTACACGCACGCACGCACACACACACACACACACACACACACACACACACACACACACACACACACACACACACACACACACACACACACACACACACACACACACACACACACAGCAGAGATCGAGTTCAGATCAGAGTGAGCGCAACACAAACAAACAAACAAACTGTATCGATGTTGGTACAGCGAGAGTATCGACGGAAGGCTCACCTTGCACGTTCGGGCCAATTCGTACTGCAGATCCTTGATGGCGATATTCTTGGAGTCCAATACTTCCTGCGGGCCAAAACGTGTGCAGAGTTTTCCAATCACGCGTCATACAAAAAATAAGGAATAGGAAATAATAATAAGAAGAAGAAGAAGAAGAAACAGGTCACATTTCTACTGTTTTGCACTGATTACAAATACTTCTTTCCCTTTACAACGTCTACCTATTTGTTGGAAAAACACTGAAAGCTCACAGGCATACATGCGTACGTCGACACACTATTTACTGACCCTACACCGTTTCCTTAATGGCTTCAGATTTGTTGCCACAACAGTGAAGGTGTTACCTTGCGGGGCAGCTGGATTTGGCGAGGTCACGACAATGGCAGAATTGATCCTGCCAGTCTTCAAGTGGTAGGCTTGTAGGCCAAACCACACGTGGTTCGGACCAACCAGCCTCCTAGATGAACTATGTGACCTACGTGACAGGTCGGGTCGGTGATGGACAGATGGTCTATCCAATCCCCTGCCCGGTATTTCTTTTGGAAGCGCCTGCTCTTTTGCAAAACAGTTTCCAAGGACGACTTCCCAGACGGTTCCGTGCAACGGACCATCGGGCGCGGTGAGGTTACTCAAAGGTGTGGCCGTATATGATGCTTTTCCACCAACAGTACCAGCTCGACTCGCCACGACTCGGTTTGGTTCCAGGCACGTCGCGTTTCCATCTAAAAAAAAGTACCTCTTCAACGTGGGCGGGGTCGTCACATAAGCACGCATGCGTGAAACTGCAATGACGTACTTATCCACGCGACACATAAAAACACAGGGCTTGGGGGCTAGGAGGCTACACAAAACAACAACGGAGGACTTGGAGGTGTTGGTGTGCTTGCTGTTCAGACTGTTGGATTGTGGTGACACACAAAGCTAGAGAGGAGAATTTCCAAAATTCAAATCGCTATTGTGGACTGAACGCAGATGCTCGTGGTATTTAAAGACGCCGGCCGGGTGTCGGGTTTCACATTCGGATGTCGCGCTCATCATGACTCATCCAGTGGCGTCACTCTCTGGCCCAGCACTTTGGCCCAGCAGCCTGTTTACATCACACAAAAGTACCTACTCCGCTCGCTTGGAACCTCGACGGAGGTGGTACTGAAAAAATCACCCGGTACTAGGTACCAGATACTTTTTTTGCCAATGGAAACGCAAAAAAAAGGCAGGCCAAGTCGAGGCGAGTCGAGGCGAGTCGAGCTGGTACTGCGGCAATAGAGGAGACGAAGTACAGATGAACGTACCTCGAGTTTGCGCGTGACCACGCCCAGGGCCATGGGGTCCATGTTGGTGGCAGAGAGCACTTCGTTGAGCTGTGCCTCCTTCTTCTCCAGGCTGTCCGTCAGGGAGGTCAGCTTCCGCTCCAGCAGTAGGTTCTTGAAGCCGCTCTTCTGCTGGACCTCCTGGATGGCCTGGGTGAACTTTGTGTACAGCTCGTCCCGCTCGGCCTGGATCTGTACGACACGACACGGTGTTCCCATGGTGACACCCGCGTAAACACACACTGTGACACCACTCATCTGTGACACGACTCCTTAAAATAGATCTGAGCCTCTAGTTGGAACAACAAAGTAAAAAAAAACAACAAAGTGTGGTGTGTTACCTTGGTGAACCTCTGTTCCAGCACCTCGTGCTCCCATTTGAGATCCTTCGCCTCCTGTTCTGCCACCTTCAAACGCGCTTTGGCACTCTGTCGAGAGTCGACACCATCGATTTAGCCACTGGTTGTCACGGATACGACACAACACAATATCAAAAACACAGTCTCAACCCACAGTGTTTTTATGTTCCTTCATGTAAGACCAGTCAGACATGTAGTTCAGTAGCATGGCTACTGCCAGACCAAGCTCAATCGTAGATTGCACGTTGGTTCTGGGGAAGCTGCTGTCATTTGCTTCAGCACAAGAGGCGTGATCAATCGGCAGAGTTAAATTGACTGTGTACACAATTGGCTGCTTGCCGTCGCTTCCCTGTCGTCATTGTGTTAAACCAGCCAATAGCGCTCCAGGGGGGAAAAGCCAGCTTGGTGATTGGCTCCCGCAAAAACGTATCGAAACTAGAAAGAAATGTATTGCTCTTCTCCAGACCCTTCTGCAGGGCGAACTCAAATCGCCGGCTGGAGGTACCCAGTCTAGCAGTTCAGTGTTGAGTACACGCACCGCCAGAGAGGCCTTGTCCTTTTCGTAGTGGGCCAGCTGTTTCTGGAGCTCAGCCACGTCCTCCTTCGTCCTCTGCAGGGGCTCCGTCATCCGCCGGTTCTGTGCCATCACCTCCGCCATCTTCTTCTCCGTCTTCTCCTCCTTCCTCTTCATCTCTTCCACTTGTTCCTAGGGGAAAACAACGCGTGTAAAAGCATTGCACTGCGGACAGTACGTCGTTAAGTGTCTCAGGGTCTGGCAACCAGTAATGAAAACTCCAGGGGCGGCACCAAGCATGCATTATGAAATATCACTGCACGCATTTGGATAACACTACGACCAATCAGAAGACTACAAGGGGTGACGTATCCAGACCAGCGGAGCTAACCGATAGATTAGACTCTTTTGCCGTTTCCGGTCGGTAAAATAGCAACGCTTTTGGCCCGTCTATATCAGATACACAGAGGTGATTGGTTAATGTTCTGGGCCAGGGGAATCGGGGAGTTAGTATATCGCTCGTTCCCAGAGTGACTCGCTGAGCAAAGTCAAATTGTGCTTGAACCACACGCAATTCAGCTGCATGCATGTGATTTACTTTTCTGTTTTTAGTCTACCAAGGTGACAGGGGATTACAGATGCATTATTATAAAATAAGCAGGTACGGTCTAGGCATGCCGCCAGGCAGATTCAGATCCAGACAACTTTATTTATCCCAAGATCAAACACACATCCTTTCATCTGGGCGTGCGCCACATCCCACGTCGTATCTCCTACCTTCAGGGTCTGGATGAGAGCCAAGTTGTTCTGCGTGATGTCGTTGTAAAAGTTCTTGATCTCCCTGAAGTCCTTCTCGTGGTTCTTTGTGAGCGTGGCGATGAGGTCGTTCTTGCGCGCTTCCACCTCGTGGAGGTCACCCTTCCTCATGTGGTTCTGCTCCTGCCGCAGCGCTCGCATCTTCTTCTCATAAAGGGCCTCGATTTCTGCTCACGCGAAGAAAACAGAAAGAAAAACGTTTTTATTTCGTGCTTGAGGAATATAAGAAAGCAATTGGCAAACTGGACGCCAACTACACATCTGATCAACACAAACGTCACCTACCACTGACTTGCCGCTCAAAATCTTTTCTGATTCCGGTCAGTTCCTCGTCATTTTTCTGTTGAAATAAAAGGGACATTTTTAGATGTTTGTTTGTTTGCTGCGCTGAAAAGGGAAAACAATACAAACTGTTTGCTCCCCAGTCACTGCATGCTCCCCAGTCAGTCACTGCATGCTCCCCAGTCAGTCACTGCATGCTCCCCAGTCACTGCATGCTCCCCAGTCAGTCACTGCATGCTCCCCAGTCAGTCACTGCATGCTCCCCAGTCAGTCACTGCATGCTCCCCAGTCAGTCACTGCACGCTCACCAGCTTGAGGTCCCTGATGGCGTTCTCGTTGGCCAGCT
>NC_140282.1:1414357-1424165 GCF_964030765.1 Micromesistius poutassou
TGACCTATGTTTTTTTCCACTTGGCTATCCGTAGGATAAATACATAAAAATCGTGATAAATCATTTGAATCAACAGCTGAAGAATAAACACGAGGAAAGCTCATTGAGGTGGTCCTAAAAATGGTGTAGGGGGGCTGTTAATTATTTGCTCCTAGCCCAAGCAAGATTGATTTATCGAGCCAAGATACAGAGTTTGATTAAACTGTTGGCAGCCCTCTCTCTCTCTCTCTCTCTCGCTCTCTCTCGCTCTCGCTCTCTCTCGCTCTCTCTCACTCTCTCCCCCCTCACCAGTCCTCTTCTCTATTTGTCTCTCTCCCTCTCCGGTGACCTCAAAGCTAGCTGATTCAGAGGGAGTCATGCGTGATAGCGAGAGAGCCAGAGAGGGATTTTGCCTCAGCCCTGAAAGGGACTCTTTTATAATGGCACCGCCGTCCCCAACTGTGCTTCTCCTAAAGCAATGTTTGCGTTTCTCTTGGTACAGGTTGTGTGCTGTAGGTCTGCAGCACGCACACACACACGCACACACACACACACACACACACAAACACACATTCACAACTCTGAACAGATGCTTAGAGGTCAGTAGCTAAGATAGCCTGTTTGTGGAGACCAATTAGTCTATGCACACAGGGAATTCTAGGTAAGCCATTTTTAATCATGAATGACGTATTGGAAAGTGTATATTCAGAGGAGCCCGGTCTCAAATGAGGTTTTTTGAGCGACAGTAGGCATCAGTTTCTGAGCAAGGCAGCGGGCAGTTTCATCAGTGGGCGTGGCGCAGGCTTCAGTCCATCCGATTGTTTGGGTCCTCGCTAGCAAAATAAATCGATACCTAGAACAGAATAAGCAATGGTTGGCACTGGCAATGGCACACACCATGAAACCAGATTCCATCATGTTGTGGTCTACTTCTGCGCTCTAATATTTCACCACCCTGCACTCACACACACACGCATTTCCATCATGTTCCAAAATGTAATGTTATTGTTTGATTCATTCTAAGGAATTTTGATAAGACGTTGTTTGACAAGGTGCTGAGAAGGCCTGTTGTGCTCGTGTATAATTAGTTATTGCCAGCTGGAGAGAATGACACCGTCATGGGTCTCGTACATTTATTTAAAAAAACTAAACAAATTCAGTCAGACGACATGCTATGACAGAAATGATGTGCCGCGCCCCTCCTTCGCCAAAATGAACTCCAACAGATGCTAAATCAACACTCCATCAAAGATGTGTTAAATGATTGCAATATTTAATCTCAGCTTCAGCAGTTATTACCTTTTTCATTTTTAATTGATTCGACTAAAACTGTGGTTTGGAAAGAGATTAATCAGAGCATAATTGTCATTATCTCTTTAAATAGTGATTAATAGCCCACAACCAGTGAATAGCTCACTTGGAGATGTTGAACAAATTGGGAATCTGCTCAGTACAAATTATACTTTTCCTCATCTCTAGCTGGGAATAAACTTCCTGAACACGATCTGAGGCACTGTCTGAAACAGCATAAGCAAATAGGGAATCTGAGACACACACACACACACACACACACACACACACACAACAAACATTAATAAGGAGGCAGACAGAGACAGATGGAATTGAATACAAAACGGAAAGAATAAATCAAAGAATACCAAGCTGTTTATCGGTTGTCTTAGGAGGAAGGAGAAAACACATAGATGATAAACGTGAATACGTTGTCGGTGACAACCGCAGGCCTTAAGATAGCCGACAATGTGTTGACAACGTGTCGACGACGTGTGTGTTCCTATGTCACCATGATCTCCCTCCTCTCTCCCGCCAGAGCCCAATAAAGACATACAGCGACTGCTCAAGTCCTCCAGCTCTGGGGACCTGTCCAAGGAGCTGTTCCACCACCCGTTCGGTGACGAGGAAGCAGGGGGGGGTCTCTCCGGTCACACGGCCAGCCTGCTGCACGTCAAGGAGAGGAGACGTGAGTACAGGGGTAAGAGGGGGACGGCCGGCGCCATGGAGGGTCCAAAGGGTCGGTGGGACGGTGGGACTCATGGATTTAGGGAGGGAGGGTTGGGTGGATGGACGTCTAGGTGGTGGAGATGGATTTAAGTGAGAAAGACTCAAAACTCACCTGTTCCCCCAGTCCCCCGCCCACTATTGTATGTTGTACGTCCTGGCACTTAATGTACGCACTTAGTGTACGTTGTGTTTATTCCTAGTACTATCTGATATCACTAGCTATCACTGCTGTGTACGGGGAATGGGTTGGCCTGGCGATTGTTAGTACTTGGCACTTGGTTCTATGAACATCTTTACTGTACCGACGGCGATATATTGTTTCACTTCTTATGACAAATGGACTTATCGTAAGTCGCTTTGGATAAAAGCGTCTGCTAAACGCCCTAAATGTAAATGTACATGTAATGGATGACTAAAGGGATGGATGGATGGAGGGCTGGGCTATAGGAATGGATGGAGTGAATGTGGGAGGGGTTAATTCAATAGATGGATGAATTTAAGTGATGGAAGGCACGATGGTAACACAACTGTCTTTACAAACGAACATGACAGCAGCTCCCTGGACAACTCTGTATTCTTCACGTGTTTCTTCCTCCAGGACATGCTGCACATTTTGAGACACTAGCTACGCTGAGCGCTCTCCAAGCCATTCGTATCAGCATCAATATCCCCCCCCCACCCCACCCCCACCCACTCGTTCCAGAGAACTAGCTTTGTGCTTCGAGCATCAGCCCCATAACACTGGTGGCTCTGTATGGTGTGTCAGTGCTGATCGGACAGGCACTGACTGGAGCACACACACACACACACGCACTCGCGCGTGCACACTTACACACGCATACAGACTTACACACACACACGCACGCACGAGCACTTACACACGCTTACAGACACACACACACACACACACACACACACGCACACACAGACAGACAGACACTCACACAGACACACAGACACACAGATAGAGAGAGAGACACACACACACACACACACACACACACACACACACACACACACACACATAGTTAACTGGTGTAGTGTCTCTGTCTCACTCTGTGCTGTGGTACCACTTGCTGAAAAACACAAAAAGGCAGTGGCTGTTGACTGGTGAGAGATGAGGGGCGACAGCAAGAGACAAACAAAGGAACTGGGAAAGTTTGGTGACTGGGAAAGTTTAGTGACTGGGTTTGTAGAAAGGTCACCATCACTTCTGGTTATGTTTGGGATTGTTTTGGCCCTCAAATATCAACAATGATGCAGAAAGTTTCACAACAATCATAATTTTCTGATGCTCTGATGTGACCGTATCTGTAATGATCATGCAATTATTTCTTAAAATCTTAAAAAATAAGGATCTAGCATTAGAAAGTCTGAATTTGGTTAACGTTAATCATATTTGCTGTTATCAGGTAGAAAATATATAATACAATAGAGTACTAGTATATGCTTGTTCATTTATATTTTAGACTTTTAGAGTCCAGTGGACAAGCTACAAATCCCATAATCCTGATGGATTATGAAATCGATAGAAACAGATATCCTCTCTTTTACAAACACATTCATGCTCAGTCTCTTAATTATATTCCAAATTAGCGGATGGAAATCAGGGGTAGCCACAGCATGAAGCAAACAGAGTCCAACAAGTAGAAATCTAAACAAGTTTAATGAACTCTTTAATGGTCAATATAACAGCAGTGACTCAATTCATCACTAAACAGAAGAAACGGTGAGGGCTTAACCAAAAGCACAATGCACATTTTGGAAAACTCAGATTCTACCCACGGTGCACCAGCGTAACCCTGCCTATCTGTGCATGGCAGCGAGTCTGTCTTGTTTCTGCCCTGCAGGGTAAACTCTCTATTGACAACAATTCCCCAGTGAGCTCTTGGGCCGTCCTTGATTGAAGCCGAGATGCAGGCAGTTGTTTTTGTCTATCTGTCTCCCCCTCCCCCCCCCCGCTCCACCAGAGTGGGAAAACGTGTTGCTGATCAATTATTCAAGGAAACTGGGTGTGGGAGCAAACATGGAGGACGACGTCAGGGGGATACAAGCATACCCCAATCCGTTTCCTTTTTATCTTCCATCGCTTGCTTTTCCTTTTACACATCTACGTTACCTATTTTGACACATTTCACCTCCCTCCCAAAATATTCCCGCCCAGCCCGAGCTGCCTACCGCTCTCTTGTATTTTCAAGGAGACGAGGAAGAAGAGACATGCAGTGATTGACCGCCATCTTAGGACCCGCTCAGGAGAAAGCTTTTCTCGTTCCCGAAATCTCTCAGCCCACCGTGCTGGAGCGGTTCCCCCTTCGCTCCTGATGTATGACTGTTGTAGTGGGCTTTGACAATCGCAATAGGGTCCCAGTTTGCATTCAGAGAACAGCAGAGCCGCCGCAGGGAGGCTCTATGCTGCTGTGTTGCTGACCACTAAATATGTCAGCCCTTGCATTTACATTTCTATTGAATTTTCTTTCTCGAAAACTCAATCTGCGAAAGAACGACATTGAACTCTGAGAGAATCTGACTCTCGGAATTGGATTGACTTATTTTGTCCCCGTTGGAAGTCTAAAGTTTGAGAGGAATAAACTGTAACAACAAAAATTTATAACTGCCAAATGTTATCTTGTTGTTTGTTAATTTCATTCATCATTCAGTTTACTTTATCACTCTGCCAAACTCTCTATTTCTCATTATCTAGCTCCATCTATTTTCCTTCACTCTCATTCTCCAAATGTCAACCTCCTCTTCCCGGGTGTATTGTCTGTGACTGGGGGGCCTAGGGGGGAAACGCATTCCATCATACACCCCTCTGACCTACGGTCACATATCATATCTGCCAATTATTCAAAGTACCACAACAACCTGTGTGCGGTGGATACAGTGTTTTGCATGGAATCAGCCACACTGCATTTCTGTTGCTGTGACATTCAGAAATGAACCGTTGAAACATAGCCAGTGCGACCCTATGACATTGGGTTATTGATGCATGTAAACCACCAGGCCATGGATCGCTGCCCTTCATCCTGAATCCATGAATAGGTAATCTGTCTATAAAAAAGACTCAAACTCAAAACAGCTTGTTAATAAAAGAAAGACAAATCAAAGTGCAGTGACGCACACAGGCCAACCAAGGTACCTCAACACAATTCAGCTGTCTCTGATGTGTTTTTTAATTTTTTATTCTCCTTGTCTTCCCGCTGGGTGTCTGTGGTCTTCTAGAATATTGCCCAACACACTGGAAAACGGATGAAATACCGTTTTGATCTGCTTATGGAAACACACACCGCTAGATCTTTCTGGTCCTCACATATTTTAACGAGTTCACTGATCATTTTGTGCTGAACTTTCTGTAAGTTATAGTTTCAGGATTTAGTAATGGAGCGTATTCATCAGCTATCACTTGCAATAAAAACACAAGTTTTTGTTGCAATTAAATCAAAGTTTGCTCTGAAAATAGGATAGAGGCCAAAGCATCACAGCAGGAAACAAGCAGCATGGAATAAAAATGAAAATGTTCCCAGAGAAGGCATTCAGAATCCAGCCAAACAATAACCACTTCATGAATAATATCAAGGTTAACCTTGCAGTAGGCCTATATATACACGTGCTAATCCTGTATGACATTCAAGGATGCATTAAAATACACAGTAAATTATAGATTGTGTCCTTAAACGTCTGCTCCTCCATAGCAACTGTTAAGCCTAAAGGGATGATTATGGTTCCACGTGGACGCAACGCAAGGACCACGCAGACGCTTTGACGCAGTCGTCAACCTGTTTTGGTTCTGCGTCCGGTTTTAGTGAGCGGACCAATCACAGCCCTTGCTGCTGCATCACCTCAACGCAAGGTTACAATCTTTGGGAGGCGCATGTCAGGCCCTTGCAGGGTGTACGCAAGGAGGGTCCGCAAGGACGTAACGGGTCCGTGGACCCCCCTTGCGTTGCTTCAACGTGGAACCATAATCAGCCCTCTACACAACACCCTTCCGTGACTATATGTCGACAAAGCACAACTCAGAGAGACCTGACCTTTCGTCTCGCTACTGACTGTAGCATGAGAGGAATGCAGCGCCGGTCACGTTAGCGCCTAATGCTAACCTGTTAACAACCCCATCTGTGCTTCTCAACCTCTGTATTGTATATCACGCACCACATCTGAACCTAACCAAACAGGATCCCCGAACCAGCGACAGAAACACAACAGAAGGCAGTAGATCGGATCCACTGTGACCCTAGCTCGGTCTTTTTTTTATTTTCTTTCAGCTGCATTTGCATAAAGCTGACATCGGCAAAATACCCCAGCAGGGTCACCCATCAGAACAGCACCGGATGGAAATCCTTTGATGTCCTCAGACACCCCGTCGTGCATTTTAATATGTGCATTCCAGCTGCACACATATTTGAATAAATTATCATATAGCTTCATATCGGTATCATCCGAGTGTATCACTCTTTTTCACCTTTTGGTGAAAAGCATGCTTCCTCTGCCTTCCCTCTCCCTCGCTTTACCCTGGAAATCCAGAGTTCTCGCGAGAGAACAATTTGAATTTGCTCAGCGAGTCACTCTGGGAACGAGCGATATGTTCACTCCCCGATTCCCCTGGCCCAGGACATTAACCAATCACATCGGTGCATCTGATATAGGCGGGCCAAAAGCGACAAGAGTCTCAACAAGAGTCTCATCTATTGGTTAGCTCCGCTGGTCTGGATACGTCACCCCTTGTGCAGTGATATCTTCAAATGCATGCTTGGTGCCGCCCCCTCGAGTTGGGCCGTTTTCATCCCTCATTGCCGGACCCTACAGCGTTCTAGATGTGGCTCTGGATTTTCCAGGCTACTCTAGCGTAGCATTGCGTTGCAGTCTGTACCCATAGTGTTGTGTTCTCCTCCCTCCGCAGAGCCCCTCAGCAGCGTGTCGTCTCTGGAGGTGCACTTTGACCTCCTGGACCTCACCGAGCTGACCGACATGTCCGACCAGGAACTGGCGGAGGTCTTCCCCGACTCGGATGACGAGAACCACAACGACTCTCCAGCGGGTAAGCCCTCACGAATGAAGCAAACCTCCGTCCGTCCGTCTGTTCGTTCGTTCACTCCCCCCCACAGTCTTCTAGTGGTTTCCGAGAGGCCTTGTAATGGAATAATGGACAGCGCACATCACATCACACCACATGAAGCTATCGTTCACTCCGATGGCAGCTTAAGTGCCTCTCCAACCTCTGTGGTCTCGCAAATGAGTCAGTTCAGCCTGGGGCCCCCCGATTCCGCCGTCCACCGCAGTGTCAGCCAATCACGGGAGCAGCAGCCAGCTCGTCCGGAGGCTGGTAGGCTGAGAGTTCGCTCAGGGTCAGGTCGAACTCAGGGGGAGCAGGGATCGAACCGGCCCGCCGCACCAGTCGTCGGAGGACAAATGATGCTCCTGTCCAAATGAAACCTCACAGGTTAAAGGATTGGTTCAGGTTAACGGTTGACATTGTCTGTGTCTGATGATGTCAATCAGCCGTGATGTTTGTTCAACCCTCTCGCTGTTTACACTTCAGTTCCGAAACTGGGCGGTCGGTGAGCCCTTGACATCGCTTACATTCCAAACGCGCGTTGAGCAGCTCCCATAGGCACACACAAACGGCCCTGTCTGTGTACTTTACTATAATAGTACTCACAAACAAACAAATCCACAAGTGTCCGTTCTGTGTTGACACGCCGCTGTGCATGCTCCCGCACTCCCAGAGAATGACGTGTGCAGCTAAACGCTAAAGAGCTGGCGCTAATGGTGGCCGGTTCCACGCCGGGCTGGCCGCGGTGCCGCCGTCTCCAAGTCGTTCAAGCGCGGAGTCAGTGGAGGAGACACATCACCGCCCCGGGATCCATGCAGCGTTGTCTGGACTGTAGGGCCGGAGCCTGCATGTGTAGCGCACGTCGTGCACAGCTTTTATTAGGAAGGCTCTCTTTCATTGGTCTGGGAAAACACAACATGTGAGGAAACGAAACACGCTGTTTTGGGTGAGCAAAGATACAAAAGAAGAACGGTTTAAAAAACAAAACACAGCCACGTGCTAGAATAAGCATGCGTTTCGCATACGGGGAGAACATTTAACTTCGAAGCAGCAGGCGAACGCATAAACGCTCACCTCGCCCACGCTTTACCCAGAAAATAAGAACCGAAAAAAGGTTCCATGTTTAATTGATGAGCAGAGTTCCTCATGCAGAGAAGAAAGACCTCACTCTACCCCTCTCTCTCCCCCTTCGGACGCCCGGCCCCCCCTCCGCCCCCCTGCCGTCAAACAGGAGTCTGACTATCGATGCATAAATTGAGGGTAAATCATTGGTCAGTTGCACGCCCAAGCCCACTTTGGGACTCGTGGTGCGTTGTTATTGTTAGCTACATTAGCCTAGGGTGACCAGACGTCCCCGTTTTCAGTGACCTGTTCCCGGCTACGGCCTGTCCCCGGAAATGTCCCCGGATTTGACTGCGACCGAAAGATCCGAACCCCCCCCCGTCAACAATCCCGTCGCCGACCCCCCCCCCCCCCCCCCCCCCCGTCAACAATCCTGTCCGCCAGGGTAAGGGCAGTGTCCCCGTTTTAGTTTTTCTATGACAAAAAACGATATGTTTGGAGGTTTTTACAACGCAGAACCCAAAATGTCCCCGGATTTTGTCTCAGAAATCTGGTCACCTTACATTAGCCTCTTTAGCAGACCAGCTCGAAAAACAAAACAACACAACTTTACATTGTATCGCACGCACACAGCGAGACCGTGCGATGCATCGATTGGAATAAAGTAGGGTGGGCGTACCTTACAAATGGATAGCACCGTACTTAAGTCCAAAAGTGGGCGTGGCTCCGTGAAATGCCGCAAGAAAGCTTGGAGGAGATTTACACCTCACGACCTTACACCTTACAACAGTTGGGCGTGCCGTGCAAATGGATAGCACCGTCACACACTTGGTAGTTTACTGACTCATGCTAATTGCTCCACGCAGGGAGAGCCGTGTACAGTGAGACAGGAAGTGAGAGCTTTATTGATCAGCTGGGGCGAGGAAGGGCCCCGGGGTCGTACATCCATCCCTCCCCCGTCCGTCTTCCTCTGTCTCCTGCTGCCTTTATCTCTTCATCACACACACACACACACGCACACACACACACACACGCACACGCGCACGCACACACACACACACATAAACACATCGTCACACACACACACACACACACACACACACAAACACATTGTCACATACACATAAACACATCGTCACACACATACACACACACACACATGCAGACAAACACACATCCTCACATGTAGACACACACACATGCATAGACATAAACACATTGTCACACGTACACACACACACACACACACACACACACACACACACACAAACACATCGTCACACACACACACACGCGCACACATACACACACCCACCTGCACGCTAACACACAGACTCACACGTGCGCTTACGCTCACAATCATACACATGCATGCACATACATACACACTCACTCACACAAACTGCCACACACACACACACACACACACAAATACAGACACAAACCCCCTTCTCCCTTTCTCTTTAGATCCCACCCCACATAGAGTACATACACACACACACACACACACACACACACACACATCCTCACACACCTCCTCATACACAACCTGACACACCTTTGTTTCCACTGACCCCCTGCTGTGGCCCCCTAATGCACTGAGACTGTGAGAGGGCACCAGAAGGGTAGTGAGAGAGAGAGGGCGAGAGAGCACCAGAGGGGTAGTGAGAGAGAGAGAGAGAGAGAGAGAGAGAG
>NC_140282.1:1424365-1431865 GCF_964030765.1 Micromesistius poutassou
CCCCTCTCTCTCTCCCTCCCCTTATGTTTCTCCAAGAAGGCTTCCTTGAACCAATCAGGGGAGAGAAGTCCTGATTGGTCAGAAATGAGTCGGGAGCAGAGGGGCCACCCGAAGCTGTTTCACACGGTCAGGCACAGTCAACCAGAACAGATCACCTCCCCAACAACCAACAGATTATATTGTGCTATCGATACCAAAACTAGTGCAATCGTAGTTTTGGTATTGGTTTCGTTCTATAATGCCATAATGGGAATACTTCCAAGTCCACTACAAGCCAATCACAAAAAGCACAATAAAAGTATAAAAGTATCATATTTTGAAAAAGTCAACAAAAGTGTGTCGCAATACCTGAATACAGCTCTACAGAAAACATGTTGGCAGACTCCAGTGCCTCAATGATACTCCAGACGACTGACACGCGCAGCGAGAGAATCAGACATGTTCCTCCCTTTCACTTCCCTCTCGCGCAACATTCCACTTCTGCCGAGTCCGCAGCCGATCGCTAGACATTAGCTCTGAGGTCGAATCCAAGTCCAGTCTTTTTTAGGTCAGATCCGCCATTCTAGCGATAAATGTACCGATGTACGGAAAGGGCAACTGACCAATAATCACCAAATATGTGGAGCTTTCTCCGTGCAGCTAGTCAGCAATGTATATTGCAAAGGGAAAATATCCGGATTCAATGGTATGAAAATTGCTTGGACAAGTTTAAATAACGGAACATCTAATTCACATCCCGTTTAGCATTTATCTCGCTAATTGTGTTGTGTTCAAGAGATAGTTTGAGTTGACCCAGTGGGACTCCTTTAAATGAGTTGAATTACATTCTCAGAGCAGCATACAGTGAAGCCGAAACCGTGGTAGATGCTATCTTAAATGGGTTAATCACGGTCTGACTCCATCGGGGACGCAACATTGGTTCAAACCACGGTTAAAACACAGGACAACTAGGTCATCTGACAATGTCAGGTTTTCCCAGAAGAAAAAAACAGGGAGGGCAGAACAGGATAATTAGGCGTATTATATATCTGAATTCCCTGTTAAGGTGCTTTTGATAAAAGTGGCTGCCAAATAGTGAAAAATAAAATGAACACTCACTCACTCAGAGTTAACAAGTGGGGGGCCAGCTGGTTTTAAAGTGCATCCATTCAGTTCACATGAAGGCATTCCAGCCGTCATAGGGTTACGCTGGCGAGTGCGTCGCCCTGTGCTTCCCACTAGAGGGCGCTAACGAGTCTCACCCAGGCGCGGAGGGATCTTTCCCTCCTCGGCTCCATCCTCTTCCTCGCCGCGGTCGAAGGGATTGAGGCGGGCTTGTCGAAAACGTTTCTCGTCATACGCCATCTCGATGGCTACATCTTGAAGAGAAACACAGACAAACACATAGATATATAGGGGCTGCGGCCGTTACTGTTGAACAATTGAGGTTATTACCAGGCTATAGTTGGTTATATATATTCTTACTCCCGCCAGAGAGTAAGAATCAATCCAGGAATCCCCTTCACAGACTGTATCGTTGTATGAATGACAGTGGAATGACAGTTTTGTACAATGTAAGTCCTATGTTTGTAGTGTCTGCAACACAAAATGAACCGATGATATTAAAGTGTGATGGCACTAGGTGAACGGCTGGCTGTGTGTTTACAGACAGCAGGCTGTAGGACCCTGGTCTTCTCTCTGTTCCAGAACTCCTTAGTGTTCCTTAGTGTGGGGCTGCAGCCAGTAGAATGCCTTGCTCTGCACTTCTCTGGAACAGCTGACCCACTTATTTAGACAGGTTTATATCTGTGTCTGACTGTGCAGTGTTTGTGGTCAGTTAATGTACGGTCGCCCTTCATTTAGTCCCGTGGTTGGTTTGGTCTAAATCGTTATTAATAATGTATCAACACTGCAGTAAGCAAGTTACTGCTTATATATTAAGGTTACATAAGTTATCATCAACTCCATTGGAATTAGACTAATATCTATCTAGGCGTATTGATTTAGCTTGCTTTGATGGAAGACTACTTTGTGATCAATCTTTTGATTTAGCCTCTTGTTGCTTTATAATCACAATATTATTGGGATTGGATTAATTTAAATCAATCCCTTGAGGAAACCCGTTTCAGTTATCTCCTCCTAACTCATTCAACAATAACAACAACAACAACAATTAACCAACCAAGTGGGAATATTAGTTAATCAGGTCATATATATCAGGTCCAGATGTTGATCATCTATAGATCAGGTCCAGATGTTGATCATTTATAAATCAGATCCAGATGTTGATCATCTAATCCACCAAGAGCTATCCCTTCGCGAGTCTCACCAACTAACGAGTGCCCCATTATTGAACAAAAGGACCCTGCCTTATCCCTTATCGATCCAGCAGGCTGAGGTATCGATCCAGCTGGAGTCTCGGCCATCGAACCAGTGACCTCAACCAATCAGAGCCCACAGAGTTCTCCGGCGATGCTGGACTTTGTCATGCTAGTGCTACTAGCATTTAGCACCAAACATCACCCCCTTAATGCTTGCCATTGCATACCAATGTTACACTTAGCTTGCACCCCCCCCAAAAAAAAACACCGTATAATAGGCGGTAGAAGAATCAAAAGCGAAAGAAAAAAAACAGACGGCAGCTAACGCTAACTAGCCGCCGGGGCTAGCCGTGGCTCTGTGTTGATAATGGTGTGAGCTACTGGTTACCACTGGGTCACCGCAGCGCTCCCAGCTTACCGTCGGGGTGGCTCTCACTCAGCACGGAGCATGTCGACGGCGTCCTTTCGGATAGGGTTCCGTGCGGACGACACCGGTGTACCAACAGCGAGCACTGTCAGGACGGCGTTCTGTCATTTGACATCTGCAACATCACTATCTTTCTCTTCTCTCTCGGTTTGTTTTTCCTCCGGGAAAGGAGACGGCGGAGCAGCGCCATCTGGTGGACGCGAGGCGCCAGGCGGAATGGAGATAAGGCTGTCAGGCTGTACTAAAGTAGAGGGGCCGAGGCGAGGGTTTATTGATTCCTCAGAATGGCGATCAAATATGCAATATAGGTACTTATCTGCCACGACTTGGAATGAATAGTACTGCATAAAAGGCATAACCATACACGAGTGTACGCTTTTGGAGGAGGTGTGTGTGAGCCAGGGGCGGTTCTAGAACAATCTTCATGGGGGGGGGGGCCATACTGGGGCAAGTTGTTTTGTTGGAGGGGCACATTGAACCCGGGACGCAAAATCTTTAGTTTAGTGCTAAATAACGGCATACAAAAACACAATATACAATAATTGTCTTTATCCCGTTACAGCATTTATTTCAGTAGCATAGTAGTGTTTCATTCAGTTACAGGAATTGTCAATATTATACATTTTAAATGTTTCATCAGTCAATATTACAACATAAAATAACAAACATAAAAAAAACATTTGGAGGGGACAGAGACCCGGGGACAGAGACCCAGTGAGAGACAAAGCCCACAATTCGCGCAAAGCATCACTGGGCGTACATCGCGGGTACTAGCAACCTGCTCTGGTGCTTTTTACCTAGGCCTATGTGTTCAGGCTAAAATGACTTGATTGTCTGATGCCTCATTATTGCATCCCAGCCAAAGAGTATCGGTATCAATACCTCATTCGTTGTCCAAGCCAGGCTGGCAGCTCATACAAAAATAAGTAAGGGATAATGTAGAGAACGCCGGTCATTATCGGGAAAATAAGCCCCGACAGGGCGAACCGGAACACCGACGCGAAGCGGAGGGGTCTTGCTTCGCCCTTAAGGGGCTTGTTTTCGATAATGACCGGCGACGTTCTATACATTATCCCGCTTATTACACGGCTACTTACCAAAACTAAAAAATAACTTCACACGGTGTGTATTTTTTACAATTAATTTGTTACCAGCATTCGTAGTGCAGAGAAATAGTCAGCCAAAGACGTTGACGTCGCTTAGCAACCAAATACGCTGGGGTTGATAAGTTACCGTACTACTTGCGGAGTGATACGTGACGTGCATCAGAGCCACTTTCCTTGACAGCGGTCATTATATGCTTAGCAACGGTCAATTATCGAAAAATAATTCACCACCCCAGCCGTGTAATAATCCATAATAATTCAACTCAAGTTTTTTGTCTTTTTAAGTGGTGGGTACAAAATTTATCTTGACGAAAACTGGTGGGTACGCGTCCCCAGCGTAATCGACGCCTATTCATACTTTGTGGTCATGTGACTACCTTGGATACCTGGAGGGCAACAAACGCTGGCAAAATGGCGACGTACAACGGCCAACCAGGGGAATTGCAGCCTTGCAGATTTCCGATACTTAAATAAATCAACTATTTAGACCATTTGTCACAAAATGTTAAAATTAGATACGAAGAGAAGATAAACATACTCGGAACTTGTGATCCATACACAGCACCCGCTGATGTAGGTTATTCATTGCTTTGAAGCTGGCAAAGATGCTACCAGACTTGGAGTTTGGAGATATTTACATTTATCTCATAGAGAATCCGTCACCTTATACCGCACAACAATTGAAAGCCTACGGATGGGTTAACAACGCTGTCGTATGGGAGGTGAAAAACAGGAATATTTTCATAATCAAAGCAAAGGTGAATGTGACTATTCCACCATCCACTATGAAATGTCCCCTTTTGTCCGCGATTACATATTATAGCATCCAGCATATGATTTCAACAATGTGTGAGGGCAGGGATGATCGCACAGTTGCTGTTACAGAATGCTGCGCGATTTAATCTGCACAGTGGAATGAGCGCTGGGCGGAGATGTTCGCGCATTTCAGAAGCAGGGAGATTCCGTACAAAAATATATGTCTAATTTGTCAGTTTGCCATGTGTATGCCTGGCACAAATGCTCCCGTTGAACTAATCCATCCATCATGGCGGTATTTGGACTGAGAGGAACCTAAGGACCGTTCGTGTGGTAAAACTGGCGACGTCCTGATTAGGTTACTAGGTTTCGTTGCTGGAGTTCTTGCCCGCCAGCCAGTGGTTGTGACGTCACGTGCAAAGTATGAATGGCCCCCACAGAACTGCCGCTGGTGTGAGCATTGGGATGTTGACGGTTCTTTATAGCTATAGGGTGTTAGAATGGAAGGACTTGAGGACTTTTGTCAAAGTAGTTTGTCTTAGTGCTTACATGTTCATTCCTTGAAAAAAAGACAACTTATATATATTTATTTATTATTATTATTATTATATATCTATTTTTTTTTTATATATCTATTTTTTTCTTCCTTAAATTTCTTATTAATATTTTTTGATATGTTTTGTAGTTGCTGTTGTTGTTTATTTTGTTACTTGTTTGTCTGTTGTTTGTTTTAATTTAATTTAGTGGTTTATTTTACTTTTTTAGGTGGAGGCTTCATATAAGCCAATTTGGGCTTTCTGTCTCTTCCTGCAACTGATCTTCTTTTTTTTTTTTGTCTCTTCTCTGTATTCATGTCTTTTATAAAGTGCGAAATAAAAAAATAAAAATAAATTTAAAAAAAGGACTGTCATGTGAAACAGGTTGAAACAGTCTGACACACAACGTTCTGTTTCCTGCGGTTATTCAAAGGGGCTGCTTGCGACACCTTGTCTATCGCTCCAGGTCTAGGGAACAGAATTGATTCTGTTTGTGCCTGTGTCATTCTGCCAAGCTCTCAACGTGCTTCTTGTTTGCTGGAGTCTACAGTGCAGTGCCTCTAGGGCCTATTCGGCATAGCCCAGTTTAAGAGGATGCACTTAAAACAACTTCATTGAATGATTGCCATTGTCTCCCATTAGATTTAATACACAAACGAAAGGACCAATTAAACAAATTAACTTGAGGATGAGAACAGCCTATTTCCAAATAAACAATAAAGATATCGATAAGTAACGTAGGGCCACTTTGAAGGCAATAGGGTAGAACGATATACCGTAAGGCAGGAAGATAAGGGGAATTAAACACTGAGTGTGTGCCATCGCGGCGTACCGTTACATCTTCTACGCGCTGCGCTACCGCAGCATCATGACCAGTCAGAGCTAGTGGTGGATTTCATGATTTGTTTGCTTGATTCAGTTTGCGTCGGTCAGTTCGCCAAGAATTCATTTGTTCGTTCGTTCAGTCGCGTTTCCGGTAGCGGTGAATCATGGAATGCACGGTTCTCAGCTGAGTCGGTCAGACTCAGCTCCTCCCTCGTTCTCATTCTCAAACAAATCGCGATCGTGCAGTGGTGCAAACGGTCATCAATCAACACAACATGAACTAAGTTCCTTTCAGCTGAGGAGCGCTTCATGTTCGGAATCGGGATGTTGTTGCCCGGCTGGCTCTCGTGACGTCTGAGTCCTCGAGTCTTCACCGCTTAACACAGTCAGTGAACGAACAGCGACTCGCGAGTCAGTGTCAACGACTAGTGGGTGGGTCTGGGAGTCGAGTCTCGGAGAACGAACGATACGAACGAGACGAACGAGAGAGAACAGAAACGTGGAATCGGGTCGGTTCATTCTCGTTAAAGAGTCGTTCATTCGAACTGATTCGGTCGCAAACGACCCGTCACTAGTCAGAGCGCGGTGGCACATCATGGTGCTGGGAGAGGTCAAGTTCACATGTTCATATTTGTAGAAACAAGAATTGAAGAGGTGTCATGCAAGCTTTGATACAGAGCAAATACTTTTACACATGTGAGTCTGTGAAAGGGATGGTGTGTTGGGCTCCATAAAGGCCTTCTGTTCCGTTGTGTTCCCGCTCTCCTCTCGGTCAGACCCACAGCAGCATGTGATCTCCTCGCCCGAGGGAAGCGCATGACAATAACTTTTATTTTGAAAGCATTTCCTACGCTGTCATATCCGTAACCGGGCCGGGCATAAGGATGTCTTTGAGTTCAAAGGCGATGGCTTGCCCCCTTTATCGTCCTTTCATTTGGGGGTAAAAAAAACCATTTAGATTCTGCCAAATGTTCATCAAGAATAGCTCCACCAAGTCATCTTTCCGGGCTTATGTTAACAACTTCACAGTATTCACTTCACAGTCCAGTATTTATCCTGGCGTCAGGGATTAATGTATCTGTCCCAGGATAGAGTAATGTCCAGGTTTCCTCACAGCAACACACTTGCCGTAGCGAGACCTGCCATATAAAAATAACAATGACACTGAGTTTCAAATAACTCAGATTCAAGTGTGGCCTCTCAGTACGTAGATTCAGTTCAATCACTGGTCGTTGAGTTTCAGTCTTGGCATCACACCCTCTTTATCCAGGGGTAGGTGCTGTTTCACATGGGCCTACGTAGAACACCTCATGTGAGACCCTATAGTAAACCACCAGGCCTACACTGTTGTCCACGGATGCTGCCTTGATGGCATGCATACTGGAGTTGACGTATTGCCTGTGTCTACATAGTGAAGGTGTTTTTTGTGGGAGTGGAATGCGTTGAACACGGCTGACCTGCACATCATAACACGGGCGTCCAGAACGCATCGCTGCGACGGCCGTCAGGGAGAAAATCATTGTTTTCAAATTGTCTAGACCAATACATCT
>NC_140282.1:1436865-1444491 GCF_964030765.1 Micromesistius poutassou
GTAATCGGCATTTTGAACCCTGACTGCGTTATTCATATTACCAAATTAAAAGAGCTAAACCCAGCATGTGATACAAACGAATTGAATCAGGTGTTATCTGAATTAAGTAGATTGGCGGTTTTGAAGGCGAAGTACCAAAACAAAGAAGGGAACTCGGTGAGAACATCATAAGACTACTTAGGCCTATCACTATAACACCGCAGTCGAATAACTGTTAACCATCTGACATCAATGTTCAAATCAGGATTTGTGTTTCAATGCCGAGGTGAGTTTAGGTCAAGTTTATTTCAAGTGTCTATATGTATTAGATTGACATGGTGTTGAGTGTCGACATATTGCTGTCTGACTCATACCAATCACCCCCACCCCCATTGCATTGCCTAAAATCGCAAATGTTGACCGAATTTTTTTTAATCCTTAATCCTCATGTCCACCACTTTCCACACACAAACTGACACACAGACTGTGCGTCTGTGTGTGTGTTTCCATGTGACGTCTCAGCAGCTGATCAGCATCACAGTTTGTCACTGCACTTGAAAAGTACTTGGAATTCAACTGCTAATGAGGCGACAAGGAGAGTAGCTTTCGAGAAGAGGGGTCATTTAAAGTGTGTAGGACACCCTTACAAGGAAATCTTGTTTGTGATGG
The DNA here is from genome assembly GCF_964030765.1 of Micromesistius poutassou. NCBI lineage: Eukaryota > Metazoa > Chordata > Actinopteri > Gadiformes > Gadidae > Micromesistius > Micromesistius poutassou. The sequence continues at coordinate 1,437,514 of NC_140282.1, forward strand.
TGCGTAAAGCATAGGTGCACATCATTAGGAGCTGGTAAACCTATGACATACTCACTCTTGATTGTGACATGAATGAAGGGGCGTAGACAATAATTATTTGTCTAGCCGAAAGCTTCATAACGCACTCATGACCTGAACATTAGCTTCAGCTGTAAAAAAAAATAAAAATACACCAATAAAAGTAAACAAGGAGCTAATTTTACCATCCATAGCTCTACACCGTCATGGGACTCACTGCGTGTTAGTTGTCTATTTACTCCCTGAATTCTGTAATCAAGTTTGATAGACTGATGAAACACCTTCAGTGAAAGTGAGAAAGCCATGAAATGAAAGCCAACTCTCGTTTTTCATAGCATGATCATTTCAATATGTTTGTATTATTACTATTATTATTATTATTATACCACAAGTTCATAATAGATTCACTGAGATGAGGGGTTGAAACACACTTGCTAAAACAGGCTATGTTGCAGAAGTAGGCCTACAGAATGCCTTAATGTAATAGATTTTAAAATCTAGTTGAATACAATTAAATAAATAAAAAACACATCATGTCTAAATACCTTAAAGTAAAGAGTTGCTTAGGGCGCACTCACACTAGGCAAAGTGTCCCTGTACCGTACTCAAGTACGAACACAACGTTGGATACGCCGTTGGTGACTTCGCTTAGTACCCTGATGGGTTCACCACTACGACCCTGGGGGACGAGGCTGCTAAAAGACGAAAGCCAGACGGACGGATCCTAACAACAGAGACGATTCCCCCGCGTTCCCCAGAAGACAAAAAACCACCGCGGAGAACGTTGAGAGCGCAGTTTATTTATTTATTTTTTTTCGCTTTTTTGATACGTGTGATGATTAGAGGGGGAAAAAAAAAAAAAAAAAACACATCATGACGATGCTCATAATTAGGTCTGTTCTACTGTATATAAAAGCTTGATCGGTTCCCCCTTTCGTCGGCGCGTCGACGCGTTAACGTCTCGTCGTCGTCGTCGTCGTCAGTTCCACTCCTCGTCGTCTCTCTCGGGGTGGTCGTCGCGCGGCGGCTCCTGGAACTGGATGTTGGCCAGGACGTCCCTCATGGCCACCATGAGGCGGTTCACCTCGGGGTACAGCTCGCGGCCCGCCTGGGCCACCTCCTGCTCCTCCTCGGGCCGGGGCCCACCCTGCACACACACGCGCACGCACGAGCGCACACGCACACGCACACACACACACACACACGCATGCACACACACATACTCACACAATCACATGCATGAACATGAACATGCACGCTCCCAAACACACACACATACACAGACGTAGACACACACACACACACACGCACACGCACGCACACAATCACATGCATGAACATGAACGCTCCCAAACACACACACACACACATACACAGACGTAGACACACACGTACACACACACAATCACATGCAGGAACACGCACACAATCACATGCAGGAACACGCGCGCACATGCTCGCACACGCGCGCACACACACACACACACACACACACACACACACACACACACACACACACACACACACACACACACACACACACACACACACACACACACACACACACAAGCGCGCTTGAATGCATTCAAATGCGACCGCCGGTCGTTTTTTGTGTCATCGTTTTATGACTCTTTTGTGAGAAATGTAATACATACAGCGGAAAAAAATATGCCCAATTTGTCCGTCTAACATAATTCTCCTGAGCCATATTGGCGTGCGGGAGAAACGTTTAGGGCTGAGACACTGCTGTTTAGTGTTCGGTTGAATCAAACCCTCAAAACAGTGATCTTATCAGCGGCGTAATTTCACTTGCTTGGAATCAAAATCCCAGAGAATTGGATCATTGTGTCAGACGAAAAGAAAACACTGGCATCCCTTCCGTTGCTTAATTTTATCTCATACATCTTCCTCCCTATAAGTGGATAACGATGTGGAGAGAGGCTGGTCGGAACGCTGGTGCATTATGGGCCGCCCGCGGCCAGCGTAGCTCCTACGTAGGGCCAAAGCACACTCCTCAGACTCTGTAATCCGTAATCCGACTCCGTAACCACGGAGACCACTCGAGCATTCGCAGTTCTCCGTCGGGATGTCGGATACGCGACGCGATGCGATTCGCCGCCCGATCGATCTCTTATATGCCGACTACTAACCACGTAAATAGTGTTGACAATAAACTTCCAAAGCTTTTTCAAATCTTATTTGGTGTTTTAATTGGTCCTTAATGTGCAAAGTAAACAAGGTACAAAGTAAACAAGGTGCAAAGTCAAACCGGGGGAAAGTGATTCCGGAAATGAATTTGTTAGAGGACCAATCACAGCCCTCGCCGTCTCCGCCCGTCTCCGTTGCGTCGATGGATAGTTTAAAAAATATTTGATGCGCACGCAGGGGCGGGTCGTACTGTTAGGCAAACCAGGCACTTGCCTGGAGCCCCAGGCCCCATAGAAGGCCCCATAGAGGCCTTTTGGGGCCAATGATGAATTGATGTCCAATTACTCACGCATTGACGGTCTCCCAGCTAACACGCAAACCAATCATGCAACTTCGCTACGCCAGCCCCCCCCCCCCCCCCGTCAACAATTCTGTCCGCCCGCAACTTCGCTACGCCAGCCAACCCCACCCCTCCTCCAACAAATCTGGTCACCTTTGCCTGGAGCCCCCAAAGGGCTAAGATCACCACTGTGCGCACGTAGAGCTACGTCAAAGACGTCTACATACAGCAATTAGGACTATAAACCAGCCTATACTGTGCATCCAGAAGATACACTGGCTCTGGTATTGTGGGGCACCAATGAGTGGCCTCGCCTGCTCAGTGAATCAGCGCACAGCTGGACGTGTTATTGCATCAGGTTCGCCAGGTGCCTGTGCAATTTACACAGGCATGAACAAATAGTGAATCCATCACATGAGTGAATAAGGTATGCTCCGCGTTTTAACTCGTTTTAACTTAACTAGTTCTAGAGATACTGATAGATCTGGTCTGAGAGAAAGATAGTCGATACTTAAGTAACCTTTTAACTCTCAACATAAAGAGCACAAGACAGCCAGTAACACGGGCGAGTACACAACCAGTCCATGCTCTTTCATTATTGTGTACGGAAGAGTCGAGGTCATAATGCTCACGGCTGTTTGACTGGAGATATACATTGATCGAAACAGTCACGCCAATGTGTGATGTTTTCCTTGGCTTGTGCGTTGTGTTATTTTCTACCACACATTCCCAGTTTTGTCATAGCAACAAGTGGGAGTTAATAGCTAAAGGTTCTTTAGCTATTCCAGAGGCGAACGGGGCGCTTAAGGTCCTTTGCAGTCACTCGCGCTTTCACCATATGGCCTGTGATTTGTAGCGCCAGCCCCGCGGACCGGGCAGGAGGTAACACGCAGTGTTGGAATGACGTGGGGTACTGGTGCGCACACTGCAAACACTCATTTGTTGCCCAGGAGAAAATACGCCGTGCCCCTTTCCGTTTCTTCAGGAACACGCTGGTCCCAATCGAGAGAGAGAGAGAGAGAGAGAGAGAGAGAGAGATCGAGAGACGGAGAGAGAGAGAGAGAGAGAGAGAGACGGAGAGAGAGAGAGAGAGAGAGAGAGAGAGAGGTACGCGTTTGCTCCACAGAGAGCGTCAGGTAAGAGCAGTGATCAGAAGGCTACCTGAGAACAGGTGTAACCCTATTTTAAAAAATACTTTTTTTTACGATTTAAAAAAAAAGAACGATATTTTACATTCTCGGTAGTTTGAGCTTAACAGTTGGTTATTGTCCCCGACGCTTGTTTTCCTGATCAAAGATGAGACTGTAGATTACTTTCATGGGTCATGAATGTTATCATTGTCTGTCTGGGTTATGTATAAGGAGATCACGTTGCTTCAAAGCACGACTATTCACCCTTTTTACACTGCCTGGGGAAAACCGAGGGGAATTTGGCGCAAACATCTCTTGGCAAAGACAGAAATCCTCAACGCACTGAACCCCTCATTTATGAAGTAGATAATCTGAATGTCAGATCCTCCGTAGCCTCCGTGATTCATCACAACAAACATTAGATCAACATCTGCCCTAAATCAAGCGGGTGATCTCCGACCCGCGTGTGTCCATGGCAACCTCGCAAACGCAATCTCTCTTTTATCTCCTTCACCTTCTGCGCTTTATTGCATCTTTTTTCTTCACAACAACAGCCCCTTCTAGGGAACGGTGAGCATCTCCGATAAGCAGTATGGTCCCTACATGGACATCTGTTCTCTCAGTTCGCCTGTGTACACCGCGTCCGTCCACATCAGATTAAACCCGAAATAGATAACAAATATTACGACGGTGATCAATCATAGCTTTTGGCCAAGGTGAGGAAAAACTAAAGTTGTAGTATGGCACAACGCAGCATGGCTCGACGCGAGGATCACGGCGCTGGCATTGTGCGAGGATAACCCTCCCCCCCCCCCACCACCACCACCACCACCACCACCACCACCCCCCACCCCCACCCCGCTCACCTGGAGGTTGAAGCTGGGCAGCAGGGAGCGGAAGAAGAGCGACAGCGTGCTCTCGTCTGTAGCGCCCACCTGAGGCCTGGAGGCGCACGGACCACAGAATGACCACGCAGACGCGCGCACGCACACACACGCACGCACAGACACAGACACACACAAGTTTGAAATACTGTAGAAAGGGACTGGACACTGCACACATAAAATTGTATTCTTCTTTTTCAGGAGTGAAAATGAGAAATATTACTTTTATGTAACTAATATACTGTACATACACCTATACAAACACATTTATTTATTTATTTATTTAGTTGATAGGGACTGCTCATTGATTGACAAACAAGTTTCTTGCTGTAAATAAGCCAGAGTTAGCTGCAAATTGCAAAATTTCCATCAGTTGTCCCTAGCCAGATCTCAAAAGGCAACCGCTATCGTGCGTCAAAGTATATATATATATATATATAAAATATACACTGTATATATATTGTACCTTTCCGGGCGTGTGTACGAGGTGACCGAGTCCAGGGGAGGCAGGGGGTCAAAGCCCATCCCCGGCTGAGTGGTCACGTCCTGAGGGGACAAAGGGGAGGCAGCGTTAGGAGAACCACGCATCTACTGCACCACGCGGGCGGGGCCCGGCGGGCGGCGGCGACGGCGGCGCTCACCAGAGGCAGGAACGACGTGGCCTCCTTGATCTCAGACAGCAGCACGTGGCGGTGGATCGCGCGTGGAGCACTCTGGTATCGTTGCTTTCTCCTGGCGAGACAAAAGCCAACAGATACTATTGTTATTGTTATTATTATTATTATATAAAATTTATTAGATACATCACTTTTTTCTTTTTACGAAACAAAAGCCAACAGATACTATTATTATTGTTATTATTATTATTATATAAAATTTATTAGATACATCACTTCTTAGTAGAACATATCGAGGCTATGAACACAACGGAAAATTATGTGATTTAGACTCGTCTTGACTTGTTATTATGATTCTGAAATACGTTCATGTTGTTGAATAATAATGAAATAATAATAATGATGATAAAAATGATGGAATGGATTTTCCATGCCATCCTCGTGATGTTCAAGTCAAGGAGAAGAGTGGACGAATCAAATGTGACAAGTGGAATTCTAATTCAGAAACCAGCGGCACGGAATATCCGAGGACACACCGCTTCTGCTCTCCTCTTAATATGATGCAGTGAATTATATCACACGCACAGAATGAACGTCTTTCATAAGTACTGAGAAGGGGAAATCATAAACTGCTTTTCTTTGAACCATGAAGTATGCTATAAAACACACCAAGCTAGGAGATGGTGTGACGGCTCATGGCAAGAATCGACTTCCGTTTTGCGGTTGAGTTTGTATGCAACTGGCCGGGCCCCCAGCGCGGTCACATGAAGGTACAAAGAATCCCATTCAAATAATACCCAACACACACACACCCTGCATAGCCTCCCCCACCACCTAAATCATGCTGGGAAAAAATATATAGAAAAATAAAATAAAATCTGCGAATATATATCGTTCGATATTTCCCCGCTTACTAGGGGTGTAACGATACACTAAAGTCACGGTTCGGTACGTACCTCGGTTTTTAAGTCACGGTTCGGTATGTTTTTCGGTACAGCAGTTTCTATTATTTTATTAACCTATTTGATTTTGATTTGATTTTTTCAATTGTATCAAACAAATGCCTTACACAAATGAAAAGACATCAAATACAATTGAGGATATAAACACAATAAAGTCCAGGACTTATTTCCATTGTGGTCCTCAACACAAAACATCAGGACAAGACAAGACACTAACAGAGTGTGTGATAATCAATAAAAACTGAATAAAAAAAAAAAAGTATATATATTTTTTTTTTCGGTACGTACCAAAATGAAACGTGCATCGAACCATTAAACCCGTACCAAAATATTTCAGTTCGAATACTCATATTGTTACACCCCTACCGCTTACGACCACTTATTGTATGTTGTACGTCATAGCATTTAATGTGCGCACTTATTGTATGTTGTACGTCATTCCCCTAACCCTAAATACTTGTACTTGAAAGAAATCCATGACATGGACCTTAAACATAAATATCTATTCGGTGCCTGCACATGAGTGTGCTCTCCCTCTGCGCCCAGTGGGTCAACATATCCCTCGTGTGTGAGATGTTCCATGTGGGTCATGAGGCTCCTGCTGCGTACGGACATATTTATGACCCCGGCCAGAGGAGAACTCGGTGAGAACGTCCAGTCCTGGAACACACCGGCCCAACCGTTGGCCGTCTGATACGTTTGGGGGGCGACTCCGACGAGTTTGGGTACAAATGTGTTCCGTGTGTTCAGCTGTGCTGGAAGCTTCTGGAACCGCACGGACGCTGTCTGGTCTCAACACAACAACAGTCTGAGAGCGTTGGCAGTCTGAGGTTTCTGGGCCTCTGATTGGTTGTGTGCTGCACACGACCAGCGAATCAG
>NC_140282.1:1444691-1483031 GCF_964030765.1 Micromesistius poutassou
GGCAACGCTTTTGCCCCGCCTATATCAGATACACCGATGTGATTGGTTAATGTTCTGGGCCAGGGGAATCGGAGAGTGAGTTTATTGCTCGTTCCCAGAGTGGCGCTGAGAAAATTCAAATTGTGCTCTCGCGAGAACTCTGATTTCCAGGGTAGCTATAGTGTGTGTGTGTGTGTGTGTGTGTGTGTGTGTGTGTGTGTGTGTGTGTGTGTGTGTGTGTGTGTGTGTGTGTGTGTGTGTGTGAACGCACGTCCAGGGAACATGATGAGGGCGTGCTGCAGCAGGCGGTCAGCGCTCTGCCGGTGCTTCTCCCTCTCCTCCTCCTTCGTCTCTTCCTCCTGGCTGAGGTGGAAGTGACACAGCGCCACGGAGAACGCAAAGTTGGGCAGCTGGGACAGGTTCCTGTGCTCCTGCGACGCGGACACACGCGCGCGCACACACACACACACACACACACACACACACACACACACACACACACACACACACACACACACACACACACACACACACACACACACACACACACACACACACACACACACACACACAAGGGTTTTTGAATTGTACTGCTACTGTTTCTTAGCTGCTAAACCATACACATGAACACAAACAAATATAGCCAAGGCATTTGTTCCTGCTCCTCGACAAGGAGCCTAGAGTGGGGAATCCATCCTTCTAGGGAGGGTGAGGAGTGCCATGATTGACACCCATAATAGTAGCTTTACAGGCAAACATTTCACGACCAATTTGAATTAGTATTGTCAAAAGAAAATGAGTATTGTCCATGGCGATTACATGCATACATTCATCCCACAATCCCACACGTAGATGTATATGTTTTGGCAACGTGGCTCCAGCCCGGCAGGTGGTAGAGGCCGTCTACCTCCCATTCCCACCAGATGGCGCCAGTGAGGCCATTAGTGCCGGTGCCAATTAATGAGATGCGGAGCACCTGAGGAGCAGGTGGAGCAGCAGGGCTTAAATGGCCCTGCTGCCCCCACTCGTTCAGGGTGTGGTTTGTGTGCGGAGAGACCGGTCCTCCTGGGTGACAGGATAACCCCCCCCAACTCCTCCCAGGTTTTTGGTTCTTTTGGAGTACTTTATGTTTGCCGTGAGTTAAAGTTCTGCTTTGGCTTAAGTCAGCTCCGGTGACTTAAGTCAGTCGGTGTGCTGATCGGAAGGAGGCGGGTCACGCGCCGTGCCGGGTTGCCACCATGTGCAAAACAAACAAAGCAGGAAAGACAACAATAACAACAACAACAACAACAAAACTCACCTCCCAGTCCTGATACAATCGGATTATGGAATGGTATTCCCTGGAGCGCAGTGCCAGAAAGTCGATGAGCAGCAGCATGCAGAAGGGGTCCGACTCTGGATCCAGGCTGGGTCGGGGGGGAACACAGGAACGAAAAGAGGAGCGAGCCGAGGTTCAGGCGAACACGTTTGACCAATGAGCAGACACACAAGAACGTGGGTCCAACAGCAATCAAATATGATCATGTGACCGCATCCAGCCATGACGTCATCCTGAGCAGCGACCCCCCCCCCCCAGCCTTGACCTCTGAGCCGGGACCACTTGCTGGGTCATCTGGTATGCTTATTATAATGTCGCCGGGGATTGCAGACTTCTAATAATAAGTTGTATTGTTGTGTGGGGCGGCATGTGGCTCAGGAGGTTTGGCGGATAACCGGAAGGTCGCTGGTTCGATCCCCGGACCCTGCTAGCTGAGTGTGGAGGTGTCCCCGAGCGAGACGCCCTCACCCTGACTGCTCCCGACGAGCTGCTGGTTGACATCGGTGTGCGAATGTGTGCATGAATTGGTGAATGTTAGGCAGGATTGTAAAGCGCTTTGGGCGGCCTCTGGTTAGAAGAGCTCTGCGTAAATGCAGTCCATTCACCATTTATTGATATCGCACTTTGTGACGACGTCAAAAACAAGCGAATACCAAATGGTTCAAACTTATATTTTTTGGAGGGTGTCCTGCCTTCTCCTCTGGGACTTACACAGATCCGCTCCGTAAAGTGACAGCGGTCTTGCTTAGCGAGAGCGCCAGAACCCCGCTGCTGTCACTGGGTGAGGAAGTCAGTGCATGGTACGCACAGCAGATCATGTACACAGCGTGATCGCGGCTTAAGATAGGTACGCCGTGAGCCTTACATATAGGATGACGTGCATGGCCCCAATTAGGGCCACGAGACCGGGCTTTTTACGATCTCTGATGACATTACAGCCCTTTGATGGGCCGCTTCTGGCTTGTGTGCTGACCTATATCAGTGCTGCGTTTGTCGCATTCAATGACGGTTTTATGATACAGCTGCCACTTGGACTACATACGTTGCCATGACTGGGGGTTTGTCCATATACAGGAGAGAACAACGTCTTGGGGCTGGTTACAGATGGACTGAGCATTGCGTTTGTGTGGAAGCATTATACAAGGGTTTATATACAACATGATATTTTTATCTTTGAAAGCGACAATGTTCACTCTGTAAATATATATATAAACAGGGGATTTTTGCAGGCTATAAAATGTCACTTTTAATTGTATAGTCATTAGCATTAGAAAAACCAGCTTGTTTACTACCGCATATACAACCGCAGTGTGATTGTATCTGTGTCATAAAGATCAAGGCGTTTTGGTGGCTATTCAGCGGGTAAAAATACTCGCCGCAACATAAGGGCCCTTTCTTTCACATCCTTTATTGATTGTATGACTTTTATTTTGGTAGGTTGTTCATCTTCGTCCACGGGTCCTCTGAATGTGAGAACAACGAAGGCCCTCATCCTTTCATGGTGTGACTTTTATTTTGGTAGGTTGTTGGTCTTCGTCCACAGGCTCTTGTTGACCTCTATATTGACCCTTTTCCACCGACAGTACCAGCTCAACTCGCCTCGACTTAGCCCGCATTTTCTTGCGTTTCGATCACCAACATCTGGTACCTGGTACTTTTTTTTTAGTCTCACCTCCGTCGAGGTTCCAAGAGAGCTGATCTGGTACTGTTGTGTGACGTAAACAGGCTGCCGGCCACTGATTGGCCAGAGAGCGACGCCACTGGACGAATAACGATGAGCGTGACGTCCGAGCCCGACGCCCGGCGTCTTTAAACACTACTAGCATCAGCGTTCAGTCAACAATAGTGATTGATCATTGAACACGGCAGGATCGGCGCGCAAGAACACGCCGTGGGCCGTGACAGAGGTGGAGTCGCTCCTGTGCGTAGCCCTGTCTGTTGATGTGTCGCGACGCAACACGCGTGGATAAGTACGTCACTGCAGTGTCGCACGCATGCGTGCCATGACGACCCGCCCACGTTGAAGAGGCACTTTATTCCAGATGGAAGCACGACGTGTGCCTGGAACCAAACAAAGTCGTGCCACGCTAAGTCGGTGGCGAGTTGAGCTGGTGCTGTCGGTGGAGAACGAGGCATCGTGACTGAGGTCCACAGGCCCCACATCCTTCATTGCTGGTGTGACTTTTATTTTGGAAGGTTGTTCACCCCCGGGCCCTCGCTCACCTCAGAACGCGGGGGCTTGACCGCGAGCCGCTTACCTCAGGATGAGCTTGCAGTACTCCAGCGCGGTCCGCGGGCACCCCCGGTTCTCCAAGAACATCATGTGCTTATAAAGAGCCAAGTAGAACGCCCTGTCAACACACAGGCAACATTACATAAGAAAGACATGTACATCTCTTCAGAGAAACAACCAACAGAGTGAGGCGGGGTGACACGGGGTGAGGCGGAGTGAGACATAGTGAGGCGGGGTGAGAGAGTGAGGTGGAGTGAGACATAGTGAGGCGGGGTGAGACAGAGTGAGGTGGAGTGAGACATAGTGAGACAGAGTGAGGTGGAGTGAGACATAGTGAGGCGGGGTGAGGCGGAGTGAGTCGGAGTGAGACATAGTGAGGCAGAGTGAGGCAGATGAGACAGAGTGAGACATAGTAGTGAGGCAGAGTGAGGCAGATGAGACAGAGTGAGACATAGTGAGACAGAGTGAGGCGGAGTGAGTCTGAACGTACCGGTTCTCCGGCCTGAGGAAGTCGAGCCTGCAGGTCCCTGAGGTCAGGCTGAACAACGGGTGGAAGGAACATTCAAAGCTGTACAAGGCTCTCTCTGCAAGGGAACCAACACACAGCGGAACACGTGAGACCGCTACCCGGGTAGGCCAGGGTTCCTCAAAAGGGGGTACTACTTCCCCTAGGGGTGTATTGAAGGGATTGCAGGGAGTACTTGGAGTACTTCCAAAAATGTGTAGCTTGGGTCGTTTTTATTATATTTTCATGTCAAATTATGTCAGCGTAATGCGATCAGTTGAATCTGAAAGCCACTGACATAAGAATGATAATCAAATGACCCTAGTGGGCATGCTAGAGGGGACATTCATCTTTCACATCTAAAATGTCCATCTACGTCAGGCATTTCAGCCCTTTCAACCCTAATACCCCTGTGGAGAGGGTAAACAACGCCTCATGGCCACGATGTCCTAAACTGACTCTTGATGAAGGAAAGTCTATCAGATAAGCAGTGGAAGTGAAGCGACTAATTATCGTATTTAGTTAAGTTGGAGAGTGGAAAGCCAAGTCACATGTTTGGGAATCATCGCTTTGAGCTTTGATGTGATTAAAATCTGTAAATGAAAGGGTTTTTTTTTTTACACAGTAAGATCTTTGAAGAATTGTTGAATAGTTCCAATGATTATTGAATAGTATTTACGCAGCTCAATCAATCGTTTGTCTTTTTGTGGTCTTTGACTTTGTATTCATGCCTTTGATTTAATCCTTGAAAGGGTGACTGACTGACTAGCGAGCTAGCCCCCACGGAATTCCCACACACTATGCCAAACTGCGCCTTCCGATGGACTAGTCCATTCTATTTAGGACACTATTGGATGGCTTTGTTCATTTTAGACACTATTCTAAAGAAACACAAATTGCCCTACACACAAGAGCCTCACCGATAAGTTCCCTGGCCATTTCTGGATCCTCGTGTATTCGACACACGTCCGACAGCTGCAGCAGTGAGTCGATGTGATAGGGGTTAGTGAGCAGCAGGGTCTGGAGAGAGCAGGGAGACAGAGACTAAGCATTTACTATGCTTAACAGATGCTAAAAACGGTTCACTATTTAGCAGATGCAGTGAATTCAGATATTCGGCGTAAAAGCTTCTGGCGAAACCAGAAGCTTTACGCTTGTAGCCAAGTTCCCTAGCCTTTCCTAAATCCTGCCTCCTAAATTTGGTATCAGCTTATCTCATTGAGATTGACACCCCTTTTACAGGGATTTGAATTGGCGTTAAACAGCGTATATGATGTATAAATAGTGGTTGCCCATTTATTACATAGGAGAAAAGGAAGTCTGACATAGTAATTGAGAAAGCATTATTATTATTATTCATCCTTGTTTGGTAGTGTGTCAACACTCTTGTATAAACCTCAACACAATCCTTTACACATTGGACAATATATAAATATATATATATATATACACGGTATGTAATGGATTAGGTTTAGCCCAAAAATAAAATAATAACATATATATCCCAAAACTAAAATTAATTATTTGATTTTTTTTACAAACATATTTTTTCAGCATATAAAATATACTTTCTAGTATATTCGAAGATATTTGAGTTGTGAAATTCTTACCAAAATGTTGTTGTTATTCATCGAGTCGACAGCATCCATGAACTTGAACTGTACTTGCTGGTAGTCTCGGCTGTGCTCGAAGGTAAAGTGATGAAGGCCGTCCTTTGATTGGACCAGGGACATGGAAATTCCTGCAGACCGATCACATGAAATCAAACTAATGTAGTAAACGGTCAAATACAGGAAAAATGATTTCTTTCATTTCTCCACAAGTCCGCAAGTGAAATTAAATAAGATATTTAGGTTCCTGAGGGATGTAATGCAAACAATTATTAGTATACAGTGGATAGAATCAAGCAACACATTAACACAACCCGATCTAATACTTTCACTGAATGTTATTGTGTTATGTTATAGGTGTTGGCATGAAATCTCTTTCCTTCTGCATATTAACATATCCCTATGTGATAAATCATCATGAAACCAAGCAATTTTATCATATATATATTCTTCCCATTGGTCAAAGCCTGAAATGTAATATGACCACCATAAGCATAATAAGGGATCAATCTTACAACATCAAAACATACACAGCATTCAGGGACAGATGGGCTACAAAGTCTTACTTTTACTTTGGTTAATTATGCAACAAAACGATGGCTCAAATAACCACTGCTGTAACATTAGTAATAACTAGATCAAAAGTGACGCATAGTGACTTCCGATGCATGCACAACTACGTTATTCTGTCCCCTAATCATGAACAAGCATGTCTTATGAATGTTCACTACTCCTGTTGACCTCTCAGCCAATTGACGTGGAGGACATTATTCAACATTCAGCTGGAATGTTGGCCTAAGTAGATAATAAGCAGCAATTATTGGAAAAGTATCTAAATGAGATAGGGTTAGAAAAAGGGCATCTTTCAAAAATGTTCCATATTGCTGCGGGTTATGTTATCATTTAACCACCGTCTGTACAGTCAACACTGATCTTAAGCAGAATCAAGCATCAAAAGCGTCTTTGAGTTTGCATCAAAGTGCAGAACTTGATCAATGTGGCAGTGTAACATTACCGGTTGCACAACCCTAGACTATCTCCCTAGACTCGCACTAGACTTCCACAGAATTCCATAGAATTTATTTGCATTTTGAGAAGTGCTCTTTTAATAAATTCGTCTCGTCTCCATAACCATCATCAAAATTAGCAATGAAAGAAGAGCAGATATTTAATATGTCATATGCCACCGTGATTTTTTTACCAACACAGCATTGGCTTGTTTTTGTGTGCAATAGGAAATCTATTAGTCTCGTTTAGATTCAGCTGCAGCTCTCTGAACTTTCCTTGCAGCAATATGCCATCAACCACTCACAGGCCATCATAAGGGGCTGTGTGACTACAAGGTGAGCAGGGCTTACCTGGGCGACTGAAGCGAGGCCAGGTGTCTTTAGGAACCGTCATCCAGGTGGTGCGGTGGTACTGCCTCTGTCTCTGCCGAGGCCTGCAATACACCGCCGATCAATAAGCGCGCGCACACACACACACACACACACACACACACACACACACACACACACACACACACACACACACACACACACACACACACACACACACACACACACACACACACACACACACACACACACACACACCAGCCTCTTCAAAGAGAACACTCATTAAAGAAAGAAGCGAATACCGCTGGTCTCCAAGAACGGCTCGCGCTCCAAAGTATCTCTTCAGCTCAGTTTCTGGATTCAGATTCCTGATGAAAGAAAACACACATTTTTATAATACACAGAAATAGTACTAGTCTTTCATTATCGGATAAGGCGGGAGTTAGACCTTAGAACACGTGTAGCAGAGGCCAGTTCGACCGCTCGCGGGTCTCGAAACCTGCCACCTCTCGAACTACAACAACACTACCGGCATGGGAGTGGAACGCTCTAACCACCGAGCTAAAAGCCCAGGCTTCTAACTCAGCGGCTAGAAGCGTTCTTAAGGCTAGGGGGGTGTGAGGATTTACCAACGTACTACCGCCAGCTAGCCCAGGCTAGTTGGCGTTACACATGTCCAGCCGATGTCTGTGCGACGTGTCCTCCTTACCTGTGCTCTACGTATATGGGGGACCGCCCGTCGGAGCCTCCTGAATGCTCGCTCTGCAGCGTGAGGCCGTTGGTGTCCTCTATGGTCTTCAGCAGGGCGTCGATGTCATCGTCTGCCACGTCCTCCTTTAAAAAAACAGAGCAAAGACAATCGCAGCAGTTGTAGTTTCCACGCAGGGTTGCCAAATTTAAAATCTCAATAATATAATGCTATGTAATAACATAATGTAATAATAACATTATTACATTAACATAACAGGGTCCGTGGATATTGGGTTGCGGGCAGGCAGAGTTGTTGACAGGGGGGGGGGGTGGTATGGGGTTGCGGACAAGCAGGATTGTTAACGGGGGGGGTTGTTTTGGCGTGACATTTGTTGCGTGTGCGTGAGAGTGTGAGATTGTTTCTGACAGCGTGAGTGTCACGCCAAGATGCGTGACAGTTGGCAACCCTGTCCAAGTAATCCATGGAGTATAATTATACACACGTTTCTAGAAAGGCAACACTGATATTGATACAACAGGAAATATAGATTGTTTTACAGCCAAGAGTATCAAACTAATAAATAACATCTTGACATTTTTCCGTTGGATGAAGAAAAAAAAAAAAGGGAATTTGAACTCTTACCTGTGTACCTGCCGGTGCACCCTTTTTATTTTTCTTCTTTTTCTTCTTTTTCACCCTGGCCCCACTCAGAGACTGGTGAAGACAGAGCATGTTATCATCATCAACATCAACATCACCGTAAAGTTTAGACAGGCTGCCCGGGAGACCCCGCCTTGTCGACACTTACGTTGGCAGAGTTTTGGTCCTGCAGCTGATCATCAACGCGCTCAGTGTCTTTGTCGTCGTGCGTGTCGTCGGTGTCCTCTGCTTTCTCAGCGTCGTCCTCCAGCGAGGACTTCTCCGCGTCACATATCTGTCAGGTGAGTGTTTCAAACACACGTTTATCGGACAGTGGAAGGTATAAGACCCGGGTGATCATTCTGAACAACGCAAACATTGCGAATCCAATGACGCACACATGTGTCGATTTCTGAAGTTGGTGATTCAATGACAAACACCAGGGGCAGTAGCGTTGTTTTGGAGCTAACAACAGTAGCCATCAGAGACAGAACCACCGCGTACTACTGTCCAGCTGACAGGCCGACACGTCCACGCATCTCGACAAATAGAAACCTTACCAACTCATAGATGTTACTCAGATTCTTCTGAGTCTTGTTCTTCTTTGCCTTGCGGTTGACACTATTTTTGGACGGGGGACCCACATCCTCCAGTGGTTCTTCTTCTTCATCCTCGGCAGCCTGGCCCAGCTCGTCCCCCAGGTCCCCCAGGTCCAGGGCCTCCTGGCCCCGCTGCTTCCCCTTGAGCCTCCGCAGAGCCCGGCTCGACATTATGCTTCTTCTTCTTCTCCTCCTCCTTCTTCTTGCCCGGACATAGGGCTTAAGGGCTCGGCTACTTGTTGGCTGGGTGTGGGGAGCTGCTAGCAGGCAGTACGTACGTACCCAGCAGCACAGTCAGCGGATTAGTGGCCGCCGTCGACGTCAAGTCCCCCGCAGTGAGCACCGCTCATCCGGGGAAACGTGGGACCGGATCGCTCGACAACCTCACGCCACTAAAGCCCGACCTGTCACCTTTCTATAGACGGTGAACACATTGTGTGTATCGTTTGTGTATCGCGAATTTTGCATTTTGGGGGGATTTAAAATGGAATATCGCATGGGCTTACAACAATGTGTGACACCTTTGGGGTTCTTGTTTTCTACGGTTTGGTGGTGTAACTCAGAAGTTCAAGCACAAAAAATAATTAAAAGCGATAGGGTCATTTGAGGCTTTTATTTTGACGGGGAGGCGGTGGATCCAGCGCGGCCGGTGTCTGCAGCTTGACGACGTGCGGCTGCGCCTGAATGTTGACATAACATAAGCGATTCTGATTGGTGCAGAGCGCTTCTTCTACGGATCATGTTTTAGTTTGTTTGTCGATCACTTGGTTCGTTGAGGAACAGCGCCCTCAAAGGGTATAACACGGGTACTGCTGGCACAACATGCTGCACGTCCTATAATGTAAACATGACTGAAAACTGTCATATAAATGTTCTTTTAGACAGAAAGATTAGAGATAGATTGATGGATATACAACATTTAACAATATAACATACAGCTCAACATATAATTAAGTGAAAAATGTACCATCTTAAAATATAATAAAAATATACCATAGAGACCCAAGAGAACGATTTCTGGCAATTAGAGGCATCGAAACTACAACAGTTAACAGGCATCTCCTTCTTAAATTACTTGTATAATTGTGTATACGCCAGCCTTTAGTGCAGAAAATGTAAAGAGCGTATATGAGGAAATTGTGAGAAAGTTCTACAGGAAGCAACAGGATATTTTCAAAGGTCAAGATTTCATCAGTCCATTCTTGAGATCAACACGTATAACAACCACACTAGTGTATCATGTTTATAATCGGGATAACAAGTATTACAACTTTCCAGTAATTCACAATTTTTGTCAATTATATGCATTATTACATCTTTAATTTGTGGCATAATTCACAGTGACAATATGTCTCACCAAACACCCTTATGTGAGACGTTATTTAATAGTGCATGTGCCAGGGCTAAGCAATAAGAGGGGAACTTTATTAAGCTGGACTTGAAAGTAGAAGATTAAATGTACCGTTGGATTTCTCTACAGTTAATTTATTTAGAACTGAAGTACTCTTTAGCATAATGACTATCAATACACAATTATAGATAGTAATAATTGTAAGGTATGGAGGATATATACGTACATTATACCAGTTTATTTAAACTAAATACATGATTGAGAATATATGCTGTTCTGTATTATTGTGCACAGTAAAATCCCCAGAAAATGCGATTGAAAACGATCAAACTTAACCCTTGAAGCGCTTCATTCAAATGACCACAGCTGGTGCGAAAGACATCATTTCCCCATGTCTCGTCTTACCCAATTAACCCTAAAAGGCAGCAAATAACGAAGCAGCAGGCAGTAACATTCAGTTCACCTGATCTGATCTACCTTTAAGATAAGGTCCTATCCCTATCCACGTAGATACATCCCTCGTGTAAACCCTCTTTACAAATACGTATTCCTGTGGGGTTTGTAACCACGTTTTGCTCTTCTAGCTCCCGGAAATATAAAATATAATAAAATATAACTGAACTATAAAATGATCTCAACTGTACAAGAGTAGGAAAATAGTTGAAGGGTAAATATTCCTCAGACTCATCTCAACACATTCCCTCATTAAAGCAACTACCCCCCCGGAGAAAGGGACGGTTGGAAAGCTTTTCATTCCTCGTTGGTGGTCACGCTGATGGGGTTATCGTAGGCCGCTCCCTCCAGGTCCTCCGCCCGTTTCCTGCGCATCTCCGCGGGGGGTCTCGGAGGGGGGTTCTGAGGGGGCTGCTTGATGCTTTCCCCGACCGCCTTCCGGGTCTCCGTCCGGGGAAGGATGGGCTCCCATTTCTCCCCTCGTACGGCAGCCTGGCGTGAGAACAGAACGCGCGGCTCACAGGTTAGTGCTCGTGTTGGCTGGCCTCACCGAATGACTAGGATTACAGTCATTCAGTGAGAGAGACCGAGTCATTCAGGAGATAATGATTAAATTAACCTCACATTGAATACGAATTATACCACCGTAATCCCAAACCCTTTCTGAAACCATGAGAAATTTAATTACTTTCCAAATTAGCTTTTTGGTTGGTTTATAATCCAACAATAGTACAATAGACTCTCACACCCGTGTCAGTTGAGTTTCCCAACACCCGCCCAATGTCTCAACAATTTCCACTGGAAGATTACAAAGGCCTCGTTACCATTTCCTCGTTACCATTTCCTCGTTGGTCTATTTACTTCATGCCCGGTCTTACGAAACAGCTGACACACACAACAGTTGACCCATTCCATTTCCCGATATGAGAAGTAAAATATCACCCAGGTGCACGTACCCCCAGGTAGATAAGACTGGCAATCCCCAGACACACACAGCCAAGGACAGTGGCGAGCATGAATCCCGCCGGCACACATATCCTAAAACAGAGAGGAGGACAGACAGAGGGATCAGAGGAGAAGACCAGAGAGACGGTCAATGGACTGCATCTACCTGTGGCCACTCTGAGTGCTCCGGCCCTTAAGGGCTGATTATGGTCCCACGTTCACCCTCCTTGTGTCCACCGCGAGGGCCTGACGTGCACCCACCTCCCACTCAATTGTAACCTACCGTCGAGGCGACGCAGCAGCAAAGGGCTGTGATTGGTCCGCTCACTAAAACCCAACGCAGAACCAAAACAGGTTCTGCGGGGTCTGCGGGGTCCTTGTGTTGCGTGAACGCGGGACCATAATCAGCTCTTTAGGGTTCGGGCTCTTGCTCAGGGACTCCTCGACATTTAGCTAGGGAGGAGCCAGGGGATCAAACCAGACAACCAGCTCTACCCCTTGAGCCACACGCGAGGTGCTAATAATAATCATAAGCCAGCCACACAGTGAATGTTAATTCATATTCAGACTCTTGCGAGTGAAACCAAGGTGAAACCAAGGTATTGGTTTCACTGGCATTAGGGGGACAAAAGAAAAAAAAAAAGCATTCAAGCCTAAAGCTATTCACACTTAGGGTGGCAGCTAGGACACATCTGGAGGTTAATGGAAACACAGGGAAACCCCTGTGAAACCAAAAGTGGCACTCACGCTGCATGTATGAACGCTCTGACATAGTAGTTCCTTGTCACTGGCCCAAACGCTTTCACACACACTGTAAAGCAGTACTGGCCCCTGGAAGACAAACGGTACACGTACATCAGCCAGTCCTTGAATCATTATTTAAACGACTCACGTACCATATTCAATTAATAGTGACTATAAATAGATGACACCACTTACGTCCGCGCCACACTAGTGCCTTTGTTTTTCTTTCCTCTTGGGTATTCCAGCAGGCACACAAAAAACCCCGCAGCTCTGACTGTCTGTCAAGGTTATTACCGTTCTGGTTGTAGATCATATGTATGCATACGTTATATTCCTGGATCTAGTTAGTATTATTTAGTTCATATTATTATGATTATGAAGTTATTATTAGCTTATATACCTTTTTATTCCTACACCTAAAATGCCTAGCCCCAGCTGGTACTCTAGTCATTTAGATGCTTATCTCAGGATAGTGTCATCTTAGTGCATAGGAAATGGTTCTTCAACTTGTAACCTAGGTCTTTTTTTTTTGGGGCAAGAAACGTAACCTACACAATTCTTATGGTGATAGGCGGATATGCTCTGTTCCTTGCCTTACAACCAACTGCGCAACACACAAGTTTTTTTAAAAATAAAAAAACATTAATTCATTCAACATTAGTAAGTTTTATCTATCAAAGGATACATTGCATAGGCAGCATACTCCCATCCTCTAAACGTTCCGGCCACCCCCACTATACCACCAGTAAGGAGAACTGAAACAAGGAAACAGGAAGACACAACTATTTGATTCATTTGAAACAAACACACTCGTGTCAATTCAAAAGTGAAACATTTGATATGGTTTCGAATCCTCGCAATTTTATCCTCGCATTACAAAAAAAACTTTAAAAGAAAAACGGCTTTAAAGTCTTGACCACTTGACCATGGAGACATGATTCTGCCGATCACTATACCATCACTACTGTTTCACTGATAATAAAATAAAATGTAAAATATTAAGGCAAAAAGTGTACTTACTGAGTCCTGCTGCGAGGGCTTGTTCGTTGGCCCACATGGCCCATTCTATTTTCCCCATCGTTTTCTAAACACTGCGGACCCTGTCAAGCGTCAAGCAGCAGCAGTCTATTCACTCCAAACCAGAAAGTTTGGCCATGCAATGAGGAAGTTTCTCATTTAACAACAAAAGGAAGGTATGGATGGGCGGACCGAATGAGTTCGCCGCCCCTTCTTTGGCTACGCGTCATTTCCGAATAGTGTGATCGCTGTCGAGATAGGACCATAAAGATATGTCTATATGGCTGGTCTCACACGGGTCCATTACATAATAAAACTGTGTTCAGATATAATACAAGCATCCAACAACATCACACACGAGGCAGAGGACTTAATAACATGTGGTTTTTATTATACAACAAAATTATTTTAAAAACTTTTTTTTAAATTTCAAAACAAATTCATAACAATGACTTATCTTACAATTCTGTACCTGACTAGTGTTATAATCATACAACATCTCCATATTGCTATTAAACATATATTTTCTCTTTCAGATCCATAGTAAAAGCACAAAAGTTCTTAAAATATCCAAAAATCCCTGTCTTTTAAATGTGACTACAGCTATAGCGGCGTGTGGCGTCGACTCCCAGCTAGACGTTGTTCTTCGGTAGCCCGTCAGATCCAAGCAGGTGCTGCGTGGGGTCCTCCAAAACCCGAGGGCCGGGCCCCGCCTGCGACACACACACACACACACACACACACACACACACACACACACACACACACACACACACACGCAAACAGGGAACCCTTTACACTACTTGTTTTGAAACAGTGCAGTCCGTTAACGCAGACACAAGAACACACGTCACGCACTGTAATGCAATTCCAATACTGTTGAGGTACTGTTGGGGTCGGCTTAGCTAAGGAGGTAGAGCAGGTTGACTCGTAACCCGGAATGTTGCTAGTTCGATCCCCGGCTCCTCCTAGTGTCGGTGTGTCCCTGAGTGAGACGCTTAACCCTGACTGCTCCTGATGAATCATGTCAATCATGAGTCAATGATTGACTCTGCTGTCGGTGTGTATTCACCGTTGTGAAGTCGCTTTGGATAAAAGCGTCTGTTAAATGCCCTAGATGTAAATGTGGGCATGTCTCTACCTTGGTGCTGATAATGTAGCTGATTCCCTTTGACATCGGCTCCAGGCTTATGGCATTCTTCAGCTCCTCTGAAATCTCTACCGGTTCAACCTGGAGACCAGTTAAAAACCTGTAGAGGAAGGGCACAGACCAGTATCACTGAAGGCTCAGTTGTGGTTCCACGTCGACGCAACACAATGACCACGCAGACGCTTCGACGCAGTCGACTGATTTTAAGAACACCTGCGGACCAATCACAGCCCTTGCTGCTGCGTCGCCTCGACGGAACGTTACAATTTTCGGGAGGCGCGCACCATGCCCTTGAGGTGGACGCAAGGAGGGTCCGCAAGGACGTAACAGGTCCGTGGACCCCCTTGCGATGCGTCGACGTGGATCCATAACTAAGCTTTAACACATCAGGGAGGACCTTGTACTGCAGCTAGGTTAAAGGTCCCATGACATCCCACCAGGTGTGCTGTGATTAGCACACCTGGTGGGATTAAATCTGGCTGTTATGACATGACCCCCTAGCATAAGCTTTAGGTAGCTTCTTCGGGGACCAGTTCACGTGCATGACATTTCTTTATTGTCTCTAATGTCTACGTATCATGTATGTGAAATTCGAATCATTCAAATCATTCGAAAACATCACAGGTGTGCGTGTCCACCTAGATGTATGACGGGTAGATGAGCAACGTTTGCTACAGTCCACACTGGGTAGGCGGCTGGTAGACCGATCTATCCAGCACACATCTAGGTGGACACGCCCACCTGTGATGTCATAACAGACAGATTTTCAAGGTTAAGGTTAGGTGATGTGTTAGCTGCTCACGTTTTCCCATTGCTGTTGTCTGGAGGGAAGACGAGGCGAACCACCTGGAGGAACTCGGCAACGTGTTGCTGCAGAGTGTAGATGACCGCGTTCGGGCCAGCATCGAACGTGTAGGCCACCTAGGGAAGCGCACACACACACACACACACACACACACACACACACACACACACACACACACACACACACACACACACACACACACACACACACACACACACACACACACACACACACACATGAAACAGTTCACTACAGTTAATTTAAGAGAAACCCCCCAAAAAGCTGACATTAGACTTCAAACTGCTAACATACTAAAGACCATATTCTCACCCTTGCGTCACCGTAGTGCCGGTTGTACTGATGCACCAGACCGATGACGTGCCGCGACACGGCGTTGAGGTAGAAGATGGGAGGGAAGGTGTCCAGGCAGGTGGCGTGGAACTGGTTACTGTCTCTCATGGTCAGCTCCGCAAAGGTCGCAAAGTCCCTCTTCTGCACCGCCTCGATCATCTGCTTCATCCTGTCTGGGACCACAGCCTCGGCTCGGTGCTACACAGAGACACACATGGGGAAGGGTCACCGGCTACACATGGGGAAATTACTGTGTTTGCCCAAATCGAGGGTAATCCTGATTCAAGTGACCTTTTTTTTTTTCAGAGGAATGACCAAAGCATTAGTGTTTGAGGGACAATGGTAGTACCTTAAGGAGGCTGCTGGTTTCAACGCTGGTTTGCATGCCGGCGGTGCTGCCCACTGGTTTGCGCTCAGCACTGGCCTGCAACCGGTAATGTGTTCAGTGAACAGCTTATTGGGTTTACGTGGGGTATCGGTTTTATTGTCATGTGTCATTATTATACACAGCATGTTCGACATCTTTGCAATTGCAACTGCTTGAGCACACGCACGCACACACACACACACACACACACACGTACCACCAGTACAAGGACTCTGAGGTCGGGCCAATGGGACTCTGGCTCCACTTGCTGGGCAACACTGTCCTTGCCGTCCTCTCGCTCGCCCATGATCCACTGGACGAATCCTCCGTACATACTCCTACAGGCACTGCCAGAGCCCTGCCTCGCGATGCCGGACAACTCCCCCTCTACACCGTACACCTGTGCCAATGTGTACACTGTGTGAGTGTAGAGCGAGAGAGAGAGAGAGAGAGAGAGAGAGAGAGAGAGAGAGAGAGAAAGAAAGAGGGTTAGTTACCACGCAGTCTGGATTGATCGTGTTGTTATGTGTGAGCGCTCTCTTTAATGTCATACTGATAACACATTTTACGTGTGTTGAACATACCGATTGTACATCCTACAGCGTAAACCTCTCTCTTACCCAGACAGGCGAAGCCAGCGGCAGAGGAGGCCAGGCCAGCCGCCGTGGGAAAGTTGTTGACCGAGCAGATGTGGACTTTATGGGACAAGCAGCCCACGTCCACACCGGAGTCCCCATCATTGCGCCTCTTCCTTGCAAGCCGTCTAACTGATGAGGAAACGACAACATTATAGTCATGTCAAGTGGTCTTTTTTTTTTGTGTGTGTTTTCACACAAAAAGGAAGGATCCACCATCACCAAGACTTACTTTCTCTGAGACAGGACTGTAGTCTGGGGTGGTTAATGTCCTCCTCTTTGCCATTGAGCCAGATACGATCCTCCTGAAATGATCTGCATGATGCTACTGTCGTTGTAGTTTTTAGCTGAAAGAATGGAGGGATTAGAATGATCTTCGTAAGCGTTAACCCTACATTTCCACTTTCACAAAACTGTTGTAGTTGCTATTCTACACTTTTTATATACTATACCACAGGCGTTTAGGTAGCTGAAACTGAACAAAGTCAGTAAGTTGTGACTTCCATACCTGATCTTGATCAAGTGTGACACTCAGGGATGAGTTGATGGGTAGAATCAAGCCCTCATTTCTTTTCCCCCCTGTGTGCAAAAAAAAGTGATTATTATCCTGGAATACAATAATAATCGTTATATTATATGCATGACACATAGTTTTAAGTTAAAATGTATTGTGACATTAATGCATGGCATCAATAAAATTTCTTTAAAAAAGGTTGCATGTCATTATGTTGAGAATACATGTGACACTTACAGTATTTGACAACAGCTATATTGACTGGCGCAGTGCAAGTCACGGTTGCTGGCTTGACGACAGAGTCCTTAGGCATGGTTAACGATTAGTACAGACGATAATAGTTTAATATCTGAACATACAAGTATCTAAAGTAGCCCCTGTAGTCCTCCTTTCATTGAAGCGTTGTAGTACCGAACAAGTTTAGCATCCGCACACAACAGGAGCTGCTTTACAAATCTCTCTCGCCATTGGTTAGGGTTTGACGTACGGCTGAACTAAGCACCAATCACTGCAAGGCCGCCTATTTGAGTCGCTGTCTGGGCCAATGAGAGCCATCAGACCACAGTCAGGCGAATGGGGCAAGGTAGAGGACGGGTCCAATTCGGTTTATGAATGGTTTACGAATACGATTGAGATTATATCTAAATATAATAGTATACATATGAGAATTATATTAAAACCCCTTTTTATGAAGACAGCTTACCAAGATTCATTAGTATCACTGCTTTAATAGAATAGACTGCATAGCCGGCAGCAGTAGGCTGTGTTAAACAATAACAACGTTTGCATTAGGCTTTTTTTTTATTTATGTAAACCATGTGTTACACGAACAGAAAGAAACAAATGTATAAAAGTGCTTTATCCATGTTTCATGGAACTGGAGCACTGCTTGACGCACACATAAACAGTATTGACATCCGATCACCGAAAAATACTTCAGCAACCATTTGTTTAAGCATTTCTCAAACTGCGCAGAAACAAAATAAAAAGAAAGAAAGGCCTAACACAGCAAAATGAACATAAGCAAAATTTGAAGTTCAGGAATTGTTACCAAGAAATATTATGTTCGGTCAAATTAGGAAACAACATATGCTATGGCACATTTGCTAGCAAGAGACCTCAAAGGGTAAACTTGCCTGTGTTTGCAAAGGCCCTATTTTTGAAATCAATGTCAGGATATCTATTCTTTCATCTTACTTAGTAATCCATGACCAACCAGCGAAGTCTGAGGTCATGGTTCAGTGGTGAGAAAATAGTGAACTATAGAACTATAGAACTATTAACAGAGTCCCACGAAGGCAAAGGTACTCCTGCAAGATGTTCTTCAGAGCTTCTGGTTACTACGGACAACTCATTCATCCTCATCGTCGTCAGAATCCATCACCCTTCGCCTGTTGAACTGGAATATGAACAAAGAAATAAGAAATATTATAAACAGTCGGGGAAAGTCCTGGTTAGTCGGTGCATATTAATATTGTCCACCATGTTTCGGATCACACCAGGTGTACTTACCGTCACCTTTGTCGTCTTGTCCGTTTGCTGACTGACTTTCTCGAGGATCTCAATCAAGCCCGACTCTGTAATCTGTTTTGAGTGGAGATACGCATCATGAGTTACATATTGACTGTTGACCGGGAGGTACATAACGATAGATTGTCACTGGTAGTAGTCTGAAGAGCCTCCATCTTGATACCAGGTGGATCAGATAGAGCGGGCGAAGGCTATAATTAAAAACTATCATTACACCCATGATCACCATTTTAATGACAATAGCCAAAATAGTTTGTATAAGAGGAAATGAAAGTATGTTATGAAACCCAGACAGAAGTTTGAACTTTCCACCTTTGACTACTATGATTTGCACATGGCAATACAATAAATGTTTCCTCTGCATTGTTCCAAGAACCTAACCCTTTCATGCAGTCTTACCCTGCAAAGTTTTCCTCTATTTTTGAACGGAAACAAGGATCGATAATAATGGAAATCTGCAGTGGCAATTTTCCTGCTCAAGTCCAAGTGAAGCGAGTTCTATGGCGACTGGCTTCCATCAGTGCATCACATCACGGACGTCTGCTGGACTGGGCCTTGGCCAGTCTATTCCAGCATTGCTATGCCATGTGTGAAAGGGCGCAAGACGTAAATCTTCCAGAATGTAGCTGCATGTGTGAATAGTGAATATCACTAGTGGTGCCTGAAAGGCTAACCCAGTAATTTACCGGGAATGCACTTAAAAAAAACAGATCCACCCGTCATCTCACCTTTCCCCCCAACTTGCCGTAACGAGCCATTTGGATAAGGTAGTTCTCCACCGCCTTGGCCTTGTCAGGCTTCACCATAGCCAGGTTGCTCACTGAAACATCAACAGTATAATTATATTATTATTTTGTTTCACGAGAAGGATGTGATCACATCTCATGTATCATCACAATATTATTTACGATTTTATGATCACGACAATATATAACAAAAGAATATCCATTCATGGAGGATTACAGGTATTATGTAAGTCCTTTGAGGGACACATAATAAACATGGGAATATCTAATGTATACAAATTTGCACATTGAGATGTATACCAATATGTTTTCAGACTAACACAAGAATTTGACAAATAGTTACACCTATTTTTGAGTTATTGCAGGAAATCATTTCCTACATAACATGAGACAAAAAAAAACATCATAACTCTGTGATTATCAGACACAACACTAAGTCTAATGAACCTCAGTTCTGTTCACCAACAGAACTTAAAATAACAAAACGTCAGCACTTACATCTGCCACGGGCAGACTGGTCTAGAACTTGGGCCAATATGGAGTTCCTCATCTCTGTATCCCTGTAGGAGAAAGGTGACAACAGCATCATTAACACAGCCTTTCAGACCCTCATCAAGCATATCAGCACATGCAATCATGGCTCACTGGATGGGATAAAACAAATACCTCTGCTTGGCCTCCTGCTGTCCTTGTTGGTCATTGGAACCACTCTAAAAAACAGGTGAAAATAGACCGTCATGATATAGGTAGATCCAATTAACTTTATTATTAAGTGCATTCTTAATAAAAGTCTGTAGAATGTAGACAGGTGTTCTACATTTTATTTATTATATACTAGTTACATGCAAATGATACCGTTGACTTAACTTGGGCATGCCTATACGTTGCTGTATCTCTTAACACACGTACGATCCAACAGCAAGTTGGGTGTGATTGAATAAAAGTACATATTGAAGATTGGACTAAACTGTCTGGGGTTCCTATCTTGCAATGTGGGAAAATACTCAACAGTGATGTCCAATGTTGCATCATAGAAGGTGTGACAACGAATTAATACACCAACTAACCCTAACCCCTAATCATAACCTTTTCATGGATGGATTTGAATACATATATATGGATGGATGGATGGGAATACATATAACGTAGGCCCTAAGGCTTAATGCAAGTATTATTGTCTACAATAGAAAGGGTCTAACATGACTCTGGGCTTATGCTGTAAGCTGCCCTGCTGGAAGGCGTGTGACTGTCTGTGTCCAATGCTTTCATAGCATGAGTCTGTCTTTTATGTTTTGGGCAGGACTCGCAGTTAAGTTAGTCAACGGGATCGATGCGGTATTAAAAACGAGACACCTGAACAACACTGCATGACAGACAGCATGGACAACACGGGCAGCATCTCCTTTTATAGGACGCGCTAAATGGGGTCGCGTTGCCTCCTCCTTACCCCGTGTTTCGCCTGCAGTTCGGACATTCTCTGCCTCCTGATGGCTTCCAATTCATCGTCTGCCATGTTCAGTTTTACTTTACACGCCGCAGAACAAACAATGCGTGTTATAGAAGGCGATAACTAGGTGGAAAATACACACAGGGTGAGTTAGGGTTAGGCCCCCTTTCTTCCAGTGATTTCCTTCGTCTGGACAATGGTCGGGTTGTGTAACAGTCGTTCGGGGGCACTACCGCCCCCTACTGAGCCGGAGCCAGGAGCACAGGCACCATAGAGGAACAGCAGCATTTGCAATGCATTTTTTTTGAGGATTTGACGCCGTTGTGAATCATCCAACCAAATGTCCTTCGAAATTGCTTTTTTTTTTAATATATATATATATTTATTGATCTACCACACTGAAAAATGTTTAACCAACGCAATCTGTTTGTTATCCATGGGGTTCTTATCAAACATTGCACTAGAGATAGGCCTACCCCAAACTATCGTCCAGTGTTAGGTATAGGTAAATTGCAGGCAAAAAAAAGAAACATTTTAGGAGCAGATTCTTGACATGCAACAATCGAAAGCTGTATCATATCTGTAATATTTATGTTAATCTTTGCCAATACAATTTGTAACAGAGAGAATAACATAATTCCTTCAATGAATGTGCATATTTGTATTCTATTTTTGCCAGAGTTTAGAAAATTGACCTTTAGGCGAATAATATATATTGTACTCTTATTCAGTATACATACATACATATGCAATGATACATCGTCATAGGAGAGATTCTTGATGGTGAAGAAAGTCTAATATAGTTGTCAGGTAAACATTTCTTAATAAATGCAGTATAATCTGCATCTCAAAATATGGACAGAGAATTGGGAACAAACTATACAAGCGTAATTCATCAATCATTTATCAGAATTAGAGGACGATATCAGAATATATTTGAGGTAAGCATAACCCTAGTTCTGGTAAATCAGGGTCTTTTCCCTGTCGGTGGACTCTAGCTCCCCCTGTAGGTACTGTAGGAGAACCGACTGAGAAGCAGAGGGATATGGAACTTATCCGCTGGGTTTCTTATAGTGAAGACAATCTGTAACAAGGAAAAAGATGGAAATTACACAGAGGCCAATCATTCTCCAAAAAAAATCCACACTGCAAAGCACGAACAGTTATTTGTTGTCGTGTTGCTTTGCTCAAGAAAAACAGCAAAGCAAGGCAATTACATGTTATGCACAAAAATGTAATATGATTATAGTTATCTAAATGTCGTAACACAACCACATGCGATGTTTTTACCTCGACGTAAGGATAAAAGCTTTCTTCACCGAGACCCCCCCAGTACTTAGCGGTGTCAAAGTGCAGTTTGTACACCCCGGGAGTAAACAGTTCCCTGGTAATGAGACCCGGGCACCGGCCGTCGGAATTAGTTAACCTGTTGAGAAATACATCATTTAGAAGGTTTTACTGCTGCGGTGCAATGCCACTACTGAAAGGACTGAGTCCCTTTTCCTTCTTGGGATGTTACCCCGTGGTCATCAGACTCCAGGCAGCGGCTGAAGAGTCCTGTTTGTAAAGCAGGATGGTCATGTCGGACCCTGGGACGCCCATCGCGGTGTTCAGCACATGCGTAGTCAGTGGACTGCCAGGTTGGGCCATTGCTCCACACTAAAACAAACAAGGGACACTAGTTTGCAAACGTAAGATGATCAGATACTGTATAGACTGTACATCAAGGCGTATAAAGCAACCAAATAGCCCATAAGCAAGTATTTAAAACGTAATAGCTGATTCATTAATAAAATAGACATTGATGCATCTGTGGGCCTACCTGGTTGATTCGTTAATTGATCAAGAGAGACACATGACTAAACACAACAATGAGAACCAAGAAATGACCGAAGTAGCACTACGCAACCAGTCGTTCTACTTAAAAAGGTTTGGTATTCAGCGTAGTAGCACTTACGTTACGCTATGAGCACTTCCTTATACAATTAAATAAATAAATAATAAAAAATAATAGAAGCCCCTCCCAGCCAATCAGAATCAAGCATTCTTAAACGAAGTAGAATAACTCAA
Organism: Micromesistius poutassou; assembly: GCF_964030765.1. Taxonomy (NCBI): domain Eukaryota; kingdom Metazoa; phylum Chordata; class Actinopteri; order Gadiformes; family Gadidae; genus Micromesistius; species Micromesistius poutassou. Next base: position 1,467,728 of record NC_140282.1, read on the forward strand.
ACTAACTGGCATGCATTCCAAAGGAATGCTTCACGAACGAACTACAAGTTAACCATTCAGAACAACGCTTACCGGGTTTGCAGCCACAATCTGACTGGATAAATTGCGCACTCTCCGAGCAGCGCTCATGTGCATAAATTAATCTCACGTCAAACCCGCGGAACTGTCTTAACCGAGAGTCGATGGTTCATTTACACCAATTTAGTTTCAGATCACTGGTGTAGGCTCTCAAGAGTGTGCACCATGGACGAGCAGAGCATGTCATTCAATCAATGGCCACGCTGCTTACCTCCTCTTCAAACAACACAATGTTGCAGTTGTGCAAGATCTCAAAGTACGACAAGTCAATCGTGATTGGTTGGGGATAAAATGAATATTTATGAGTTACAAGTTCTAAACAACGCCTGCTGCAGGCATCTAGTCGATTCTCAATCGATCAGGGTCTCACTATTCTGAATCGCATAGCCTACAATATATACTTGGTTAACTAGGCCTTTATGTCAAAACTAACATAATAGTGCAGAGTCAAACAAATATAGAGAAATATAGTAATTTTTATGACTGTTGTAAAATAATTGAATGGGTAGTTTTCCATCGATGACAGCTCAGGGCCTCTCTCCTGCATCCATCAAACCATCAGTCCGTATATTGAGCATTCGCACATACTTCAATGTCTAGCGTTCATCGTTCATCATTGCACCAGTGAAATAAATGAAACGGAGTCAATGGTTAATAGTTTATTTTACCAAGGAACAATACAATTGCTTTTTTCGTGTTATGAATACACTGTCCTCCATTGCTGTGCTTATCCCCTCCCCGCTTTAAAACGATATTCGATGTGCCGATCATCGCGTGTAGGCTATGTGCCAACATACCATTTACAAATATCTCCACACCTGAACACCGAAGTTGATATTTCAAACTATATTTATCCGTGTGTCACAATTTGTCATTACACCATTACTTTTAATGTACGTACTGCCTAAAAAAAACAAAACATGCTGTATCATGTAAATTGATATAGGTACTTATCCTTAATTTGCCTTCATAAGTGTTCGGTATTGCGCAAATGTGGAAAGGTTATTTGTTTTAATAATTAGCAAAGAAAACATGTTGGTCCGATGATCTTAGCGATAGCTGCTCTGCACCCACCCACCCAACCCCCCCAAAATACAGAAAAAAAAACAACACTTGCTCTTCTATTTCATTTAGTGCGGCCATTCTACGGTAAGACCCAGTACAAAACAGGTATTTATGACGTCAATATGAAAATACCTCGAGTACTGCTCCACTGAGTGTTTCCTCTTTGTCCGCACACTCACAACACATGTAACACCTTGATAATTACAATAGAGCATAATGACTTTCAAAATGAGAGAACAAAATTAAAAAACTAACTCCTAAAGCAAACGAGAACACGACCAGACGGCTGATGGGGGTCAGAGGGGACGGGGGGACGGGGGGGAAAAACACACAGGGTAGGATTCGCCTGGAGTGGAAGAGATAATGATATATATATATTTATTTATTCAAAGACCTTGAAGCAGAGCCGAAAAAAAAGGTATGAACTAGACGAGGACACGCGGGCCTGGTGTTACTAAGAGCCGCCTGACCTCGGCAAAATAACAGCAAGCAGAAGAAGTTGTTTTGTGGTTTGCACCAAAAAAAACCTTCGATCCGACCTCTGGATTCAGGCGCTATTCAAAACGTATGGTATGGAGAGAAACACTATTCTATGTTTTGAGAGAGTAAAACGCACGGTCAAAAAGGTGACCATGAGCGATGGGGTCTGGGGGGGGGGGGGGGGGTGGGAGGCGGGTGTGTGTGTGTGTGTGTGTGTGTGTGTGTGTGTGTGTGTGTGTGTGTGTGTGTGTGTGTGTGTGTGTGTAGGGATGCGGTGTACTTGCACATCCTCTTCTTCATAATAGATTTATTACAGCGAGGAACAGGGGGGGGGGCGGGGCCTGTGATGGGGAGGCGGGGCCTGTGATGGGGGAGGGGGGGGACGGTGGGGGGACGGGACGGTGGATGGTGGTTCTTGCTTCCGGTGTGTTTGGCACGCTCCTCTTTCGTTCCAGTCTCACATGTCTTCCTCAAGGTCAGAGCTGTGATTGCTTATCTGTTTTGGGAGGGGGGGGGGGGGCGGGGGGGAGAGAGACGGTTAGAGAGACAGACAGGCAGACCGTCAGGCAGGCGGGAATGTTAGACAGACAGACAGACAGAGCAGTTTATTATTACAAGCACGGCAAGTCCATCCGCTACTCCAAACGTGATTCACAATGGAGAAGATTAACTACATTGTAACGATTATTCTCCTCATTATTTATTGTGCTATTCTTACTAATTCATATGTTATAGAAATATTGGAACACACACACACACACACACACACACACGTGTATATAGTACAAGTATGCACTATATCATGCAGGAACCAGAGATCCTCGCATTCCAAACGCCTCCAGAATCGTGTTATTTTAGTCTGTCTCCCGTGATCTTGAACTCTGTAGTCCACGCCATTTCACTACGGTTAAACAAAAATAATAACGTCATTCAGAAAACAGTGGTGTGGAATCCTATACTTATGCCCATCTGCCCCCCAACCAGTTTCTCCTACGTCGCGCTCCCCAGACAAAGGGCCTTTTTTTCGGGGGCCCTTCGCCGTCACCACGAGGGGCCCCTAAACAGAGACGGGTGTGGGTGTGCGGAGCTGCGTCTGGGCAGTGGTGCGATGGCGATGCGTCCCAGAGAGGACGAAGCTTCTCCGACGCTTAAGGACAGATTGTGGTTCCACGTCGACGCAACGCAACGCAACGACCACGCAGACGCTTCGACGCAGTCGTGAACCTGTTATGGTTCTGCGTCGGGTTTTAGTGAGCGGACCAATCACAGCCCTTTGTTGCTGCTTCGTCGCTTCGACGGAAGGTTACAATTTTTGGGAGGTGCACGTCAGGCCCTGGCGGTGGACGCAAGGAGGGTCCGCAAGGACGTAACGGGGCCGTAACCCCCCTTGCATGCGTTGCGTTGACGTGGAACCATAAAGAGCCCTTTATAGTACAACGCCACGGTGTGCGCGCCGCTCATTACACCGCTCATTACAACAACAACAACTCGTACTCAACGACGGCTACTCGCGTAAAGAAAGGTGTCACAAAGACGGCGTGGATCGTAGCCAAGGGCAAGACGACTCCCCCTCGCTAACTCTCTCAGCCCCCCCCCCCCCCCCCCCCAAAAAAAAACGATTTTTCAAAGTTTGAATTCGACCTGAACCAGGGGAGTCAATTCCACTTTCAGACGACAGATAATCTGGGGCGCCCCTGGTGGCTCACTGGGTAGAGCGCGTACCACTAAGGCCTCCAGTCCTCACCGCAGCGACCCGGGTTAGATTCCCGGCCCCCCCCCCCCCGTGGTCCTTTGCTGCATGTCCTCCCCTCTCTATCTCCCATACCCTTCCTCTCCAGCTCACTCTGTCATAAAGCATAAAGATATACTGCTAATCTGTCCCTTCTGCTTTTCATGAGTCCCTAAATCAGAAGCCCCCGCGGTGGAAGCCCCTGCGGCGCGGGGGCGGCTTTACCGAGTGGTGCTCATCGTCCGTGGCCTCCCCCAGCTCGGGGCTCTCTCTCTGGACTCTATGGCGGGAGCTGGGGGGAGACAGAGGGGGGAGGGACTGCTCTGGGCTGCTGGCGGAGGGAGGATACGGGGAGCCGGCCGGACTGTCCTCCCTCAATGGAGACCCTGCAGCGACAAGAGCACACACGCACGCGCACACACACACGCACACGCACACACACACACACACAGTTGGTGAGGTCTGAAGAGAGCGCGCACACACACGCACGCTGTTGGTGAGGTCTGAAGAGAGCGCGCACACACACACACATACCGCGCACACACACACACATACCGCGCACACACACACACACACACACACACACACACACACACACACACACACACACACACACACACACACACACACACACACACACACACACACACACACACCCTCTTGTTTACTGCATAAGGAGGTATATATGAGGTCATATATTGTGTTACTGTTATCATTGGACCTCATGAGCTCTAAAGCGCTCGCACACACACACACACACACACAGACACACACAGACACACAGTCAATGATATCTGAAGAGCAACCACACACATCACACGCTGTCGTGATGTCTGAAGAGCACACACACACACACACACACACACACACACACACACTCTCTCTGTGTTGTTGGAGAGTCTGCAGAGTGGAATTTCTGAAGCACTTTATTTTACGTCTGACCCGACACACGGCCGGTGTGCGCCGGGCAGCTGGCTCCAAAACAACAGCTCACAGTTCAAACACGCAACCAACAACATCAACACAAGACACATCGACGAGTTACGGTTATTATGAGACAAGGTGGAACAGACGCAGGGATCAGTAGAAGGAACGCAACAAACAAAAAAAAACTAAACTAAAAAAACAACAACGGTGATGATGATGAATAAGGAGAAGAGATTAAGTGAGGCATTGTGTGGAAAGAAATGGAGGCTTTAAGGATGAGGTACCAACTGGTAACTCAAGGACATTCATTCTAGACATTTATTGTAAATGAGAACACACCACCCCCCCCCCCCTGCCCCCGCCACACACACAGGAGTGGGCAGATGGTGCAGCAGCTTGCACGTTGTCATTTTAATTGTGATCAGTGTGATTAAGAAAGCCAATAAAAGCAGTTTTTTTGATGAAGGGCGATAAATCTATCTGGCTTTCTATCCCACCCGTGGGACTTTTACTTTCTTAAAAAGGCGACACATCACACCGCCAGGTGTGGAGTGTGATTAGCCGTCACACGCCGTTTTGAAAATATGCCCCCTCTGACATCACAGGTGGGCGTGTCCACCTAGATGTGTGTGCTGTGATAGATCAGTCCACCGGCCTACCCAGTGGACCGTAGCAGACGTTGCTCATCTAGCCGTCATACATCTAGGTGGACACGCCCACCTGTGATGTCAGAAGAGGCTGATTCTCAAAACGGCTTTTAATGGCTAATCGCACACCTGGTACAGAGGGTGCCACCGCCACAGTGGCCACTTGGGGGCAGCACTGGCTCTTGCCACAGACTTGTGTGCGGTTTCCCCCCACAAGTAAACTGATAGATATATTATATTTTATACCGTTACCATCAAAGGTCCGATTCAAGCCTTGGGTTTAATTTTTGTCGGTCGTTTCAACCGCAATGCGCATTCAGCATGTTCCCTGCTTTACAGACAAACACGATACGAGGACAAATACCCCTGTTGACCTTATCAGCCATTTGACGTGAGGAAAAAAAAAAAAAACTCCCTGAGCAGGGCAAAATAATTGATTTGTCAGGCGTTAGCGCCGTACAGATTGGTTTCTGGCATTTGAAACAGCAAGTGCAGTGCATTACATATTCCAAGCCCCCCTGAGAACAGATTATCCAGAGTCATTTGGATTGGTATTGTGACTGCTGAGGCTTATCGCATAGATTTATGAAGGCCTGATGTCACACCGTCTGGGTTTTGGTGTGTTTTGAGTTGGTTGGTTAATAGATTATCTATTTTTTCCCCCCACCACCACCACTCGCGTTGTCTCTCTTCTGTGTGGGAGACGGCGAGTTCCAGAGTTTTCTCCCCGACGCGGAGCGGCACTCACCTTTGTGATTGTTTTTCTGGGGGTCCATCTTGTCCAGGCTGTCGAGCAGCCCATCAATTTGTGTCTTAATCAGAGTCAGCTCACGCTTAATCACCTGCAGCTCCTCCATCCTCACTGCGGGGGCAGGGGAGAGCGACACAGACAGGGGGAGAGCGAGGGAGGGAGGTGGGGGGGGGGGGAGAGAGAGAAAGACAGAGAAAGAGAGAGAAAGAGAAATACAGATTGGATGGGGAGAGAGGGAGGTTTCACATCAGAACATTGAAAAGATTTCTGAGATGAATTGACTCACTGGAGACTAATTGGGAAACACAACCTCTTTATATTGGTTCTGTCAAGTGCTGTCAAGCTGTGGCCATGTGGATACATATATCAAAGTTAAGTTCTCCTTAGGTGGCGCTGCCTACGAGTGCTGCCGTTCATCATTATACCTTCAACTTCACTATTAATGTACGATTTATTAATAATAATAATAATAATAACAATAGATAGAATTGATGTAGCACTTTTTTTGGTCACTCAAAGACACAAATAAAAACGGAAAACAATACGGAAAAAATACGGAAATTCAAAATACAGAAAAATTCAAAAATAAAAATGAGCATGAACATTGGTTCTTTCTCCACGTTGCCACACATGCAGCCTAGAGAGGCCGAGGAGAATCTGGGGGGGGGGGGGGGGGGGGCACGTCCGTCCGTCTGTCCGTCCGTCCGTGCGAGCAAAGAGCAAACGCGGCGGTACTCACGCTTGGCTGGGGTTGAACTAGTGGACTTGGCTCTGGAGAGCTTGGAGTGGGTTCTGTCCCGGCTGCGTCTGTGGCCCGAGGTGTGGGAGGACGAGCGGGGTCTCTTGGCCTGGCTGGGTCCATGGGGGAGGGGGTGCAGGGGGGCGGGCACGCGCTGGTAGTCGTACACCCTACGCCGGAGAACACACACACACACACACACACACACATACACACACACAGATGGGGGTTTTTATGGAGTCGATGCTGTTTTTAAGGCGATGCAGTGATGCCAAGAAATGCTGCATAGATGCTGTTCCTGGTGCTGGGCGTTTGTCTGTCACTCAACACAATATTAATATTCAAAACCAAGCCATTTCTGAACATTTCTGGCTTATATGATAGGACACGCTTGCTACATGACCAAAACAGTGTTTGGCTGAGGGTTCCATAAACCAAATATCTATTGCACGGATTTTATACGAACAAAGGATGTTGACATTTGCTTTAGAATAAGATTGATGCTCAGGTTGAAAAACATGAGGTTTAATAATAAAAATCGAATGCTATTTCGTATGAATACCAAATTAATTATAAAAGAAATATCCCACATTGTTATGATTATTATTGTCCGTAGTCCACTACAATGGGGGTATGTTATTTGTCAGAGATGCAAAGCGAAAGTAAAATACATTTTTATCTGAATCAGACACACAGGCACACAAACACTATAATTAATAAAATTGTTTTTTTCCCCCGTGACAGGGTCAGAAGAATAGTAAACACTGGAAGCATTCAGAGCAAAGCAACGCCTCAACCAAGGAACAGATAAGCACAGAGACCCGCTACTAGATAGAAGAGGGAGAGAATATTTGGTCTTCACAAGGATACAAATATGATTATTTAGACAATAGTCATTTCCATTTTGTTTTCATCCTGAATGCCTCCCGTTGTTCCACGTGGACGGGGTTGTGCTCCGCCCGTCTTCCACAATGTAATTGGTTCTGTCAGGGCCAATCAAAGCTTCTGTGCAGTTCCTCGGGCCAGCCAGAAGAGGCTACACTGAGTGAGTGAGTGAGTGAGTGCGTGAGTGAGTGAGTGAGTGAGTGAGTGAGTGAGCGAGTGAAGTTGGGATTGGAAGTGAGTGTGATTACGTCATTCACCATCGCATCACATGGGAAACTAGGGGCGAGAGAAAACTACTGCTTGCGTACACAATTATTGGTCAACATCATTTCATGAAGTAGATTTATTCAGAACTGTGACCAGTTAACTCTAATACTTATTATTGATATTAAAGTGAATAAACACGCTAGATAAAATATATCAAAAAATATACCCGAGAGCACTCTGTGATAATCACATTGCACTCATGACACTTGTAATATAAATCTATTGATAATACAAATACTAATGTTAAATAATGCAAGGCCAAGCAACACGAGGCCCGGGGATGAAGCCCTGGCTAAATATGTATGTTCATGTTCTGGACGAACAAACAAACAAACAGAAACTGGAACGCGGCCCAGTTGACAAAAGGTAAAGTTGAGAGCGCATTGAGGAGGAAATCAGGACAGCACATTAATGCCCGCTGTGCATTTCGTGAGAGCCAGTGAGCGATCAATACCATCCACCAACTGGCCCCGCTTGTGTTTGTTTGTTTAGTTCATAGAATAGAGTGACTACTACTGAGACAGATGCCTAGAGACACGCCCACCAATATGGAGGTGAGTGTGTGCGTGTCTGTGGTGTGTGTACGTTGGCTTGTGCGTGCGTGGACGTTGTGTGTGTGTGTGTGTGTGTGTGTGTGTGTGTGTGTGTGTGTGTGTGTGTGTGTGTGTGTGTGTGTGTGTGTGTGTGTGTGTGTGTGTGTGTGTGTGGACGTTGGTGTGTGTGTGTGTGTGTGTGGACGTTGGTGTGTGTGTGTGTGTGTGTGTGGACATTGGTGTGTGTACGTTGGCTTGTGCGTGTGCGTGCATGGACGTTGGTGTGTGCATGTGCATGTGTGTGCGTGGACGTTGGTGTATGCGTGGTGGAAGTTGGTGTGTGTGCGTGGACGTTAGTGTGTGTGTGTGTGGACGTTAGTGTGTGTGTGTGTGTGTGTGGACGTTGGTGTGTGTGCATGGACGTTAGTGTGTGTGCGTGGACGTTGGTGTGTGTGTGTGTGTGGAGGTTGGTGTGTGGGCGGCCGGCCATTTGTGTGGACATGCGGGGGCGAGCAGTGTGGGTCTCCTCTTCGCCAGACAAAATACGAACTCAACATCACATTCAACTCCTGCCAATTGCAGCAGAAAATATTGAACAAGTACTTTGTTATTTAAGTCCTATATATAGCGTCTATATATATATATATATATATATATATATATATAAATAAAAAAAGAAGCAATCTTTTAGAGAATGGCCCACAGAGAGACAATGTCTCCCGCCCCCTCACGCAGTCGGCCGCTTGATACCGGGGGGATTAAGAGCCTTCGCCGGCCGCAAACGCGCGAGATTACGGGGGATTTTTAACATATTGTAGTGGATGGAGGAGGCCGGTCCTCCAGTGCGCACTGAGGACTGAGGCTCGGAACGCCGTCGCAACAAACAAAGGGCGTCCCGGCGGTGGAGAGAGAGAGTGAGAGAGAGAGGCAGTGGAGTGGGATTAGCAAAAGGGTGGACGTGATGCAGTGTGTGTGTACGTACACACACACACTGCATCACACACACACACCAGAGAGAGAGAGAGAGAGAGAGAGAGAAACTAGAGAAAGAGATACGGCAGGGGGAAGTGGGTGCGTTTGTGCTTGTGAGGGAGCAAGTGAGCAGCAGGAAGAGACGGAGGAGGAGGACAGAGAGAGAAAGTGTTTGTCTTTATGGATTAGACCCTGCATGAAAAAGCTTTGTTTTGTCTTGAGCTGTTGCCTGTGTGTTAAGCTACACTTTTTTCTCTCTCTCACACACACACACACACACACACACACACACACACACACACACACACACACAGAGAGCTAGGGGCATAATCATGCAGTGTGTTAAAGGCAAATTGAAAATCACTGGCGTGTTTTCCCCTGAGCACGGACAAAAAAAAAAAAAAAAAAAAAATGCAGAGCAAGGAAAAACAAAAGCGAAAAGCTGGGGAGCAGATAACAGCAGAAACTCACGGCCACCAGAGCACTGATATATACGAGGACACGGCACGGAAGGCATAGCCAATATTGAGATGCGCTTTTCGTGTGTTGTGCGCTTGTGAAAGCGTGGGCAGGGCCCTACGTGTGTGGACACGTAGGGCCGTTGTGTGTGTGTGTGTGTGTGTGTGTGTGTGTGTGTGTGTGTGTGTGTGTGTGTGTGTGTGTGTGTGTGTGTGTGTGTGTGTGTGTGTGTGTGTGTGTGTGTGTGTGTGTGTGCGCCCTCAGCCATACATTCAACACGCAACATTTTGTTACGTTTCGCTGAAGCCAAGCGAGGCTACTGCAGCCCCAGGACGGACGGGCGGGCCGTAGACCTGGCTTGGAGGAGGTCCAACTTTGAGCTGATTCTTAGTAATTAGAGACTTTTACTAGCTCAGGTCAGACTTGCAGGAGTAGACGCGGTGAAGATCACTTAGCATAAATCCATGATGTTACATACTGTATAATATATACATGAATACATCAATAATACAGGCACATCTTGGCTTTATATATATATATATATATATATATATATATATATATATATATATATATATATAAATATAACGAACCATTGCATGTGCCTATGTTATTGACCACATACTGTATAATGTATACACACACTATACAGTATGTGGTCATAACATCATAGCACATTCTGGTAAGTGTTTATATATGTATATATGAAATATATACATATATAAATAAATAAAGACCCAACATGTGCCTGTATTACTGATCGAGTGCATGTGTGCTCTGACGCAGACCAAAGCTTGTTGAGCTGTAACAATGAAGAAAGCATTTGCGTCGGGTCGGGTACGCCACGGGGCCAACACAGAGACGAGACGATGGCCAGCGCGCTTAGCAGCGGTGCACAGCCAGCCTGACAGTACCTGTCATAGTAGTCCTCCTGGTAGCTGTCATACTCCACGTCAAACTCCGTCCTGCTGGCCCCGCGGATGGGAGGAAGCGGGGGGGGGGGGGGGGGGGGAAAGGAGAGGGGAGGGATGGAGACGGATGGAAAGGAAAACAAGACAAGACCAGTCAATCAAAGAGGCACGGCTGTGCTGGGGTTATTGGTTTTTGAGTTGAGTGAGCACTTCATCTTTTAAAAGACGTTATGTGACTGTTTTGTTGTTAATCATTTACGCACGATTAGTCGTTACGAATATGTTGGTTGATGGTCCAACCGAGACCCCGAGATTTATCCGTCATTTATCGTAATAAACATATAGCAACATTTGATGTAATAAAAACGTAACATAATAGCAGTTTATAAGTTTATATATGATGACCTGTTCTGCATGAATTTATGAAAGCCAACTCATTTGTACGTTAAAGATGCCAATGAACATTACTGGGCACTCGACATTTTGCCATTTGTGTATAAGTGCCTATCGATTAATAGCAAGAACATTTCACAGCAGTTACTTGGATACAGCCTTCACTAAATTGTGCAACGGCTATAAAGAATTCAACCCCATTTTACAACCTCTACTGTAATTATGTTTATGGGGAGGAATGCCATAGACTTGTAAATCTTGGAATATATCCAATATATCCCATCTTCCCAAACTTTTTATTGCAGATATGTAGATCTATTTATTTATATAGATGTATAGAGTATATATGTATAGATGTTCAAAATATGCTTCCGCACAAACCAAAATCTGTGGTTACAAAACGTACCATGCATCAAATATGGTATTATATACCTTTCATCAAGGTAAACTACAGCGAATACCACACACGGAGCCATTCCATCAAGTGTTCCTAACGATACTTGAAATACATCAATCTAACAATGTATTAATTAATTACACACACAGGTCAAACACAGCAACGTGGAATACAACCGAACGTCACCGGTCACCAAGAGGATACGGGATTACAAATCAATGTTTCAGTGTCAGTGACATTCGGGTTTATCTCATGACATTTGCTGAAAGACGTCCACCCGGCCTGTAATGTGACAATTAGCATATAGCTAAATAGCTTTGTGATATTACGGGCAATGTGCTCATGTTCTTCTCATTATTCCGTCCTCACCGCTGTGGGCATCATTGCCTTTGATCCCATTACATTAGAGGCAGTCATTGTGTTATGGTGGACTATTAACATTTCTGGACCTTCACAATTTCAACCCCCAACAACTCTTAGTGGTGAGGTTACACACACACACACACACACACACACACACACACACACACACACACACACACACACACACACACACACACACACACACACACACACACACACACACACACACACACACACACACACACACCAGGTGCTTACTTCAAGTCACGCATTAACAAAACTTTACACGAGCGGCATTTGATGAAATGCACGGGCGATTTAGCACCGCAACGTTTAGTCTTATTTGACATCACAGTTAATCAGGCTTACGACTCCACCCCCCCAATGCGCGCACAACGCACACACACACACACACTTTTGTGTGTGTGCGTGCAAAATGCAAAACACCTGCTCTCAGCTTTTATAAATAACGCTTTTATAAATAACGGCCAGCGATCACGTTTAACGTGTAATATTGTGCACCAGCACAAGGGGAGGAGTAATTGTTAATGTCCAGGGGAAACAGAACCAATGCGTTCTATAATACGGCAGGCCGTATTATAGAACGATCTCCCGACATCAGATCTCCCGACGTCAGCCCTGATGCGTGTTGACAGCGAAGGTTAACGGCCTGTTGTTTGACTGACTGACTAAATAAAGGCGGCAGAGTGGCACTAATACAGACCATAGGCAGCATTGTGATGTGTCAGACGTCGACCGCGTCTCTTCCTCCCTAATCCCTGGATGCTAATAATCCTCCTCTGTGGCTCCCACCATTGCCATCGCTTCTCTCGTGCTCCCCCGTTTGCTGTCACCGTCTGACACACTGTCTCAGGGCCAGGCCTGCAGTGCAGCAGTTAAAGAGATATTTGCATCCCGGGATTGCACTCTTTCGCCATCCCTCAAATGTGATGCACATGGCAGACACAGAGCATCTGCTGCGCGTCTATCCCCACCAGGACTGCGTGTCTCTCTCCCTCTCTCTCTCTCCCCCCCCCACCAGGACTGTCTCTCTCTCTCTCTCTCTCTCTCTCTCCACCAGAACTGTCTCTCTCTCTCCCCACAAGGACTGTGTCTCTCCCCTCTCTCTCCGCACCAGGACACACACTCTCTCTCTTCCTCTCTGTGTCTCTCACCATCAGGATTCTCTCTCTCTCTCTCTCTCTCTCTCCACTAAACTCGCCCTCTATCTCATAGTGTCTCTCACCACCAGGACTCAAGCTGTCTCTCTCTCGCTCTGTCACTCTCCCCATCAGGACTCTCTCTCTCTCTCTTGCTCTCCCTCACCACTAAACCTGCTGTCTATCTCCTAGTGTCTCTCACCGCCAGACTCACTGCTGCCTCTCTCTCACTGTGCATCTCTCTTCCTCTCTCTCCCACCCCTACGATGCTTGCTCAGTCTCTCTCTCTCTGTGTCACTGTCTCAGTGCGTCTTGTCACCAGGAGCCTCTCTATCTCTCTGTATCTCAGCGGGGAGCGGGAGGAGAATCCATCAGCTAGATAGTGCGTTTTAAGGGAACATATGTTTATATATTATGTATATACTGAGAGCTACACGATGGGAGTGCGACAGATTGGATGTGAGAGAATACACGTACACGCACGCACACGCACATATATTTAGTAGTCAAGCCAACATTGAGACAAAGAAAGAAAGAAATTACGATTTTGTTACAGTTATCGAAATCAAGTATTTACAACTACTCAATGAAACAATTCATGAACTGCATTCATTGTCGTCGTGTCCCCCCTCCCTCCCTATTGTCCTCCATCTTTTAATTTCCAGGCTTGAATTTGACTCTGAAGCTTGTATTCGTCTGTGTTATCTGCAACTAACCAGGATTGAAGTTTACAAAAGAGCCAGCCTATGAAGCCTGTGTGTGTATATGTGTATGTACGTGTGTGTGTGTGTGTGTGTGTGTGTGTGTGTGTGTGTATACGTGTTTGCGTGTATACGTGTGTGTGTGTGTGTGTGTGTGTGTATGTACGTGTGTGTGTGTGTGTGTGTGTGTGTGTGTGTGTGTGTGTGTGTGTGTGTGTGTGTGTGTGTGTGTGTGTATACGTGTGTGTGTGTGTGTATACGTGTTTGCGTGTATACGTGTGTGTGTGTGTGTGTGTGTGTGTGTGTGTGTGTATGTACGTGTGTGTGTATACGTGTGTGTGTGTGTGTGTGTGTGTGTGTGTGTGTGTGTACGTGTGTACGTGTGTGTGTGTGCGTGTGGCAGATAGACAGGAGGGTCAGTAAAGGCTAATTAATTTCTCTTCATAATTTCCAAAGTGCCAAAGCAATCCATTAGATATGGCTCGCTATAAATCATCCCACCACACCACTGCTCACTGCAATAGCCCTTGTGTGCGTGTGCGCGTGCGAAATTGTAACTGGAATGATTTCAAATGAACGTTCCTTCCGGGGTTTTTTTTTTTAAATCTACATTATATTTCTTCATCCATGTGCAAATGTTAGGTCCTCTACGTGAAAGAGACAGTGAAACATTCATGTGTTTGAATTCAGGTGCAATCCAAGGAATAGGGAGTGTGGCTCTGATAACTACATTGAGCCTGCATGACCCCTTTCAAAGCTGACATTAACATGCATTGGGGCTAATGGCCTATCAATCTGATATGTTCAGGTGTAAGGGGGGGGTCAATGGCGTGGGTGAATGCGGGTTACGCTTAATGCATGCAGTGCTCATGAACACATTTGCCCTCTGGCAGCTCATCATGACACACACACACACACACACACACACACACACACACACACACACACACACACACACACACACACACACACACACACACACACACACACACACACACACACACACACACACACACCTTTGTTGATTAAATAGTAAAACGTGTTTCGTTTAACAGACAAAGAAAACCTGAACGCATAGACAGACAATAGACAATCAGAGCATATGCTCGACACTTTTAATCATAATTTAAATGTTTTATCAAGCGGTGCGTGTATATCCCGACACGCTGTCACTTATTCTATCTCCTCTTGTCTCTCTATGAGCTTAAATGCATTCGAAAACACGGCATACTTCAGGCACAGGAGCATGAGAGAAGGGTTCGCCAATTTTTTATTTTCTTTTCGGCATTGATTGACAGTTCAATAAATGTTCCTTTTTTAAATTGAGACTTGTAACATTTCATCATTGTGTCTTTTTAACGATGTCAATTGAGGGAGCTCCAAATATCGGCAAAAAAAATCGGCAGCCCGTATCGGTCATCGGCTAAGGCTGATGAAAAAAAAATAAAAAATCGGTATCGGCCCCAAAAAATCCACATCGGTCGATCCCTAGTTTTTAAGTTGTGTACGTTGGCCTCCCCCCCCCGGACCACGGTCTACGTAACGTGGGCGGGTGTGGGCTGTGATAATGTGGATGAACAGCCGTCAGAGGACTGATAATGCCTCTGGTCCGAGGAGCTGAGGACCAGAGCTCCGCGGGCCCAGGGTCGTCAGTAGAAAAGGGGGACAGAGGGAGTGCGTGATTAGGCTTTAGTGACATGTGTGTGTGTGTGTGTGTGGGGGGGGGGGGGGTTGCCGGCATTTCTTGATTACTAGCAGCCTCGTCTTCTTTTCCCCTCGCTCTCTTTTTTTGCCGCCCATTCTATTTCGTGGTTGTTCTTTCAAGAAATGGCGCATTACGCGCTATT
>NC_140282.1:1483231-1512314 GCF_964030765.1 Micromesistius poutassou
CTGTTACTCATGGGCTCTCTCTGAATGTTCAACACTCTGTAAAGCGCCGTGAGACGTGTAATGTCTTGGCACTCTATAAATAAAATTGAATAGAATGTTAACTTGTGTATAATTCCCAATTTTTATTGATATATTTGCACTTTTAATCTTGCTGAATTCTACAAGGCAAATATTAAGTTAAAACTTAGTTCCCCGGCCCCATTCGTCTTTGTAAGGAAATGTTCTGTTTTGTCTAATTTTAGGCAAAGTAGGCCTATAAGACAATACTTTCTTAACAGTATAATTGGAACCATGAATAAGTCGTTCAAGTAACAATATTGAAATACTAACATTGTTGGGTAAGACAGAATTTGGTTTTATTCTGAATCCAGTGAAACAGATTGGTGGTTTTAGCTGATATAAAAACTTTCAGGTGTTTATTGTAGGTGTAAGTATTTGGCAGACGCTTTTATCCAAAGCGACATACATAAAAAATACATATAAAACAATCACTCTAAACATAATTTAAGGGAAGAATGTAATACAAAGTGTCAAGACAGAATAAACTAGATATAGAGATACAGTCTATAAGTCCCGAAGATATCTAATGTATTCATACATTGTTTATGTAGGATATACGTATATGTATATATAACCTAATCATATTGTACTACTACTTAAAAATAGCTGACCGTTTTTTTCCCCATCTGGTCACTTATAGCATATAAGAATATTATATTACTGTTAAGCCAACTATGAATAATAAAACACGCCAAAACATGTGTCCTTTATCATAGCTACACGTATGACAAAAAACCGCGTGAAAATCAGTGGTATTCAGTGAGGTAAGATTAATTAAATGCGCTGACAGTTCATTGCTCCTGCCAAACGGATCACACTGAGTGGAGCGGATCACCACTCCAAGATGGCGGCCCCGCGTCTCGTCAGCGCCAGTAGGCAGTAGCGGTCGATGCTGCGTCTACTTATAAGATGTCTATGGTTACAGCCAGTAAGGGGCTAAATAAAACCATTGGTTCACAAAATCTATTGAATTCGTCGGCAACAGGCGGCCCCCGCAATTTAAGCGTCGGCCTCCCATGCATTCCTAATGAAAGATTTAAAAAATAATTATTATATTAGTATTGTTTATGTATTTTTGGTTTAGGCCTACATTTAACAGTTCTGGACCAACTACCAAAGTCCCAGTCCCCAGACCCCCCCAAAAAAACCGCATTGTGGCGGGTTTAATTTGTGGGAAACACTGGAAATAATGCAGACATTCAGCCAGGTAGACAATGGAGCCTTCTTAATTGGTCCAATCAACCCAAACCTAGCAACACCTGTGGTTAGCCTTGCTCTTCAAAACCACACATCTTTGTTCATTACAAATAGCATTTAATGAATGCTGCGATTCCTCGAGTAAGAGTCGATATCCTACAATAGATAATTCGACAAAATCTCTGACCAAAACGTGTCCATTTGAAATGACTTTACAATTTCAAAACAGCAGTCGGTTCTTCGAGCTCCACTGCTCCACAGGTCTGACGGACTGGGACATGGACGAGGAGATGAAGTTAACAACCACAACAGATCAGTTTTTTCAAGGTAAGTTGGCCTTATGCTCTGACGGTGTTCAGCCAGTATGAGGACCTTCCATAGACCTCGGGTCCTGGTCCAAGCGCTCGTCATCTCCCGCCTCGACTTGCTCCTGGCGGGACTCCCTGACTCCTCCGCGGTCTAACCTTTGCCATATTGTAGATACAATACGATATAGATATATACGTCGACGCAACACAAGGGGGTTACGGACCCATTATGTCCTTGCGTACCCTCCTTGCGTCCACCGCAAGGGCCTGACGACGTGCGGCTCCCAAAAATTGTAACCTTGCGTCAAGGCGACGCAGCAGCAAGGGCTGTTATTGGTCCGCTCACTAAACGGGACGCAGAACCAGAAACAGGTTCACGACTATGCGTCGAGGCGTCTGCGTGGTCGTTGCGTCGACGTGGAAACATAACTGAGCCTTGCTTCAGCTTTCAGACCGCACGACCCAGCTCCAGCAAGTAAAGGTCAAACAACAAAGTCATAGATTTATAGCGTCATCATGAGATGTAACGCACCTCTTCGCTGTTTTGGCACCACCGTGGCGGAACGCTCACCAGCCTCCGCAAGAGACTCAAGACTCGCTTGTTCAGAGTTCACCTGGACTCATAGCCCCCCCTCACCCCCACCGCCCCTTCTCCTCCCTTACTCTCCTAAAACACCCCTCTTACGCACTTATTGTAGGCTATGTTGCACGTCCTGGAACTTACTTCGCATTGTGTAGCATCTTATCTTGGCTGTCTTTGTTGTGGGGAATGGGTTAACCTAACAATTGTTAGTGCTTGGCGCTTTGTTTCTCTGAACATCCATAATGCTCTGACAGCTAAATTGTTTCTTTCTGCTGACTAGTTTTAAGTACCTTTTTTAGATAAAAGCATCTGCAAAATTGTTATGTAAATATTTACATTGCTTTATGTGATTGATATATTGGTTTGATAAATGTCTAGATGAGAAGCTGAACGACCAGTACCTCGTCCAGTGGCACTATGCCAGAATATCACGCAGGAAAAACAAATATGTCCACGATCAGAAATCAGGTGAGCTCGTTGGGGGGACCCTGACCATGCACGATCTTCTAGAAAGCACCAACCCGCCCTCACTTATTCATATTGCTATTCACCATTGCAGAATCCTTTGTGAAGTCGAACCTGTGGCTGATGGTCAATCCAAACTTGGCCTGCCCAATAAAATACATGAAAAGATCAGCGCATGTACCCACAGTCGTCAACGTCCCCGTGGAACTGAAAACGGCCCGACATGTCGCCGCCCGCCCCGCTCACAGCGCGCTCTGCGCTTCTTCGGCCGCGGCTCCCTCCTACCGTGCGCGATGCGCGCACGCTTCCTCATCCACCGCCTTCATGGTACTCAGTCACTGCTTGTTTGTTTCTGTCTAGTTTTATTTCAGAGTGTATGTAAATATGTATAAGGGCTAACGGAATGTTACTGTAACAGGTGACACGCTCATTGGCACCGCCCTATCAATTGTAATGTTTGTGTTCTGTATGTTTGGTTCTTAACTCTGTTAGCGTGGCGATGAAGAGAACGCAGATTTGTTGGATAGTCCGTTGTATCGAAAGGTGCCGAACCGACGAAAGGCACGGATCGCAAAAGTGAGAAATGGGTTCTTGAACTAAATGTTTTCAGTAATGGTGATGTTTTTACTAATTTTCTTGTTGAAGAGGTTACAGTTTGCTCTAATCTAGTTGAATATTGGCTGTGGGCCTGTTTTATCTACTTGCTGTAGGCCTATGTATTTCTAATGGAAATTGACTTTTACACTTAATCAAAAGGTAATACTCCAAGATATTACTTTTTGTATGACCATTGGCAACAAGGGGAATCTTTGTCAATGCAACGTTGTCAGACAAAATAATTTAAAGGTGCCATGACATGCCACTAGGTGTGGTGTGATTTGCCGTTACAAGCCGTTTTGGAAATCAGCCCCTTATGACATCACAGGTGCGTGTCCACCTAGATGAGCAACGTTTGCTACAGTCCACTGGGTAGGCTGGTAGACTGACCTATCCAGCACACATCTAGATGGACACGCCCACTTTCTGCCCCTTATGATGTCATAAGGGGCAGATTTCCAAAACTGCTTGTAACGGCTAATCACACCACACCTGGTGGTATGTCATGGGACCTTTTTTTTAAACAGTTTTTGGAATTATTATAATTATCATTATTGCCAAGAAATCCCCTAGATTAAAGCATTGGTTTAAATAGTAACTAACTATATACAATGTCAGGAGACCATTTGGTAGAAGTACAAATCCTTTTTTTTTTTTTTTTTTTTTTTTTCAGGAGAAAAAATCCTTGAAGATTGGCGGCTGGACACGCCCACCTGTCAACTACTGTATTCTCATCGCCATGGCCCTGAGTAGCAGCCACACAGGGAGCCTGAATGTTCAGCAGATTTACAACTTCACCAGGTCGGTCCAAATCGGCACTTGCATTATAGACCTTCACCTAGCAGCCAGTAACCCTTATAAACCCTTATCATCTTGAATTTTTATTTGCTCCCTGGGGGGACTTGAATGCAGGACTAAAAATGATGGCTTCAGTTCCAAAGATTACCCAAGGTTTACCCCCCACTCATCCAAATATGGCCGCTGAATTATGTCGGCTTTTACTGGATTCAATTGATGTTCTACAACCTAATCTTCCCCTCAACCTCTACTACTTTTTATTAATTGATTTGTGATGAGTAATAAAGATGTTTGATGGCACTAGTGCTTGTTCTTCAATTCAATTGTATTTGTATAGCCCTTAATCGCCATTACAGTCTCAAGGGGCTCAACGGGCCAAGTATTTATGACCCCCCCCCGCCCCCCCGACCAAAGCCCCCACACGGGCAAGAAAGAACTCCCTTAAGCAAGGAAGAAGTCTTGATTCTTCTCGTCTCTTTGTAAACCCTCACCTCCTATCACTGCCTCCCCCAGGGAGCACTTTCCGTTCTTCCAGACCGCGCCCGACGGCTGGAAGAACACCATCCGCCACAACCTGTGCTTCAGCAGCAGCTTCTGCAAGACGCCCTACCAGCTGTGCCGAGAGGGCAAGAGGAAGTCGTGCCTGTGGCACCTCACCCTGGACGGCCGACACAGACTCAGGGACGAGATCCACACCCTGACCGGAGAGTCCTTCCAGGAGCTGAAGGGTAGCATGTCCCGTCCAGGTGAGAGAGAGAGAGAGCGCTGGCTGGACGGGTGTACGAAAAGCGTCCCCTTCTGTGGATTTGCCTGTAGGGGGAAAAACACAAGCTTGTTAGTATTTAAATAAAAGGGAACACAAACGCAGTGTTGCCTTCCAATTTTCTTAACTCTGGAAATGTTTCATCTTGAATATTGACAGAAAAAATCCTTAGTAGTCTTTCAACTTAAGTTGTAAAAAAAGTGTGTGTGTGTGTGTGTGTGTGTGTGTGTGTGTGTGTGTGTGTGTGTGTGTGTGTGTGTGTGTGTGTGTGTGTGTGTGTGTGTGTGTGTGTGTGTGTGTGTGTGTGTGTGTGTGTGTGTGTGTGTGTGTGTGTTTTCTTTCAGATGTAATCCATACCTTGTTTGCGCTGTGACTATGATGGGAACAGAATCCAAACCAGGTACTGAAACATTTCTTTATGGTATCAAGTCGAGTGTTGCCGCTAGCTGTGGGCTACCTGTGTCCCGGCGCTGCAGTGTTGTGGCGCTGCCTTTATGGGCTGCTCTCGTCGTGTCGGCTGTGTCATGTAAAGGATCATTTGGAATGCAGCCTTTGTATAATTTCAAGGCGTATCGTTGTACTATACCTGTGTACCCTCCGGTCAGACAAATACTTCCACACATGTTAGTCAGGAAATGTGAAATCAACCAAAAGAATAGCCACCAGTGTAAAAGTGTAAAGTTACATTATTATTATTGCTGTGAATTATGGAAAAATATAATTCTTTATTATCATATAAAGAATCATATATATTAACGATGGGCTACAGCCTTGTTGGAATGTTTAATTTTGGTGTCTGTGTTTGTCTGTAATTCCTTCTTTCTTCTTGTCCAGGTTGCCAAGTGGTCCTTTTGTAAGACTGCATACATAACACTCTTGTAATGGCTAAAAGGTGATTCTGAATAAATAACTGAAACCATCTATTGTCTTTTTTTCATAATTGTATATGTTTAAAAATACACGTTCCGTGATGTAATTTCCAACTACCCCAGATTTTTGTAGCAGGCCTATAAATAAGTCTATAATAATAAATGTTACGACTTGTATATAAAAAAAAAGTTTTTACACTAGGCAAGGCAACTTTATTTATATAGCACTTTTCATACACAAGGCAGACTCAAAGTGCTACCATACCACTACCATCACATTCTCAGACACAAGGCAAACTTATTCCACGCCTCACTTCACACGAGTGCGTTTCTCATGCAGGAGGTCGGATGGTGTTTCCAGAGATGGCCCGGCAGGCAGGTCTCACACCCTTCAATTTGCATAGACGACATCTCCTATCGGGCTTCTGTCTCTCTCTCCCTCGCCCAATGTATCTATTGGCCAAGCAAATGCGCAACACCATCTGCTATTCAAATGGTGGCTAGTGAAATTATTGACCAGCCCCACCCCAACAAAAAGCTTTATGCAATCAGTGAATCATCTCTCTATATAACAGGTGCAAGGCTCACCGCTGCAAGCCACTTGCACAGCCCTGCTTATGTCGCAACGGGATCAGGGAAAGGCGTCGACTAAGTAAGGGGACAGAACTTGGGCTTGGATGAGGATGAAGCGGGTTCTCCTTTTAATGCTCCTGAACGTCCTCTTACACTCGCGCCATGTGTGTGTTCTGGGATCGGTGATTAGGAAACATACTACTTACAATTTGTTACCTTCAACCTGGCAGGAGGCCAGAGAACACTGCAGGTAGTGATACAGTTTCATTGTCAGTCTTTAAAACCCCAAGAAATAAGCTGTTAATTTGACTAAACTTAATTCATTAATGTAATGTTGACCTGAAAAAGCCTATTTAGCAATGATGTAAGCCAAGATGAAATTATTACATTTGGCTAATGGGCTACGGACTGATGCCATTATATTTTTGTACCCAGTGTGATTAATTCATTCATTTATTTTAACCCTTATGTCACAATAGGTCAGAGTCCGGGGATTTAGCCTTACTAACTCAGCAGTCAGACGTTGACCTTCTTGACCCCTACATTTATCTGTCATGGATTGGCCTGTACAAGGATGGCTTCTCCTGGAAATGGTCTGATGAAACAACTTATAATGACAGATATAATAAATGGGTATTTGGTCAATACGATAGAAATGGACACTGTGCAGTCGCCAACTCCACAGAGGCCAGGTAAGGTGCACCACACGGGTCTGGGCACATCTTTCCAGCGTTGGGTCTTGTATCATGGCTAAGATAAGATAAGATAGTCCTTTATTAATCCCCCTTAGGAGAAATTCGCAGTGACCAGCAGTACAGTGGGAAAAGAGTGCTAAACAAGAGTATATATACAAATAAAATGTACAAATTTGAAAATAAAATATAATAAAACGATTAGAATAAAGATTACTTATTATTATTATTATTGGTTTCCTGAGTCATACTTTATTTGAAGTCAGTGTTTAAAGGGAGGGGCTGGCCAGGTTAGTGGTCAATCACGTGTAGGCCTACCAGTTATATTTGCTGAATCAAGTCAAGTTTTTGATGCGTAAACAGCAGTTTACTATTGGTGCAGTCGGCTTGTACCTCCAGTATCCACGGAATGGGATTTCCGTTTTGCTTTTCAGGAAACATCAGTCCCGAGCCTGTGACGACAGGTTGTTCTACTACTGCTCTAACCATGACTCTACCGTCACGTTCGTCCCGCGGGCCACAACGTGGAAGAACGCCCGGGATTACTGCCGACAAAATCACCACGATCTTGTTACCCTAGAGAAAGGGATAACCGCCAAAAGTCTTGCTGATGATGATCTATTCTATATCTGGACAGGACTACACAGAGCTCAACCTGGTGAGCGCAAACCTTTTTTTTTATTTCAATGTTGTATAAATTGCCGCTCCAATCGCTATCCAATCGTTGGGGTTCTCGAGAGAAAATGGCCATAACATTTTCTGGGCTCCTACACACATGCAAAAGGACTGTAGAATTGGAATGTCATAGGGAGAAATACAGGCTATGGCATTATTTTTTTACCAATATATTTCTGTGATTACCAAGAGAATACACCCAGTCTATCCATGCTTTCAGTCTTGTTCATCCAGAGTGGAACCCCCTTCTCTTCCTCAAAAGAGGAAATACTATTCATTAATCAGATTTGAATTGGGGTATGGATACTAGTTGTCTGTCTTCCATTCCGGTTTGAAGGCTGGATTTTTGACATGTGTTTCTTCCGTGTTTTCCATTTCCTGCTGGGTTTTCGAGGAGGTTATCTTTCTGCTCGGTTCCTTTTGATCAGGGTTCTGCCTGATGTTGGCATTTCAAGTCCTTATTTGTTGAACCGCTATAGGCGTCAATTTTACAAATCGCTGACGTCGCCCACACATCATGTTTGAAACGGTGTGTATGTTTATTCGTGCGCCAGCAGGTGCAGAGTGGGAATGGAACAACGGCCGTGCAGGTTATGAAAACTGGTCAGAAGGGCAGCCGACAGCGGACGGGGACTGTGTTGGCCTCTCCAACACGGAGAACAACATGACTAACTTCGACTGCAATTCCACCTGGCCCTTTTACTGCTACTACGACAACCTGGTTTTGGTACAGGAGGACAAGACGTGGGAGGAGGCCCTGGAGCACTGCAGGGCCGTGGACCACAGTGACCTGATCAGCATCAGTGGTCCATCGGATCAGCACACTGTGTGGTCCCGCATCAACGGAGCCACCACAAACGAGGTTATTCAGTTATACATATTCGTAGCCTAATATGATTAAATATATATTAATTCATACATTTACCAAATTAAAGAAATCTAAATAGATGATGGAGATCTAATCCTCAATAAAAAATAGGCCAACCTCTTGACCACAAATTGTAGAATAAGCAAGCATTTGTTTTTTTTATTATTGTAATTACAAAGACTGTGGTTTGAAATGTACATGTGAAGCCCTCCTATTGGACGATGTGTTGGATTCAAGTGTTGGCTTCTTCCCCTCACTAGGTTTGGACCGGTCTTCGCTACCTTGCCCACAAATGGTTTTGGGTTGACGGGACCAATGTGCCATACGAGGACTTGCCGACCTGTCCTGTTCCAGGAAAGTATTGTGGAACTGTGGACAGGGACAACAGCTCCATATCCTGGAATATCAGAGACTGCAACGAAAGAAGAAACTTCCTCTGCTACAGGAAGTATTGATCAGTGAATCTATTCACACCATTAAGTTACTGATTCTCTAGGCTGTGTAATCCTATTTGCTTGTGAAAAAATGTGTCAAGTGTTGTATGCAAACAAACGTATTATATAACTGATAAAACACAAAGGGATTACCTTTTTGATGTACACATTGTTGTGGTTTTATGTGGAGGGGGATACACCATTGTGCTCACTACACAACACCCTGGCTGGATGATGGAGATGTGAGGAATACAACCTGGACATGCAAAGTCTACTGCCAGCTGAACAGCAACACTGGTGTTAAACTCACCCACCTCACACACCTCCGTCAACCACCAAGTGGAAAGCCAGCAGGGTAAAAAAACAAGAATAATTATATATATTTTGTTAATAATACAAGTATGGTGTTGGCCATTCTACGGAGCCCCTCCGTATGATGTGTAAATCAATGCGCACTGATTTGTAAACCGTGCTCTCGGACACGTAATCTGTGTTTTTAAAATCCGTTCCCTGGGAGTCGGCTTGCTCCACACAGCAGGGATTCCCCATGAAGCATCGTGAGGTTGAACGCAAATCTCATTCTAATCTCACCGACATCTATTCTCGTGTGCTGCTATAGTCTAAAAGAGTTGCAGCATGACGTGAACTCAACTGAGGGAGTATATCACTGTTGTTTAAATGAATATGTTCAATTCAGATCTTTTTGTTTATTGTCAACTAAATATTGTTATTTTTTTAACATTGTTTTGAAAATATCGTTGAATTCTTTGAAGGGTGATGCTTGAATGTTTGTTGATAATAAACTAATCTCTGATTGAAACACCATATGTTAGCCTCATCTTGAATATATCTTATTCATACATATTGCCATTATGAAGTTAGGTTAAAAAAAAACTTTTAAAAAGTTTTTTTTTCTATCATGTGACCCCAGAGCGCCTCCGTATCATTCCACATTATTGTGAATAACAGCTCGCAGTAATGTGGCCTAATATTGACTGCTGGAAAACAAAACATCTAGTAAACCCCAACCCAGCACACACCAGCCTTTCGTGACTTTTTGTAAATATGTGTTTTTACAATATGTTTGTTAAATAACCATCAGTTATATCAGGAAAGAAATGTTACGAGCGATTCCACCATTGGCCCGGCTGTAAACAGGAACCCTGCTGCTAGTGCCTTCAGTCAGCCTCAATCAGCCACTTGGCAGCAACAGCAGGAGCTGCCACTCCATCTACAGGCGGTCCCTGGTACGAAAACACAACGCAGACAAGCATTCTCTAAAGGACAAGCCAGTGTTCTAGCTACCAAGGCAATTTTGAAATACAATATTGAACTCTGGTTCCATACACACACACACACACACACACACCGGAGACCAGGGAAATGAACAGGTTGACTCTCCTCTGTTCATCTCAACCTCAATTCCTCTTGTGAGTTATGCGTGTTCTCGTGTAGGGGTAGGGTGTCCCGTTACTGTAGGGAGCAAGAGGGAGTGTAGTATTTTGCCCTTATTATCAACCCTCAAAACGTAGTGAGGTCCGATGCAGGCTTAAAACGAAGTGGAAGATTTACTGTTGAGGGCACTCCAAACCAAGTGGAAGTTTTAAGGGGGGAGAAATGGGACAGGGCCTAAGTCTCTTCTCCAGCAGGCACCGCAAAGACAAGACTAAGAAATCTATAGCAGACCAAGCTACTACTAATTTGAAGCAATTGCACCGTGACCAACAAAACGATATTAATAACTCACATTCATTGAATTGTTACAACCTTTACACAGAGACAACACAAAGGGAACACGACGCAACATTGTCATCAAATGTATACTTTATTTGAGAATAAGACCTTCGGATGTACAGAAATAATTGGGCTATGGAGATAAGCAACCTCCTTCCCGGCTTCTAGATGGACAAAAACAAGGGTTGCTGTGAGTGTGGCTGGAGGCGTTCCTTAGTTAAACTTCCAGGTGCCTTCAGTCAGCCTCAATCAGCCACTTGGCAGCAACAGCAGGAGCTGCCACTCCATCTACAGGCGGTCCCTGGTACGAAAACACAACGCAGACAAGCATTTTATTCAAACAAACAATAGGTCTCTAAAGGACAAGCCAGTGTTCTAGCTACCAAGGCAATTTGGAAATACAACTTGCTTAAAATACTTATTTTGGAGTGAGTTAATTGCGATATTTAAATTCATTAATTAATTTCATGTAATCAAAGTAGTCATTGGTTATACAATATAGATTATACGTATATAGAGATACATTATACGATGTAATAACTTAATGAGGTCTTGTGTAAGAAATTGAGAATAATCTGCACTCTTGTTGGATTGGTGTCTTGAACTACTCGCTGGAATCTGGAAGAATTGTGCTGGCGAGTCGCGCCCAGTGAGACGGTGGACGGTGGAAGAAGCCGTGTGGCCAACCGCAGGACCTGTCCCCAGGTTACGCATGACTGGTTTGATTCCATCATCCAGACACCAGATATGATCCCACACAGAATATTTCCTCTACCTGTGTAGAAATAGTTATAGTAGTAGTAGTATACACACACACACACACACACACAC
Organism: Micromesistius poutassou; assembly: GCF_964030765.1. NCBI lineage: Eukaryota > Metazoa > Chordata > Actinopteri > Gadiformes > Gadidae > Micromesistius > Micromesistius poutassou. Next base: position 1,494,679 of record NC_140282.1, read on the forward strand.
ACACACACACACACACACACACACACACACACACACACACACACACACACACACACACACACACACACACACACACACACACACCAGGAACTGAACTCTTTAGTTCCATACACACACACACACACACACACACACACACACACACACACACCGGAGACCAGGGAAATGAACGGGTTGAATCTCCTCTTTGAGTTATGTTTTGTTTTATTTAATTTTAGTACAAAGTACAAAGTGAATGCTGTGTATTGCATCGCTGTTGTAAGGCAATACATTTGTCAGCCGTTCATCTCAACCTCAATTCCTCTTGTGAGTTAGTCTCTAGGCAAAACTTTCCCCGAACCTGGTTATAGCTTAGTGTCTGTTTAACTTTTGCTTAGGACCAAAGGCGCTGCACAAATATTCCTCCTTCTACGTAAATGTGAATCGGATATGTAAATTAGGTCTACCATGTAAAGTGTTTGTGTACAAGTAAAATAATGGGAGTGGCAATGATTTGAATGCTCTGATGTTGGCTCAATGGCTACGTGCTAAGGATTTACATGAGGTTACAACAGGTTACAAAAGCCCAGACATCTTTACATATATACACGCTAGGGCTGGGCGATTAATCGCATTTTGATCGCGATTTCGATTTCAGAGTGAAACGATCACCAAACTAATATAATCGAGTTGAAACAATTTATTATTATTTTTTTTTTTTTTAATAGAAATTGCAGAACAGCTGGATTCATATCTGGACTTTATTTTCTATTTGACCATTTTGTGTATATTTTTAAGGGGAAATTTCAAAGTTCTCATTTACAAAGTTTTTTTTTTTTTTAGAGAAATTATGAATAAATGCATCATGTTTTCAAACTCAAAATAATTGTTTGAATAATCAAGATTTCAATATTGACCAAAATAATCGTGATTATGATTTTTTCCATAATCGAGCAGCCCTACTACACGCAAGTATGTTTGTATTAATATATACACACAAACTTTACATCTAACATCCCTCCAATATAAAAGTCACACACACACACACACACACACACACACACACACACCCCACCCAAACACTAAGCAATCACTGCACCTCTCTGCATACAAAAGGGCCAGGCTGGCAGCTTCCCCAGCCTTGCATCTGCATGTGGTTAGTGACGTTAGGCGACGCTGGCGGCCAGTGGCTTGTCAGGTGGTACTGCTGCACCACCTGGTGGCGAGAGCCGCAACGCGTCAGTTCTCTGTCTGAGCGATGGCAAGTGCGGATTCTGTTGCCCAACGTAACTGTACGTTCACACCAAAAGCGATGGGGCGACGCGACTCCATACAAAGTCGACGTAGAGAAGAGTATCAGGTGACTTTTGTCGCTAGAAAAACCTGTGGCAAGGTTTGACTTGTGGCGCGGCATGAACGCCCTGCACGGGGCGAGCGCGTTCACGAGGATTCAGTAGCGCGACACGACGCGACGCGACAAACTTTGCCGCAGAAAGTCGCGTGATGACAGCCATTCAGCGTTCACTCCCTGAGTGACGTAACGTAACAGCCAATCAGCGTTCAACCGGCCGGGCCAACCGTTCCCTGCACTTCGTAGTGAACCGCAGCTTGGAGGAGAAAGTGATTGTTGCCGTTTGCGACTCCCGGAGCTCTATATATAATATAATATAATATAATATATAAATATCTATATAATATAATATATAATATCACGGCCAAAAGCTCTGTGCGCCTCCGGATGATATTATGAAAAGATTGCGGGTTCTCCGACGTCTTTGGTAGCCTACTTCCACAACAACTCAACTCCCTCATACACTCACGACTGAATCTGCTTGATAAAACTTGCAATAATCACTACAGCGGCGGATTATGACTTGCCGCGCGACAAAACTCATGCGACAAATGTGTCTTTTGGCGTGAACGCACAGTAAGGTGTGACCACAGGGGGTCGCTGTTGCACATTCTCTGCAACATGCACGAGCTTAAAGCGTGGACAGGCATGACGTCGTTCACCTGCAGAAACATGCACGAGCTTAAAGCGTACATTGTATCGCCACGGGGATCACTCGGGATGGTTCGTTTGTTTCCGGACGTCCGAGTGGCTGAAGCGAAGCAGTTGATTCGCCTTTGTGGTGGTGGCATGATGATGATGATGATGATGATGATGATGATGGTTCTACCTCTCTTGATAGGAACGTGAATATATAAGTGGTGTTGGTCAATTCTAAACAGCCTTTAACAAAGTAGCCTGAAAAGCTCAAAGAAGGTAAATCCACGTAATTAAACACTGATTGTTGCTTATTTTGCCCCAACCTATATTATGTGTCTGTAAAATGCTCAAATGTGTCTGTAAAATGACCAAAGACGTTGTCTTTAGTCTAACCAAATGATAACCTTTTATTGTCTTTCCTCTCTTAAATAAAGTCTTCGACTCATCATTCTATAGGTAAATATTGTCCGTATATAATAGGTAAATTAGGTTCACCTGGTGGTGTGTTGCTGTGTGTCAAAGAATCTGAGCGTGGAGAAGATTTTAATGTTCACTGGCTACGCGCTCAGGAGTCAAATAGGATCAACAATTGACACAAGCCCCGACATCTTTATGTATACATGCATGTGTTTTGTAATATATATACACACAAACTTAACACACACACACACAGACACACACACACACACACATCCCACAAACGACACAGAATCACTGCATCTCTGCATATAAAAGGGCCGGCCTTGCCCAGTCTTGCCCCTGTGTCGACTGAATCAGTTCAACGTGTCGAGTTGGGAGCTACACGGCGGCCTGCTGGGAGAACTTTGATCAGCATGGAGCGAGGCCTCATTAGAACGCTCCTCAACATCCTCTTCCTCTCAAGCCTGGAGTGTGTTTTGTGGATCAGTGGTTAGACAATATTCTCACTGTATTGCGTATGGAGCTCAACTCTAGGGCCAATGTGCCCTTTTCACCAAAAGCTCCAGCCCACAGCTTGTTTGTTAGAGACTTGGCAAAAAATATGACAAATTTCACAAATTTTGGGTTACACTAAACATGGAAACGATTTGTATTGATCACTCAAGATTTGATTTGCAATAGCTGGAGTACTGACTCCTGACCCCCTTCTACGTTTGGTTCAATCCTCATTTGGTATTTAACTCGCAACACCTCAACTCGCTGCTTAATTTTACCATGTTCGAGTAGATGTATAAGTATATGCTATATGGAGAGATTACTTTTTTGACTTAGACTTTGAATAAGTAAAGACCAAGCTATTAACTTAACCCTGCAGAAGTATTCCTTACATCGAATGGACTTTTTACACTGTGTTGTTCATAATGTCTGTTTTTCTTTTTCAGAATAGCTTTCACACGTTGCCATCATAACCACTTCTTCTACTGTAAGAAGAGAGGCCCATCTCAGTCCTCCATAATATTTGTCATTTGACTTGAAATGGGAGGATGCAGAGAGATACTGCAGAGATAATTACATTGATCTTGTTGTTCTGAAAGATGATGACCGATTTGACGACCTCCCTAATGAGGAACTATTCTATATGTGGACAGGAATACACAGATCTAATGGTGAGCTCTAAACTTTAAATATCGATGGCCTCATTTGCACATCCTCTTTTTTGTTGGCACGCTAGAGAGAAAATACACCCAACATTTTCTAGTCTCCAACAGCCGCCCAAGGACATTCCGGTGTTGGTAGGCTTACATTATTTCACAATACACAAATGCATATATTTCACTAGTGTCTTGTAAAATGATGTCCATACTCATTTTACACATATTTGGATCACATGGTTCTTTTGAGAATTTTTATTGCTGATCGAAATGAATAGTGTAACTTGAAGGATTTAAAATGTGAATGCCACTCTTGTTTTATATTGGTTGAAGATTGTTGCGATTTTTTAATATGAGCTAATTCTGTCTAAATGAGAACCTCTCACTAGTCAATCTATATTTAAAGGGGGTTCTGACACCGGTTGTTTACATCTCTCATACAACTGTTCCCACATGCCAGGAGTTGTATCTCCTTGCATCACAATCTCACCAGCCTTTTGGTGGCGAGAGGTTAAAGGGCGCAGACCGTAATGTTGGCTTTGGAAATCATTTTGAGGCTTAGTGATGAGGGGTTATGTAAAGGCTGTAAAACACTGCTAGGATGATGCTTCACACACATTGTTTAGCAAACCATTTCCATTAATTGCGTCAAACATTTAGTGTCTCATTTCTGTGTTGACAGGTGGTGGTTGGAAGCAGTGACGGACTGGACGGTCTGGCATTTGGGCAGATGCCAGAAGGGCCGTTTGGCCTCTCGTGGGCCGTTTGGGCCGGCCAATCACGGAGCGGCATGCTTGTGGGGATCGGGCCACATTATCTATTTTCCCCCCCCCCCCCCCGTCAACAATCCTGTCCACGACCAACCCCCCCCCCCCCAACAATTACACCCACGGCCTGTTATAATGTGCAAATGCCAGGGCCGTTTTTTGATCCCAGTCCGTCACTGGTTGGAAGTCGAGCACAGGACTTCCAATTTACGAAAACTGGAAGTCAGGGGGCAGCCCGCAGCAGACGGCGGCTGTGTTTCCATCTCCAATACGGACAAGAAGACGACTAACCTGGACTGCGGTACCTTATGGCCCTCTTACTGCTTCAATGACAACCTGGTTTTGGTACAGGAGGACAAGACGTGGGAGGAGGCCCTGGAGCACTGCAGGGCCGTGGACCTGACAGACCCCAGTCTTCTAACCTCCAACCACCACCGCAGTGATCTGATCAACACCAGTGGTCCAAAATCGACAAAGCCACGACAAACGAGGTTGTTCTGCATTAGCATAATGCGATGTAATATATATATTATTTCATTTATTTATTTATTTTATTATCACTATTAGTAAGAGACATTTAAATAATAGATTAAATAGATTAAAGGTGCCATGACACGCCACCAGGTGTGAGTGTGATTGGCCGTTACAAGCCGTTTTGAAAATCTGGTTCTTATGACATCACAAGTGGGCGTGTCCACCTAGATGTGTGACGGATAGATGAGCGACGTTTGCTACGGTCCACTGGGTGGGCTGGTGGACTGATCCATCCAGCATATCTAGGTGGAAACGCCCATTTGTGATGGCATAAGAGCCATATTTTCAAAACGGCTTGTAATCACACTCACACCTGGTGGCATGTCATGGGACCTTTAAACAAACTTTGCTGATATTCATAATTGTACAGGTAAATATTGTCCCACCCGGATAGGTAAATGAGGTTCACCTGGTGGTGTGTTGATATCAGTCAAGTAATCTTAGAGCGGAAAAGATTTGAATGTTTGGATAGTTAGTTCAGTGGCGATGTGAACTAACCCCCCCCCCCCCACACACACACACACACACACATCCCCCAAACGACACAGAATCACTGCATCTCTGCATATAAAAGGGCCGGCCTTGCCCAGTCTTGCCCCTGTGTGGACTGAATCAGTCCAACGTGTCGAGTCGGGAGCTACACGGCGGCCTGCTGGGAGAACTTTGATCAGCATGGAGCGAGGCCTCATTAGAACGCTCCTCAACATCCTCTTCCTCTCGAGCCTGGAGTGTGTTTTGGGATCGGTGGTTCGACAAGGTTCTTACCGTAACTCGTATCCTTCCTCTTGGACGGGCTCTGTAGCCAGCTGCAGGTATGGTTACGGTTTCATTGTGAACACTAGAAAGCTACAGCAAATAACAAAAAATATGCTTATTTCAATGTTACTCTGTGTGCTGCTCTAGGTTAAAGTATGCATATATTCATTTGGTTTAATAAACAGTATCCGTCATTACATAATGAATGAAGCCCTTTGCTTAAATGTAAATGTAATTTTGTGTATGTTTAAATATGTAGCTTTGTGTGTTTCCCACCCCCCCCCCCCCCCCCCCACACAGTATAATCTTAATTTCACACATATATGTCCAAATAGTCACCGGGCACCGGGTGATTGGGCCCTTCCTACTCTGAAGAAGGAGGTGGACGGTTTGAATATATTTGACCCGACTTCCTCTCTGAAATGGATTGGACAGAAAGCGACGCGAACCTACAATCTTTATTCTACAAATTCCTCGTCCTGGTATCCTAACACAGTAACAGAATGTGGATACACCACGACGACATCTCAAAGGTAATGCACCACGCGGCTCTTGTATAAACCTCACCAATTTATAGTTTGGCAACCCGCATCCCCTGTGCTTAAGTATTACTGTCCATCTAAGACTTTATTCAGCTCTGTATTGTCCTTCGTTTTATAACTGACCAATTATCTATGGTGCTCAACTCTAGGGCCACTTCCTCCTGTTCAAAGAGGTGTACATGTACACTCAAAGCTCCAGCCCACAGCGTCATGTTCCCTCATTGCCCCACCACAGACTTTTTTAGAGACTGGGCAAAATGGAATTGTTCCTTCCACAATAAAACTCATCTCCATTTACAACAAGATTTTGGGTTACACTAAACGCTGGAGTACTGACTCCTGACGCCCCCACTTTGTTCAATCCTCATGTCGTCTACACCTGAGATTACTGCCATATCGTATCATCTTAGTAGATGTATGTATACGTATGCAAGTACATAAGTATATGCTATGGAGATTTGAAAGTGCTTTTATCACCCTCTGTAAAAAGAGAGATTTAAACCTCAGCGCAGGAGTCAAGACTGCCGATTCGTGTTCTAAGTGTCCCCCATAGTGAGACATCACTTGAGAACTGGGGGCTTTGAGTCTTGACCTTGGCTTATTCAGTCATTTCTCAATACAGTGAAGCAAAGTAATGATTGGCTGACAAGGTTAGTGGTTAGTCACCTGCATCAGCTCTTTATTCCAAAACGGTCTCCAAGATAGTAACAATTATTGTATGATTTATAAAGCGATTAATTGATTTTTAATTCGTTTATATTAAACTGCTCCAATGATAATTGTGACGAATGAGCACATACACCAAGCTATGAGCGTGTCCCTGCAGATTTATGCCTTAGATGGTCTGCAATTGTTACCCTATGTTGTTGATAATGTCTGTTTTGATTTTTCAGAACACTTCGGTTCGGACATTGCGGTCATTCTAACTACTTCTACTGTTATGATGAAGACTCTCCGTCACCCGTCACGTTCATACCATTCGCCACAACATGGCAAGGAGCCAAGGATTACTGCCGAAGGAATCACAAGCATATTGTTACTCTAAAAGGCGATGTACTATTGGAAGATCTTCCCAAGGAAGACCTGTTCTATATCTGGACAGGAATACACAGAACAGAACCTGGTGAGCTTCAAAACGTTTTGTATCAATGGTATGAGTTGCAATTGGTTGTTGGGGTGCAATTGGTTGTTGGGGTGCAAGAGAGAAAATGTAACATTTTCTTGTCTCCTACACATGCAAAGATATGTCATTGTTGGTATGCTGGTATCTGACTCTCGTAAACCCGCCCTACTTCTAAAAGGATGAAATGCAAAGTAAGCAGTATTTTTGCGAAGAGAAATCTGTGATTTAGGAAGCGGACGGATACCTTGTTCCTGGATTTGATAGATCAGATAACTAGTCAATACACATCTGTGGAATTTGTTGAGTTCCACAAGAAAGCATACTGCATGGAGCAAGTTGTAACCCACAGAAGACCATTCACATGTTTTTCACTTGTGTTTTGTAAGATTCTATCCATTTATATTCTGAAATGAGGATTTGGATTTTTTAATTGTAATATGCAAATTGTAATTAAGGGAACGTTTCGAAATTAGCACCTAAGATGGGTATATTTAGTAGATGTACTACCTAGTGGATTTCACAGAATATAAGAATATTTAAACCACACCAGGAATGTGACTTCAAATATAATTTCAAGGGCTAGGAATTAATATAATATAAATGTATAATCTTAAACATAAAGAAGTAACTGCCCTCGCTTTATATCGGTTAAAGACTGTTGAGCTAATTTATTATGAGCTGATATGATTTAGACAGAATAATTCTGTCTAAATGAGAATCACTAGGCAATCTAATTTCACTGTAGCGAACACTACCTTTTGAGTAGGTTTTGACAACGGTTGTGTACATCTCTCGTACAACTGTTCCCGCATGTGGAGAATGATTTCCAATTTAGGCAGTGTTCTCCTCTGGCCCTTTCGGTGGTACAGGGTGTCAGACTATAACGTTGGCATTGGAAAATCCTTTTGAGGTTTAATGACGAAGGGTTACGTAAGGGTTGTCAACTACTGCCAGGATGTCGCTTCACACACAATGCATAGTCTCTGTCTGCAGATTTTGTTTCGGTTAAGCAATTTCTTTTATTGCACAAAACACTTTGTGTATGATCATTTCCTGCGCTGACAGGTGGTGGTTGGAAGTCGAGCGCCGGCAAACCCACGGACTACGAGGACTGGGCAGAAGGCCAGCCCGCAGCAGACGGCGACTGCGTGGCCATCTCCAATAAGGACAAGAAGATGGCTAACCTGGACTGCGGTACCTTATGGCCCTCTTACTGCCTGCATGACAACCTGGTTTTGGTACAGGAGGACAAGACGTGGGAGGAGGCCCTGGAGCACTGCAGGGCCGTGGACCTGACAGACCCCAGTCTTCTAACCTCCAACGACCACCGCAGTGATCTGATCAGCATCAGTGGTCCATCGGATCAGCTCACTGTGTGGTCCAAAATCGACGGAGCCACGACAAACGAGGTTGTTCTGTTGTACATATATATTATTTCATGATTCATTTTTATTCTCATTTAATAATATATATTTTCCTTAATAAAGATATCTATATAGAAAGAGGAAATCTAATCCTCGATAAAGATAGGCCTACTTCTTGACCAGCAATGGTAGAACCACTTGACCATTTGTTGTTACTATTATTATGCTTGTGGAAAAGTTCCAAGACTGGTTTGGAATGAGTGTGACATGTGAAGCCCTCCTATTGGACGATGTGTTGGATTAAAGTGTCGGCTTCTTCCCCTCACTAGGTTTGGACCGGTCTTCGCTACCTTGCCCACAAATGGTTTTGGGTTGACGGGACCAATGTGCCATACGAGGACCTGCCGACCTGTCCTGTTCCAGGGAAGTATTGTGGAACTGTGGACAGGGACAACAGCTCCATATCCTGGAATATCAGAGACTGCAACGAAAGAAGAAACTTCCTCTGCTACGAGAAGTACTGATCAGTGAATGTAATCACACACCATTTAGTAACAGATAAAATAACCAGACATTGCCGCATGTGCATTTTCTTTAGCGAATGTGTGCAGTTTGTGTGTAACAGGCCCTGCTATGATGGGCAGATAAACAGATGATATACCTGAGATAAACATGAGAAATATAGTATATATGAAACACGAAACTTCCTGCTGGTCTAGTCTGGTCAATATTGCCAGAATTTATTAAATCAACACATTGTCAAATCCTGTGTTTTCCCTTTTGTCTTACTCATTCACTAACAATTAGCATAACAAATCCAGCATAACCCTAGCATAAAATATGAAACACATGTCTATAAATAAATAGTGACTTGAATCCACAGGCTATCTTATTGATATTATAAAGGAACGGAGACATTTCTCCAAATATATTAGTTCTGAACTCACTTTAAACCCACTGGCTTTGTATATTCCCCGGCAGGATAGCGGCTGATAGCATATTAGCATTCAAAGGGTAATTATGTGAATGACGTCAGAACAATACGGCTCACATTTTATGAACAGTATTCTGTACACTAACCAAGTGCACGCGAGCTGTAAACATGAAAGCTGTAGCTTTACTTTGGTCAGGGAGCAGGAGTCTATACATAAGGGATAATGTCTAGAACGCCGGTCATTATCGGGAAAATAAGCCCCGACAGAAGGGGCTTAGTTTCGATAATGACTGACGACGTTCTATACATTATCCCGCTTATTACACGGCTGCTTGCCAAAACGTTTTTTTTTTTTTTTTTTTTTTACAATTTATTTGTCACCAGCATTCGTAGTGTTGATCAGCAGAGAAATAGTCTGCCAAAGACGTTGACGTCGCTTAGCAACCGAGTACGCTGGGGTTGATAAGTTACCGGACTACTTGCGGAGTGATACGAAAGACGTGAATCAGAGGCAAAAAAAATCCACTTTCCTTGACAGCGGTCATTATCGAAAAATAATTGATCGCTGGAAGTCGGTAAGGCCCATGCAAGTGAACGGAGTGTTCCACAGGGTTGAGAAGTTTTGGATTTGTTTAGGATAGGGTAGGTAAGTAGGCATGTGGTCTACTTTGCCTTATTTTTTTGTAGCTTCTGTCTTAGCTGTGTTGTTTTGTTCTTTTCTTTGGCAAAACCCTAGTCCCAAGACCCGATTGCACGTCTTATGGTTTCATACTTTACGTTTTGTGTGTTATATTCACCTGTTCACTGATCCCTCAGTACACCCACTCATTCATCATCTGTTTCAGTCCATTAGTATTCACTTACGACCTAATCATCTATTATCCAGAACCTAGCTCATTTCCATCTCTTACCTCCCCCACTGACACTTTTCCAACATTCATCATTCTAGGTAAATGTTGTCCAAACAGATAAGATAGGTAAATAAGCTTTACCCGGGTGTAAAAGTCAAATAATCTGAGAGTGGCAATGATTTGAATGTTCCGATGTTAGTTCAGTGGCTTCGTGCTCAGAAGTCAAATGGGGTCAACAAGAGTAAAAAGGCATAAGCCCTGAAATCTTTACATATACATAAAAACAAACACACACACATACACACACGTTTATATTGTAGCAACCCTGCGTTTAATCGTCCAAGCACCACACTCAGGCTGTTTGGATTCACTCCTTTGATTTATTCCCCAATGGCGGCAACCGTCAGATGCACAGGGCCGGTGTAACAGGGCGTCGCTGGCTCTGTGCACGTGACGACTGTGAAGAAGGACGACTGTGGTTGGTTGGTTCGACCGATCCCTCTGGCTCCCTGGAGGACATTAACCACTGGAGGGCAGCGCGGTCGCTTCTGAAGGGCTGGCCTCACAGGTGGTACTTAAACCGTCGTATCGCCGTCACCTCAGGGAGAAACTCCCGCCTTGTGACGCAATAGCGCTACTCAAGGACTTATGTAATGCACCACAACTCTCTCCACCCGGGCCTACCTGAGCCAAGACAGAGAGAGGTGAAGCAGTCCAAGTGCTACCTTTTAGATTTCTTTCACAATCAAGTCAACAGGAATGACTGGATGCCAAACATGTATGAGGACAGTCTGTGTGATTGTGATTGCTATCTTATTGGTAACAGATTTGTAATTTGTGTTGGGCTATAGAAGTGTTTTTTGTTAAGCGGAATGCAGATCCAAAAAGCCCAGTGATTGTGAGGTTAGATGGAGACTCTAGTGTCACAACATGCCCCCATTCTATTGTGTTCATGCTTTTGGAAATAGCATTTACATGATTGTAGGAATTCATATTTCTACGCATGTAAGTTGATATGTTAATGAAAACAAAGTGTTATTGCCATTATTGTCATATTTTGGTTAACCTATAGTTGTCTCAATTTTTAAATTGTATTTTTGCTCTTGGCTTGTAGTGCCCCCGTGCGTTTATAAAGGACATGACACTTTATTTATTTTTTACTTTATTTATATATGAAATTTGGTCAAATAACAATTCAAATAAAAAACAGCAAATGACAATCATTTTTGGTCGATACGCAGTAAAAAACTTCACTAGCCGTTGAGAATTAAACTAGAAAAATCTTCTTGCATCCATTTGCCACTGGAATTGGGGAGTTAGCGATCACACCTTATAGGCCTACAACACATAGGACATACGAGGCCTCGGTTTGGGGACGTAAAGAGAAGAAAGGCAGTGAAGCAAAACAAGTCTAAATTTAAGTTTCAGTGGTTCTGACAATGGACGGTTTTGGCCACAAAAGTTTTGGCCACAAAATGAGAGGAGACGTTAAAGCCATGAACCACATGCATGGAGGTTGTTTACATTGATGCCAGTGGAGCCCATACCTCGCTCCGAAAGGGGATCGTGGAACAAAAGATTGAGAACGTAGGCCTACTATTGCCTCTCCCGCAATACTCTCATCTAAGTTTTGATCACAAGTCCTCGCCTCTGGTCTGATCGTCTCCCGGACCCTGCCTCCACTGTACCATAACTCAAGTCCCGTCCATCCAACAAGCCGATCGTTCCTGCTCCAAGTGAATCTGGTGCTACAAGTGAATCTGGAGGCACACTTCAAAGAGCTGCTTTGCCATGGCAGCAGATGGACGCCACATGGTGGTAGCGGCGGCCTGGGAGCAGTTGGATGACATCATTGCTGGTAAGAACTCCCGTTCCGTTATTAGAGACTATATAGACCACGGATGTAGGCCTATAATAATAATAATAAGGGTTGGCCACCCCACACCACGCCACGCGTGTGCACCCTGCGCTTGGGTGTAGCCTACATCACGGAATGCGGACTGCGGAATCCAACACAGGTGGTGGTTGTTGTTGTTGTAGTAATTTTAGTTGTTGTGATAAAGTGAATATATGAAATGACCATGGATACGACTATGGACTCTGGTAAAATGCCAGACTATTTATTTTTGTGTGAATATGTGTGAAACAAAGTGAGAAAGTGTTGATTCTTTCAACACTTTGTCTTTATGTTTAATTGATTTGCCCCTTCTCTCCTCCCACTGTATGCTTGTTAACTAGCCTCAGTGTTTCTTTCTTTCTTGTTATTAAGACCTACTTTTTATATAGACTATCTTCGAACCAGTCAAGTCAGTCAAGTCAATACATGGTTGTACAAATAACCAAATATACACGGTTTTGTATATGGGGGTCACCAAACACACTGCTAATAAAACTATTGTGCTAATAATAACATCACACATTGACTCAAACACATGTAAACACTGACAAGGTGGCAACATCCTGGACTAAATAGCCCTCACATGGTCCGAACATATTCCAAAATTGCATTTAATTAGTTTTTCTTTTCTTTAGCATTTTTTTTTTTTTTTTACAAATCACTTGAAGAAACATATTTGATCGGTGATGTGGTGTCTTTACTGTTGGATTGGATTATTTTATTTACCCACTATACTGCCATCTAGGGGCTATTTTAATTATTGCTGATTTCACACTGCAAGAAAAAAAAACCCCTCAGTTGCTTGCTGTATCTATTGCGTTTGAGAAAAGCTGCAGAAACACGTCTCTGTCTCATCCCCAAACCATAGCAACACACACACACACACACACACGCTTGAGTCACACACACACACACAAACAAAACATTGAGTCACAGGTTAGTCACAGGTTACGATTACCATTCCAAAGAAAAAGTAATTACAGAACTGCATCATTTGTATAACTGCGTAGTCGCGGCTGCAGCAGAGGAAGGCCCCTGCGACGCCTGCCGGGGGCGCAACAGAGAGGGTGACAAGTACCCAGGAGCCACTACCAGACCCGGTTCACCTGGACCCCGCTGCCGGGCCCTTCAGCTGGCTGAGGACCTCAGGAGAGTGAGTGGGCGACATGGAGGAGCTGTGGCAGAGCAGAGGACTCATAGCACAGGGGTCTCACCTGACACCGTGCACGCACTGCTGGCCACGCTCAAGAGATACCAGGTGAATAATTGATGACGTGTCAAACGTCGCCCCTTGTGACTTAACAATGTCGGACACTCCGCAGAAGGGCACGGTTGAGGGCGCATTTCAGTTAAACATCTGCAGCATGAATGTTTTGTACGCTTTTTTTTTTTTTTACACTTTGGAAATAGTGTTGACGCACACACACAAAATGACTACACAATAAGACTGCACACTTTCGAGCAGGGGGCGGTAAAGCACCGAGGCTAATCAGGTGAACATGAGGGGAAAGGACTCCTCTCTGCATGGGGTAGGAAGGCTGCTGAACGCAACAGGGATCTTTAACCTCTCAGCCTGCAGGACTTCTCCTGGCTCCCTTCCCTTCTCCCTTCTGACAGAAGGTTGAACCTCCGGCAAACCGGGGCGGCTAATCAGATCCAGAGCTCCGGTGCTCCTCCCTCCTCCTCCCTCTACCTTTATTGTCTTTGTCTTGGTGCGTATCCTGCTGCTTTAAGCCCCCTTTCCCTTACCTCCCACTCCCAACACACACACCAATTCATTTGGACCTCCATCTCCACCTAATCACCCCCCCCCCCCTTAATGGCATTTTCTTCCCTTTTTTCTCTCTCTTTAAGGCCCCCCCATGCCCCCCGTTATAACGGACCCTCCCAAGGTCTCCCCTAACCTCCTTTCCGGCCTTCTCCTGGCTCTGCATCACATCTGACAAGCATGTGCTGCAGAAAGCTCCCTTGCTGCTTTTGCCCCTTTCATGAGCCCCCTAAAATAAACCACATTTAGAGAACGGGGGAGAGAGAGAGAGAGGGAGAAAGGGAGAGGGAGGAGGAGGAGGAGAATAAAAAGGCAGTTGGCATGGTTAGAGGAGTGAAGCTCTGCTCTGGAGTTGATCAGAGACGCTGGCTGCAGGCTGGCCCAGGCTCCCGACCACACAGGCCAAAGTCCTTCACGCACTGTCTCTCATTTGTGGAAGGAGAGCCAGTGAGAGTAGAAGAAGAAGTAGAAGAACTGGAAGTTCTGGAGCACACAAGTTCTCCTCCTCTCCTCACTGCAGGCTCCGCTGAGCTGCAGAGCTGCTGTGTGTGAGCGGGGAGCCTCTCGCTCACGTTTCACTGCCGTCCCACCGTCCCTCACGGGATATGCAAACTGTCTGGCGTCTAACGTGTCACAGTGCTGAGAGACACACGACAATGGGCTTGCGGGATGGAGTATAATATTGACTTGCATAAGCATTTTACCTGGCTCAAAAAGGTAAGGCGGCGTTTTCTCACGTGCATGCATGCTCCTTCAAGACGTGACACGATTTGCAGTTTGTGTGTGAATGTCGTGGTGGTTGTTATTGTTGTTGTTGTTATTCTGCTGGACCCCAATCGAGTGTGAGGTTCTGGACGCTGTTTGTCAGGTGAGGAGAGGATAGAGCAGACGTCTGTTCACTGTAGCCCACATCCACGGACCAAAAAGTACTAGAACTTTAAGTAGAACACGTCATTTAGTGCACTTTATTTACAAAAGGGTTTTTCTGCTGTTGGCCAGGCTGGCTCTTACTAGGGTTTTCGTAAAGTCGTAAAGCTACCACATAGACTATTATACTATAGAACAATAATATTACAATATTACAATACAATATTAATTTTTGTGCATTACGATATTTATTAAAATATACAATGCAAAGAAAAGTTGATTTATACATAATTGGGAAAAATCGAAATGAAATGAAATGAAATAAAATATTAATATTTTGGAAACTTTTTTTTTTTTTTTGAATGAAGATTATGCGTTCCATTCTGAAACCATGATACTCTGCATGGCCGACACATGCTGTGAAGCATTTAATGCTCGAGTGCCTAAACCTCGCTTTTTTTAAAAATTGTTATTGCCATTTTCAAATGACTGCAAACCACTCGAGTTGGCCGGCTGCTTCTACACATCAGGGATGCTGAACCACACAAAGTTTCCATGATGGAGGCCGGAGAGGCGGCACATCGCAGCTATCTCCTCTCACTTGCTTGCAATTATATTTCCCTTGGACACCGTGGGCCGATATGCAGGCAGCGCAGCCACAGAGCACCATTTTCACTCCACCGTGACCAGCCAGAATGCGCGAAACGGCATTTAAAACAAGCTTAGTAACCGTAAACCTCTTTAAGCGTTTTCCACACATCGCACCCCTGGCACAATAGGTTATTTGAGCCTAGGGTGATTCAGTGTGTGTACGCCCCGTGCGCCCGCACACACACGCACCACCGTGTGTTGTGCACTCGCTGCACAGCACGCGGCGGTGCAGTGCGAGTCGCGTGACCCCATTGGTCCAAAAGGCTCTGGTTCAGGACCAATTGCGATCCAGTGGTTTCTTCTGCTGCTGCGCCGCCGGCCCGGCCCAGTAAGTGTCTGAAGGCTCACAGAGGCTGATCCTCCTTACAGGTCAACCTCAGCCCTCCGGGGAACAGCACGGCGTCCTACCAGGAGCGACTTGCTCGCTTGGAGGGGGACAAAGAGTCGCTCATTCTCCAGGTAAGGACCCGCTCCCGACGCCTCGCGGTCAGGGGAGGGAAGAGGGCAAGAGGGATCTCTCCGTGGCTCACATCTGTTCAGGCGACTGGCGTTGTCTTGTGCGCTTCTTGAAAGGGAAATTGAAAACACATTTGTGAAACAGAGAAAGAGAGCAATGGCTGGGAGCAAAGCTAAACGCGGAGCTTTCATTTTTATTTTTTTTTGTTCAGTCTGTCTTTAATAAAAGGGAGTCATGTGACAGTCCCCTAGGGGCCCCCAGTGATCATAAACAGAGCCTGTATCACGCAGCAGTGTGAGGGAGACAGAGAGGAAAACGGTTGGATAGAGGTGCACTGTGTCACAAAGCTTTTACTGCTGGTTCTTTGTTTTATAGCACACACACACACACACACACGTCTGGTTTGGTGTCCGTGTGTTTGTGTGCGCTGTGCGTGTGTGTGCATGTAGTCCTCATTGTTGAGCAAGAGGATGCCTCAGACAGGCCTTGGCTGGGGCATAGGCACGACGGCACCTGTGTGTGTGTGTGTTGTGTGTGTGTGTGTGTGTGTGTGTGTGTGTGTGTGTGTGTGTGTGTCGTGTGTGTGTGTGTGTGTGTGTGTGTGTGTGTGTGTGTGTGTGTGTGTGTGCTGACATTCTTGTGCTAAATCCCATTTGACAGACCGCTGAGGCCCTGCCTGTGACATGTGATTAGTACATTACTCAACAAGGCCCCAATAGCTCCCCAGCAGATTATATATATATATATATATATATACATATATATATACCTCTCTCTCTCTCTCTCTCTCTCTCTCTCTCTCTCTCTCTCTCTCTCTCTCTCTCTCTCTCTCTCTCTCTCTCTCTCTCTCTCTCTCTACATACCCTGCTTCCAGCATTCTTACGCTTAGCCTTCAAGAACAAATGACCTTTTATTATTTCTGTAATTTAAATGTGCACTATTTAGTGCGACCGGGAGAGGTGTAATGATCATAGAAAACATTGACCAATGTAAGGCACTTATAAACAGAGAGACGTTGTTGTCCATATACTCTGCTTGGAAGTCCAACCCTTTGGTAAGACTTGATTTTGCAATAGAATTGTTGCTGAAAGATATTTTTGTCTCATGTCCACAAACCCTAACCACACACACACACACACACACACACACACACACACACACACACACACACACACACACACACACACACACAGGTAGGTTTGCTCACGGACCAGGTCGAAGCGCAGGGGGTGAAGATCAGCGGTCTTCTGAGCTCTCTGGAGGAATACCAACACAAGCTGAAATACACAGAGGAGATGCTGCAACAGTAGGCCCCCGCACACACACACACACACACACACACACACACACACACACCTAAGTGATATAGTGGAATTGATCTGTGATCCGTGTTGACTTGCTCACTAACACACTATATCTGATTCTGTGATGCGCCACATTTGACCTGCGTGACCTGCTGTGCTGTGGTGTGTGTGTGCACCATTAGCATAAGTGAGTTGACGCCAGTGGTTCCACGGAAACAACATCGGAATTCAATAAGGAACACATGAATGTGTGCACACCATGGAAGCATCCGCTGGTTATT
>NC_140282.1:1512514-1539123 GCF_964030765.1 Micromesistius poutassou
CCCCTGGTGGGGTACAAGTGGGTCTGGAGTTCTAGTGGAGTCCTGGGGGGTAGGTGCCTAGTCCTACTGGAGTCCTGGTTGAGTCCCAGTGGAGTCCCGGTCAGTAGGTGTGTCCCTGGCGGGGGGCCTGGTGGTGGGGTGGGCGTGCTAGCGGAGCCTGGGTTAAGCCAGACAGAACCAGTCAGAGGCAGCCAGTGGGTGGGCTGGAGCATCTGGTGCCTCCACTCTCCGGGTACGGCGAGCCTGCAGTAAGCGGAGCTGGCGTGACGGATTAGCGTCACCGCAGGAGGTCACCGAGAGATCCACGGCTGCTCCACTGTATTCCGTTGCTGCGCGATGATTGCTGAATGAGGGGAGGACGGAGATGTAATCATGATCTGCGTGTTATAATGGCAGTGTGATGATGGTTATGAATGAGGACGATGACGATGATGATGATGATGATGAGGATGATGATGAGTACCGGTAGTAGTTACCTCTATTCTGTGGCTGATAGCGGTTTTAGCCCAGAATAGTTTACATTCGTTAAACTGCAAACTCAATTATCTTCATTAACCACGACAAGGCAAATAGTTACAGAACGTCATAATAAATAAAAGCTCTTATGTGTGATATGACTGACGTGAAGCCATGTCGGTCATGTTACCCTGTGAGGCGACGCCATGTTGTCCGTGTTCCCCTGTGACAACATGAGCCTTGTTAGCCATGTTGTTAAAGGGGACATATCACACTACCAGGTGTGAGTGTGATCAGCCGTTACGAGCCGTTTGAAAATGTGCCGCTTCTGACATCACAGGTGGGCGTGTCCCCCTAGACGTGCAGCTGGATAGATCAGTCCACCGGCGTACCCAGTGTGGACCGTAGCAAAACGTTGCTCATCTATCCGTCACACATCTAGGTGGACACGCCCACCTGTGATGTCAGAAGCGGCACATTTTTCAAAACGGCTCGTAACGGCTAATCACACTCACACCTGGTGGTGTAACATGTCCCCTTTCATGTTACGTTATGTTGTTCATGTCACCCTGTGACAACATGAACCCATGTTAGCCATGATGTTGTTAATGTCACATGTTGCTTACATGTTCTGTTGTTCATGTTCTGTTGTTCATGTTCTGTTGTTCATGTTGTGTTGTTCATGTTGTGTTGTTCATGTTGTGTTGTTCATGTTGTGTTGTTCATGTTGTGTTGTTCATGTTGTGTTGTTCATGTTGTGTTGTTCATGTTGTGTTGTTCATGTCCTGTTGTTCATGTTGTGTTGTTCATGTTGTGTTGTTCATGTTGTGTTGTTCATGTTGTGTTGTTCATGTTGTGTTGTTCATGTTGTGTTGTTCATGTTCTGTTGTTCATGTTGTGTTGTTCATGTTCTGTTGTTCATGTTGTGTTGTTCATGTTGTGTTGTTCATGTTGTGTTGTTCATGTTCTGTTGTTCATGTTGTGTTGTTCATGTTCTGTTGTTCATGTTGTGTTGTTCATGTCCTGTTGTTCATGTTGTGTTGTTCATCCCGTGCGGCGGTCGGACAGAGCTGGACGTGCACGCGGTGACGGGCATCATCGTGGGCGTGTGTCTGGGGCTGCTGTGCGTGCTGCTCTGCATGTGTTTCAGCTTCCGCAACAGCAAGACCAGGTAGGGTCCTCCACCACCACCACCACCACCACCACCACCACCGCCGGCACACGTCCAGCACCGCACTGCCCCAGGGGCTCTGGCCCTTTGTTTTTGGCATGATTATTATCAGTTATTAAAGCGTTGTGTAAACTGCAACATGGTCGTTAAAAGGTCCCGTGCCGCGCCATCAGGTGTGAGCGTGATTAGCCGCAACGAGCCGTTTTTGAAAATCTGTCTGTTGTGACATCACAGGTGGGCGTGTCCGCCTAGATGTGTGACGGATAGATAGACAGTCCACACTGGGTAGGCCCGGTAGACTGGTCTGTCCAGCGCACACATCTAGGTGGACACGCCCACCTGTGATGTCATAACAGACAGATCTTCAAGACGACTTGTAGCGGCCAATCACACTCACACGTGGTGGCGTGTCACGGGACCTTTAAACAAAGTGCTAAAAGATGCCAGCAGTTAAAAGCATTAAAAACACAAAGCACCCTGTTCTGTATTCTCCTGTAAGGTGTTGGGTTTCTTTCATCTGACTCCTCCCCCCTCCCTCCCTCTCCCCCCCCCCCCCAACAGAGAGGTGTCGGGGGGGCTAGGCTCCACGGCCGCGTCCCCTCGCTGCAGGAGGGGGGCCGGCAGGGGGGGAGGGGCGCCCCCCACCGCCGAGCCAGAGTGCACCGACTCCCACGAGCTGGAGACCCTCATGCCCCCGAGCGGCCAGCAGGGGGCGGCGGCGGGGGGCCCTCCGGAGGGGGCCCCCGAGGAGCAGGGGCTGATGGCCGGCCTGGACCCCTCCGGGGGCTCCGGGGGCCCCGGGGGTCACCCTGCGTCTGAGGCCAAGGTCAGAGAGCACGGGGGGGGGGGGCGCAGTTAATGAACTCCTTGCACCAGGATTTTTTCTGCCTGCGTTTCTTTTTTCACAGTGATATTAATAATAGTAATGATAACAACAACGGACGAGTCATCATAAAAAGCGTGACCTTGGTCTGCTTTGTTTTCGTTGTGGTCTTTTTACTCTGTTTACCCTTTAATTGGCCGCTGCTTTCTGAAGGACACTCGTATTTACCGTCTGAGGATTTATAAAGAATCGTCGTATCTTATCTTATCTCATCCCAGAAGAAATGATTATGAAAGTTCTGAACACTATTACCAAGACATTATTAATAACATGCTCATATAATAAATATAAATATAGATATAATATGTACATGTACAATGTGCACATATTATATCTCATCCTCATGAGGATGAGGATGAGATATAATATGTATATAAATATATAATGTGCAGTGAAATGCTGTTGTGGCAGACGCCGCTATGCACAAGCTAAAATAGTACAAATATAAAGAAACAATACAAGATATATATGATGTAAACAATAGGTGTGCAAACAAACAGCAATATAGAGAGTATAGAGATATAACCAAGCCTTGCTAAAGCTCAAAAGAAGAGTGTTCCACCATTCGTTATCTCGGACCAAGTTGTCTCTGGTCATCTAGCTGCCATTGTAATAGAAGGGACATCACCTGGTACAATTTCAGCCAATCAGAATGACCCATCAACCAAACTGACAGCTTCAAACGGTTTCTGCTTTCGACTGCAGGTCACATGGAACGGCTCTGTGAGTCGTAATTGGGCGAACAGAATCACCAGATACAGAGAGACCATGGCAGAAGACTCTCCCATACTCATAAATGGAGCTCTCAAAATATTACCCGATGAAAATAACAAGGTAACTCCATGGTCTACGTTGCGTGTGAACGTGGTCTGTAGGGATGTGATTAGCTTGTGTGTTCTAAGCAATGTGATTGGCTTGGGAATTCAAGCCATGTGATTGGCCTGGGTATTCTAGCCATGGGATTGGCTTGTGTATTCTAGCCATCTGATTGGCTTGTGTATTCTAGTGATGTGATTGCGATCTAGCTTGGGTATTTTAGCCATGTATCAGTTCATTCATCGCATGTTCAGTGGGTATATATACATGTTATGTATCACATGTTCACTGGGTGTATATACATGTTATGTATCACATGTTCAGTGGGTGTATATACATGTTATGTATCACACATTCAGTGGGTATATATTAGTGATCGATTAGTGATTTTTTAGGGCCGATACAGATTACCGATACTGCTTTTGCTCCCTCAATTTACATCATAAAAATGACACAATGATGATAACAATGGTCTCAATTTGAAAAAGGAAAATTTTTTGAACTGAACTGTTTTTAAAAAATATTGGTGAAAAAAAAAAAGGCGAAAAAACATCGGCCGATATATATATCGGTCGGGAAAATAAGGTTGTGTTGTTGCGTGGTGTGTTGTTGCGTGGTGTGTTGTTGCGTGGTGTGTTCCCAGGCGCCGGAGGACCCTCTCGGCGCGTCCGTCTGCAGCAACACCGTGCAGGCCCAGGTCATCGTCCACCTGGAGCTGGACGACCCCCACAAGGAGAAGAGGAGGCAGGCCGGGGGCGAGGAGGAGCAGCAGGAGGAGGAGGAGGAGGAGGAGTACGCTCCCCTCGGCCCGCCTCCTCCTCCTCCTCCTCACACCGGGGCAGAGGACACTCTCCTCGCGCATCCATTGGCCGAATGTGTTTTTACCCCGCCCTCCCTGGATGCGTCGGTGGCCAATCACAACGGGGAGACGGAAACGGGCTCCTCCCACGCAAACACGCAGCCGCACCAGGGGGAGGGGCTGACCAACGGCTTCCACCACTCCCCCCGGACCCCCCCCCCCACCCCCACCCCCGGAGCAGCAGCCCCTGGAGAACGGGGCCCATAGACACCGGGCCCCGGCCCCGACCAAGGGCCTCTCCGCCGGGCTGGCCCTCTCCCCCGGGGCCCCCTACGTCCACTCTACCTCGACAGAACACAGCTTCCTGTGCCCATAGCTCGTGTAGGGAGACAGACCTCTGACAGACAGACACACACACACACACACACACACACACACACATTAGACTGAGACCCTTTTTTTTTTTTTTCATTCACAACGAGAAGAGCCCAAGGATTATTTTTATGCACATCTTTATTCAGATTTTCATGTCTCTTCTTGATAGGTTTTTTTTATAGGTGCTTTGGACCCATGGTTTCATACGTGTGTATATATGGTACATATTATATATTCAGCCCTAAGGTACATGGGGTTTGCATTGTCTTGCATAGCGAGAGTTAACTTTTTTTTTTTCCGGGCAATTTTTTCTGCCTACAGAAGAAAAGAAGAAAGAAAACTAAAACAATTTGAAGCAGATTGATTTGAGCTGTTCCCTCTCTCTCTCTCTCTCTCTCTCTCTCGCTCTCTCTCTCTCTCTCTCTCACGTATGGTTCAGTTACGCTGGCGAAGTGTGAGTAGGACTCCCACAGGCCTGCGTTGTGTATAGGAGAGGGGGATGCTGCTGACTCTGGTCTCCCTGGGCAGTGTGTGGTGATGCTACTGCGGCTCCCAGGACCCTAGCCGTCTAGCCGTGTATGTACACACTCTTAGATTGCAGAAAGCCCATGTTCCTCTCTCAAGCAACCTGCTGTCTCAGGGTTCACTAATGGAAGCCGGCAACACACCCACCCACACACATACGCACACACACACACACACACACACACACACACACACACACACACACACACACACACACACACAACCACACACACACAACCACACACCCACAAGTACGCACGCACGTACACATACGCACCCACATGCAGACGCACACATGCACACTTACACACACACAAATGTGGAATGTATTGTTCATGGTAGCGGAGCTGTGTTTGCAAATGTGTCTCTAAATATAGACACACACACGCACACGCACACGCACACGCACACACACACACACACACACACACGAACAAATGAACATTTCGGAGCACGGGCGTCTCAGGTGCCTAATTGTTCAACGCCCGTTTCTATCCTTTGTGTATTTATATGAATATAGTTCATACCAGGAGGGAAAACATGTCTGGGTTAGCAAAATAAATACAAGTATTTGCAAAGTGAAAGACGCGTCGAGGCAGATGCCACAAGAAATCCCATGTCTGGAGTTTGGTAAAGGATAATCCTTCAATTTCGTCATCCCAACATTCAGTGATTCTCGTGTTTCATGTTCAATGTGAGTTGTGACAAAGAATGACTTCAGTATCCTTGGGGGGGGGGGGGGGGGGGGGAAATAAGAGCTACGTTTGTGTTTGGCAAATGATGGATGTGTACATGAGTCATTTCGAGTGTACTTGACCTAACGGCACACGTGTGTGTGGGGTCGCGACGAGGGCGAGACGGATTTCAGTGAACCATCGGTGTTACATTCTCCAGGTAAACTGGTTTCTTACTAGGGATGCAGCAATACCCCCATGCTGTCTGATTTAAAGAAGGAAAGGTGACGCTGACATTGAATTCATTTCACTGGCATTCCAACAAACTTGCAGTATATCCAAACGCATTCTTATCTTCTGAAGTATTGACATGAGCAGTCCAACATTTTCCTTTGAAAGGGTGAGATTAAATATTGATTTCATTCTCATGCCAGAATGCTTCTACCAAACGCACACGTTGGCCGTAACTTCCTTAGAGATCTTGTAACAAGGTGATTATTTATGTCACAAACTCAAAAAAAAAACTCAAAGCCAATCCGATTAGTTGCAGACAATTTGGGTGAAATGGTGGATTAGTCATCAGCAGGTTGGACGGGGTATTGGTGCATTCCTACTGTCAATCAACACTACTACCTCATTTCTGGACACAACAGTATTCTTCGTGGTCTTTCGTGTTTTTTGCGACTAGCACCTTTGTTTTCAAATCTACTTCTCAGCCCCGTCTGATTTTGCGGCCTTTTTCCAGAAACACACACTTGAGCTTGAGTGACAGCATATTTTGTTTTTTTTCTTCTTCCTGTCAAATCAAACCCCCATCCTGTGCTTGACACTGCTCTCTCAAACCCTGATATGCTCATATCGAGTTGGAGATGATTGTGACACCGGATCAAATTCATTTGTAAAAAATAACAAAAAATAAAGGTCACATTAAAGGTCCCATATTATACCGTCAGGTGTGAGTGTGATTAGCCGTTACAAGCCGTTTGGAAAATCTTCATGTCTTCTGACATCACCAGTGGGCGTGTCCACCTAGATGTATGACGGATAGATGAGCAATGTTTGCTACAGTCCACTGGGGAGGCTTGTAACGGCTTATCACACTAACAACTGGTGGGATATTATGGGACATTTAAACAGAGGGACTATTTTCCAAGGAGACAAAATTGCCTCAACCTCAACCCATTGTTGATGTTGTTGATAACGTATCCCACAGGTAGCAGAGTTCCATGTTAACATATGCTGATGGATTCCGTATCGCTTTGACGCTTCCCTGTGCACATGATTCAACGTATGTTATCTGGAAGAGAAGATTATCGATTTTTCTTCAGAAACTAATGGTGGATGAATATTCAGGGGATAGAGATCTTAAAATATGCAAATTGTAAACGCTTCTAAAATCTAAAAACTCCACCGGAACTCTTTTCTCGTGACTTGAACCTAACCTAAAAAAATGACTATTATTGATATGAAATTCTTATAACTGAACCTGTAATTGATCTTTCAGGGGTCTACGTAAAAGTGAAAAGAAACAATTACTGCAATCACTAACGGTTTTACTGTAACTTTAATTCGGATGATTTAAAATTCTGAGAGTGACACACTTATTTCAATAAAATCAATGTTCAAATATGTTCAATATGGGAATGCATCCTCACTCAAACATGGATCTACTTCACCACTTGTGGTCTGTGCATTTTATACTGGTCATAAATTCATTAATGTCCTTGCGATGTCTGACTCTTACCAGCTGCATCAGTCACCAAAACAAAAACATGTAAATACGTCTTCATCACTTTTATCTATCTCTTAACTTCAGTCCTATTTTCAGATCAACCAAATCGTTTTTTCAGACTTTTTATAACAGCATTCATGATTGTAATTGTACCTCTTTTTTACAATTTGACCATCAGTAATTATACAAGGAATGCATCAGCAACAGTTGGTGTCTGTGGGGGCTGATAGAGACATAAGTGAATGTCAAACAATTAGAAGCCGGAGGAATTCATGTTATTGTTTCTGCTTAATGGGAGTCACAAAAGCATATGCCAAATCGTTGCTTTTATCTGTCACAAACTGGGTTGTGCCTTTTGGCAATGTGTGCAGTTTTAGTCAGTGATACATAATACATGAGGGTATCCTGCCAGTTCCTCTGACCCATTTGATCACTTTGGTTATACTGTTATTTTCTGATATTATTGTTCAAATTCTGTCCATCCAGAAGATGAATTATTCAATGGAAGGGCTCTGACTATGTGTTTTTTGGGGGATTAGTAAAAAATAAAAAGAATATTCGGAAATGCATACTACTTCGGTATATGCGGTCTTACTGTTATTGATGGAAATGCAGATTTTGTCGTAGGCTCTCAGTTCCACAAAGTATACTAAATAAAAACCTGATTGAGATTTTGGTGACAGATACCATATTGTCATGCTGTAAACCTGCGATACAAAAAATATATATTTAGCGTCATTATTTATTGTTTGTTGATCAAATGGGTAGGATATAAAGGCACATTTCTTTGTTTAACACAACAAATTGATCATACACATACACTTTAAGACATACACTGTAAAGAGTGATTTTCTCTACAGGGAAAAGGGAGACTGGCCCTCCTCTTAGAATTGTTTCTCGTGTTTTCTTTATTGAATGTAATCTGCTTTTTTTCTTGTTTGATTGTTTGAGTTCATTTCTATTGGCAGCAAGGAACCATTAGGGAAGGACAAACGCTCATGACTTCGACCATTGAATTTGTAAAATGCTCTTTCATTAAAGGTAATCTTTTATTTATTTAAAAAGGACACTAATCTTTTTTTACAACAACGGGTGAGTTTGACCTTCTGTGGCTTTAATGATACCTTGTGGTGTTCCCCCAGGCCGACTTTAGCAGTATTGGGGTTACAGTGCAAACGGGCCAAG
Organism: Micromesistius poutassou; assembly: GCF_964030765.1. Taxonomy (NCBI): domain Eukaryota; kingdom Metazoa; phylum Chordata; class Actinopteri; order Gadiformes; family Gadidae; genus Micromesistius; species Micromesistius poutassou. The sequence goes on from NC_140282.1 coordinate 1,521,131, forward strand.
AGGACTTCCACTCATATGATTATGAATGTAAAAATAAGAGGTTTTCTGAGCAGTGCCGGAGTTGCTCCGGTTGTTGTCTTTGTTGAAGAATCGAGAAATGTCAGAACTCACTGCCAGCACGGGATTTTCTTAGTTTCACATGTTTTGCTATTTTCTTCCGACAACGGGGAACAGGTCAGTAGTATGCAATACACTTCACTTTAAAATCCAAAAAATACATAATAAAAAACACGATAAAAAAATACACAATTAATTTACACAATACATAATTGGTGGAAATCCCTTTAATGGTCCACCCCCCTCATGGGCGTGCCAATAGTGTGCTAGGAGATAGAGTTTGAAAAGATCATAGGCCTACATGCAAAGTCCTACATCCCAGTTCAGCCGACCATCTCAACCAACAGCTCTTCTCAGGGGTATCATCTTCTCAAGGTACAGCGCATCTCAAAGTAGGTTTGTTTTTTTTGGGGGGGGGGGGCGAACAATGTTGAAAATCTGCATCTTTTTTCTTAACCTGTTGAGTGTGAATGAGTCCATGTTTTCTGGACCTCTCTGTCCATGCTGGGGCTTCAGTGGGGACAGGCCATATGTTGATGTCCCTTGGGGGTTTCGCATTAACCTACATTCACTGTACGCTCTTGGCTTAAAGTCTTCAACGCTGCGACGTTCTCGCCGATTGTCCGAGCACACGCGTGTGTTGATCTGTGCCTCATGCAGTGAATCTTGACAGGGCACTGCTTGGCTCCTTCAGACCTCATCGATGTTAAAGACGCAATATACCGTAGGCTACACTACATGTTTCCACACTGACTGCCAGCGACACATGGGCCACAGAACACATCGTTGGTTGGAACACGTTTTTGAACATTCTCAGTGCCATTTCTTTCTTTCTTTCGTTTAATGGGCGACGTTTTTGAGACAGGATTCGGAGCTGGGCTACAGTGGAGAGCCGACGTACGTGTGGTGGAGAGATGGCATGGGCGAGGGAACAGGTTTTGTACCAAGTATTTCTGCTGTGTAAAACTGTGTATGTGAAGTCCATAACAATTCACAGTTCTGTGAAAATCTGGAATATCTTGTGTAAATAAACATCAAACACTGATGGAAACCATCGTAGCAGATTTGTTTTCCTTCTATATGTGCCGTGCAACGTTTAACTTTGATCTCACATCCTAGCCTTTCTACCAGTCATTAAAATAGGGAAATAAATAAAATGGTGTGTGTGTGTGTGTGTGTATGTGACTTCAAAAGCCCTGCAGGGCACCTTGCTATTGGTGTGTGTGTGTGTGTGTGTGTGTGTGTGTGTGTGTGTGTGTGTGTGTGTGTGTGTGTGTGTGTGTGTGTGTGTGTGTGTGTGTGTGTGTGTGTGTGTGTGTGTGTGTGTGTGTGTGTGTGTTCACCCCTGGTGGGTTGACAATTTGACATTATCGAGATGAAACCAAACAGCCTTCGCTATGACTACTGAAAAGTGACAGGGAAAAATACTTGCTGTTAGAAAATGGCATTACCTTTCAACACAATGCTAGTTTCAGATGGATTTGTAGCATGAAGAAGGTTTATTCTATTCATGGCTGAAGCAGTTCAATTTAAGAAGTGTTCTCATCTCAAACTGGACAAAGCAGGAAACACCTCATTAATCTCTGATGAGATTGTGCTCTATTAAATTGATGAGAATAAAACAATCTCCTTGTTTGGCAAGCTCTCGCTTTAAAACCAAATTAGTAGATTATAAGGGTGTATGTTTTTTTCACAAATATCCTTGTGAACCAACAATGTCCTCAATGTGTTCTTATTAACCCAAACCCTTGATTTAAACATACAAATGGGATCTAGATGCGATTTTCACAAGTTTAGATCGCGCAGATGTTCTCCTGATGAATTACATTGTTCATCGCGATACTTCAGTCGCCACCCACTGTTTCAACAGAGTTTTCCTTTGAGGCATGTGTTGCACTCCAGCTGTAATGACAAGACTAGACTTTAGAGGGCAGTGTGTTTCTTTTCAACGAACACGCGAGGCAGAAAGCCAACCGTCTCCTCTCCTGCCACTCCCATCTGGACAAAAGCTAGCGGGGAGGGTCATGTTACATCCCTTCAACTGCACCTCACTATGACATCTGAGTGGCAGTCTCCACAGCAGACCTGTGGGACACACACACACACACACACACACACACACACACACACACACACACACACACACACACACACACACACACACACACACACACACACACACACACACACACAGTGCATGGCAAGCATGCCCACACACATTTAATGCCCCCTTTCATGCACGACAACATAGACACAGACACACACACATCCATCCACACACACATACACAAACACACGCACACACAAATACAATGCTAGGCAAGTGCACACACACACACACACCAATAGATACAAATGCAAATGCAACTGTTGACGTTCACGGCCCTCTCATACACACCCGGTCCGTCTACCCAGAGGGAGACGAGTAGTCCCTCTGAGCTTCATGTGGGACCACCCTGCTCCCCCCTCCCCCCTCTCCCCCCCCCCCCCCCCCCACCTCTGCTCCCTGCTTCTTCATCCGACACACCGGCGTGTGGAAGTCAGCGACCGCAGGTGACCGGGGTGTGGGCGAGGGGTAAACGAGGAAGAGAGATCTGGCACCTGTGGGGAAATAAGCCTGAAAAGCTTCTCCTGCTACCCAGCCTGGACTTTCACCTTCATCCCTAGACTGGGCTCCCCAAACACTGGTCACGTGGTGCCCCCCCGAGGTGTCTGGCGACACGGGGCCCGGAGGGGAGGGCTACGCGGTCTCTGGGCCGATTTAAAAGAAAAAAAAAAAGGAAGAAGGAACGTGCACAGGCACAGTGATGTCAACGGCGGTGGTTTATGGGCTTGACATTGTCATATCCTTCCAGGGCTGTGTCCCTGAATACATGGGTTTCAATTCGATAAAAAAAAAAAAAAAAACGCTCAATGCCGGTTACGGAACGCATAAAGACAATGTCAATGACGTTGTCGTGTCTGTCGTGTGTGCTCCCTCGCCTCAATTAATAGATTTCTCATTTAAAAACCCGATATTCTTTAATAAAGTCTGTACTTGCTAGAGGGTGCATTTGTGAAAATGTGTGGTTGCATCTGGGACAGATTGCCATGCACTAACCTTAGTAGTATGTCCAAGTTATTCTCAGACCAGGTAAATATTGGCATTTTGTAAGCAGAGAATGTCAGGAAGACGTCTGTAAGAGGTTCCTCCTTTCCCGGGTGGATTTATAAGGCCTCCAACCTTCAGTGAGCTTAACAAGCTTTGAATATCCCCTCTCTCGCGCTCGGTTCAGGAATGTAAATGGTCCTCATTTATATTGCGCTTTTATCCAAAGCGCTTCACAGTGTTGACTGACATTCACCCGTTCATGCACACATTCACACACCGACGGTGGAGTCGACCGCGCAGGGCGACAGCCAGCTCGTCAGGAGCAGTCAGGGTGAGGGCGTCTCGCTCAGGGACACCACGATCGGGGATCGAACCAACAGCCTTGCGGTTACCAGCCAACCCGCTCTACCTCCTGAGCTAATGCCGCCCCCAATGAAATGTCAATGTCAATCAAAGGTCTGGTATAATGAATCAGATATTTTATTATTTCATGTTATTTGAAATAATATTTAGAAAGTTTCCATTGAGCCTTCGTACCTAAGACCTTATGGAATCGCTTTGCTTACATTTCATTATATCGGCATGGCTTTACATGGCACAATAACGTGTTAGCGTATAAGCATAACACGCTTATACGCGAGCATGCAAATTAATACTGGTTGACTCTGCCGTCGGTGTGTGAATGTGTGCATGACTGGATGAATGTCAGTCAACACTGTAAAGCGCTTTGGATAAAAGCGCTATATAAATGAGGACCATTTACCATATAGTATGAATTTGTATTAGTATGCTAACATGCTAATGCTAACATGCTAGCACGTTCATACACTAGCACGCCACCGTACTAACTTCGTACTATCACGCATACTTGCCGACTTTACCATTAGCATTAAAGGAATTAATGGGCGGGCATGATCGCAATTATGTTCTACACAGCAGCACTATGACTATAGTTTCATAGCGTTGGTTCATCTGACCTCTGACCCCCCCCCGCCTACCTCCCTACTCCCTCCCTACTCTCCACCTTTCAATTTATTCCTATTGTAACGTTTGCTGAACTGTTTCCCCACAACCACCCAAATAAACAATTCAAAACATTGTTTATTCGAATCAAAGTGATTCGAATAAACAATTCGAATCACTTTGGACCCTGATCTTGAGTTGCTCCACAATAACACTTTTCCCCCAACTTCCCCTCGTCCACTAAAAGCCTCTTACCAGAAACATTGTTTTATATATCGGTCCGCCATCTTTTTATGTCCCTCGTAAACTTTGTCCTTGGAGGGGGGACACGGGAAACCGAGTGGGGAAGGCCCGTCTTCTGACATCATAATGGAAGGGCACGTCGGACGTCACCTCGGCTTCATGTTATTAATGTTCTGAAGTCATAATGGATAGGAATGCGGGACGTCACCTTACATTTCATTCAGCCTTTTATGATGTCTCTCTTGTCATCCCGTGTCACGGTCGCCCGGGCACCGCCGAATACAACCGTGAATAAACAGGCTAGAGCCGATTAATTAATTAACAGGTGGACGAATAAAATAATAATATAAAGCAACACACTGACGCAATCGTTCAGCATATGAATAACGAATTAGGAAACAGTTCCACCACCAGAAAAACTCTTACGCAAACAAATGAGAAAACAACAAACTGCAAAAACTTCTTGGGGAGCGTGTCTTTGCATTGTTACCTTTCTCTGCGCATGTGAGCGTGTAAGTTATCCCTGGAAACAATGGAACTTCCCTGTCTGACGTTCTGTCAATGTCAGCCCTACAGTCAGCTAGCCTAAAGCATACCAATCAAACCAACGCACTACTTATCTGAGACCGCCTGAAGGGAACGGAGGGGGGGGTGGTCTACTGACAGGGTGGGGCTGAGGAGGTGAGCAGGGAGGTGGCACAGGAACGAATCCTCACTACAAACCACATCCTCCATTTCGAGTCATTGACATTTCCATTTAGGCCGTTGAGCAGACGATTTTATCCAAAGCGACTTACTTTGCAGTACATTTGTCAGAAGGAAGAGAAACAACACTATATCGGCGTCGGTACGGCAAGGATGTTCATGTAACATTGAAACAAGTGCCAAGCACTTAACCCATTATAGGTTAACCCATACCCCGTAAACGACAAAGAGAGCTCGGATAAGAAGCTACACGATGCTGTTGAGTACTATCTTTATTAAGTACTATCTTTAACATACGAAACAATATCAAAACAATACGTGTATACGTTTAAGTGCCAGGACGTACAACATACAACAAGTGCATGGGAGGGGTGTTTTTAGGAGAGTAAGGGAGGGGAAGTGGTGGTGGGGGGGGGTAAGGGTGGAGACTACGCAGAGTCCAGGGGAACTCTGAACAGTCAATCTGCGGTATTATCCCAGGGGGTCACAGGTAGGACGTCTTGACACCCTTGGAGCCTTGGAGGAGGCTTTTGGGTTTATATCATCCCAGTGAGCTCTCTCACAACACCTCCTAAAGGAGGTAGGAGAGCCGTGGATGTAGCGGTAGCTCAGGGTAGTGCTCCACCTCAACCTTCCCAGGATGCAACCCGTTTCTCTGCTGCTAGCAGCCTACGACAGGGGCCCAGTGCTGGGGTCACGTTTAGTCATGGGAACCGGCCAGAAGCAGGGGCTGGGATGACAGCTGGACATCATTGAATGTGTCTCTCTCTCTGGGTGCATTTCTTTTTCCATCATTGTTGGATTTTCTTTTAAAGCCTATGGCACATTCTCTTCTGTCCACGCGTTGAATGAATCGGTTTACTGTTGCTGTGGTTTCCACTGCTGGAGATGACAGATTAGTGAGTGTGAGTGTCTTCCTGTTCGCTGGCTGTACATTAGGGCCAGTAATGAGTTGAGCCATCCATAAGCCGGAGCCCGACATTGGGAATGTATTACACAGCATTGGGTTAAGTTGTTAGGTTGTGTGTGTGTGTGTGTGTGTGTGTGTGTGTGTGTGTGTGTGTGTGTGTGTGTGTGTGTGTGTGTGTGTGTGTGTGTGTGTGCGTTTGTGTTTGTGTTTGTGTGTCTTTGAGTGTGTGTGTGTGTGTGTATGTGCATGTGTCTTTGAGTGTGTGTGTGTGTGTGTGTGTGTGTGTGTGAGTGAGTGAGTGTGTGTGTGTGTGCGTGCGTTTGTGTTTGTGTTTGTGTGTCTTTGAGTGTGTGTGTGTGTGCGTGTACATGCGTGTATGTGTGTCAGAGTTCCCATGCTGTGTGCCAATAAGGGCCAGGTTAGAGTGGTCCGCTGGCGACCGGCCAGCTGCCTTTACAGCAGACACCCCTGACCCGACATACTGCGCGCTGTGTCTTGGGTTGCTATTCGCTCTCTGCTGGCCGTGCAATGTGTGCATGAGGCTGCAGGCAAATCATTACATAATTGATGAACTATGATCCATAGTGTCGTTTGTGAGCATTAAAAGTCAGCCATAGAATCAATGAATAATTCTTGTAGTGCTATTGTTAAAATATATGAAGGCCATTCCCCATTTGCATTTCATAAGCTGAAGTCATAATTCAATTTTATATATGATAATAAATTGACGGTGGATATATATATATATATATATATATATATATATATACATATCGATAGCCACGCACATGCATACAGGCAGAAAGGAAATAATTTTTTTGCATTTGTAGTATTATACAAAAAGCTTTGTTTATCACGACCTAACGTCGTCATCGTTCCTACCGCCATGCAGGACAAGCTAACCTAGTCATTATTCCTCCCACCATGCAGGACTAGCTTACTTCAACATCGTTCCTACTTCCATACATGACTAGCTTCATAGCTAGCTTCATCATTATTCCTATCATTATTATCACCGTGAGGTCTGTCAATGCCATCAAAACCAACCACTGGAGCTCTCTCATAGTGGTGTGTTCACGGCTCTGCAGCACTCCCGATGCATTAGCCCTCTTGCTGAGAGCTTCTCCATGGGTAGTGGGAAGGAGTCACAGTTATAAAACATGCAATACAGAGGGAAACTAAAATAATACACAGAAATAATACTGAGGACCATTATTATGTACTTCGTCATGTTACATTGCACGTTGCATCACCGAAGTCAGATTAGAGATACAGATTGCTTTCTTAAAAGCAATCTTAAGAAAACAAAATCTTTCCTCGTCAATCTATAGAAATGCAGCGTACTATTCTAGGAACAGTAACTGTTGGTTGAGTAGTCTTGACTGGCCGGGCTAATGTTAAAGACTTATTTCCACATCAATGCATTGTACAAGCCATGAATCTCTGTAGGCTGTGACCCACTTTCCGTCCCTCTATGTCTGTGGGAATACTGTGTTTTCACTTACATCACATGGCACTCATGGCATAATGAACGTACACCATCTTCTTAACACAGCATATGCCAGACAGAAGACTGCTTTGAGACAAGGTGGGCCATTGATCTAGTTCCACGAGGCATCTACAAAAAAATACCATTTGATTTGATTCTGACATTGTTTTTAACCACCGTTTTTTTCATTCAGGGCATGGCTGACATGAAATCATCAAAGGGTTAGTATCATCGACTAAAGTATACACATACATGTAGCCTACACACACATGTTGTGAATGTTGCTATTATGGGTGTTTTCTCTGCAAGGATTTGATATTGTAAAACACTCAATAATGGTGTATCGGAATTGTATTCACTTCCTTTAAACAATGTAGTCGGAAACAAAAACAAAAATTATGAAAACGACATTCTGTCAATGTGATAGATTAGTTAATTTGCAGATCTTTATTCGGTAATAATCCATGAACATAATGCCGGGAGCTGGTTAACTCCTCCACTAAATCAACCGGCGAGAAAGCCACTAATAAACCTCTTCAATCTAAAATCCAAAAGTTAGGATTTGCAGTTAAAACGCTATCTTCCCATTAGGTAAACGCTTCTATAACGCGGGCCCCATTGAGACATAAGGCCTAGGGGTCTACGTTTACAGTCAGCAATGTTCCAGTGTGTGTGCCTTAATGGCCTCAGTGTATGATTAACGTATCCTCCTAACCAGTAGAGGAGAATCATTTTCCCTCCGTGCTGCTTGCCGATTCACAAGTAGACAACGAGAATGTGTCGACTACAGGCCTGTCGATATTGATGAATGTAAAGCAAAGTTAGATTATGCGAATTGTGCTCCCACTGGCTCAGCAGCTGTGTTATATCTAGCTTGGTAATGTAAAAATCATGTTACGGTAGGAGGGGGGGGGGGTAATTTCTTTACCAGCTATCATGATGGCCATTATCGCCAGGATGGCCATGATGTTGAGTGTGAAAATGGGCACTGGCTGGAATTGAATGACCATGCAGATAGACTGAAACTGCATCATTTGCAAACAACAAAACTGAATCAGAGAGTTCTCTTCATGCAGAGAAAAGGGGGGGGGGGGTTTAGGTAATCGCAGATTGGTCAACAGTGAGATAAAGGCATTGTGAACATATATGGTCTCGTACGGGCAACACTCTGAAGTTGGTTCAGAGATGGCTTTAGAGAATGGGTCGTTTTTAGTTGTACTAAAAGCAGTTGGTAATTTGCTAGACCTGGTAATGCCATGTTCAATGTCACGTGTTGTGTCTTGGGCAATGGGGACCCACAAAGCTGCTCTGGTTTGATTTACGTCACGCCATTCTGCAAATTAATCACTAAATCTTCCATGCGAATCGCATGTTTACGACCCAATTGATCAATCAAGGTGTCTACGAAACATTAACTTTTGCATAGCGTAAATAACTTTTTATTTCAATTCAATGTCACGACAAAAAGAACAACAACATTACTGATTTTATTATTTGCTTTGTTAGTAGGATTTTTATGAGAATTGCGTTAATTTATACATTGGATAATAAATCTGTGTCAGCACCTCGGCCTTGGGACCTATTCACCCTGTGGCCCCCTGCTGGTTGTTCTTTGTTTTTATCCACCAAGCTGTGTTCCAATATCCATACTTCCCGTGCTTAGTATACTCAGTTTGAGTACGTAGGGCGTTCCAATTACGATCAGGGCGAAAAGAACTGTGTACTGAAAGGACCCGGATGGTGAACTCAAAGCGGTCAAACCGCTGAGTGTAGATCGATGTACACTTTTCATACTCAACAGCAGCCATCGTTTATATCCAGCTTTTATAGCTGTTAGGTGTAAAAGGTTCACGATTCAAAGCGGGATGTTTTGGGGCGGGTGACGAGCTGCGGTGGCAGACGTCGCAATCGTAATTTCCGGTTAGCGCACCACGGAGTATTCGATTTGGAACAACACTGACATCTGAAAATCTGCGCACTGAGTGAGTGCGGATAGTGTACTACGTTTAAGTGTACTCATGGAAGTATGGGCATCGGAACACAGCACATGTCTGTTTGTAGGGCCTCCGACTCCGCCTCTCACCTCCACTAGCCTTTGTCTGTTTCCCGCCTTTTTCTCCTGCTCACCTGTTCTTCATTGCGTCGTTACTGCCCAGACTATTTGTACCCTGTCTTGTTAGTGCCACTTTGTCTGATTGTTTTATACCTGTGGTTCTTTCTACTCTGTTTCTGCCTGACTGCTTGTCTGCCTATTCCTGGGAAAAAAATAATATTTATCCGAGCGATCTGATTGGCTGAAAAAAATATAATTAGTTTGAGTGATCTTATTAACAAAATTGTTAGGGTAATTTTTTTTTACACTACAAGGTTGTTTAATGTATTAAATTACCCAGAAGTATACAGTTAATTTCTTCAATAAAGTGCCAATTTCTTCTTTTGACCTTGTATAATACCTTTGTTCATTGGAACGTGTGATTCATGGCAATGATATCTTTATGGATTTTAAATAGGGATTATTGATACCAGTAATCTTGGCCTCTACAGAGCACCAGCTAAAATGTTACATTTTCAACATTATCTAGAATTGTGCAATCAAAAATATACACACAAGGCTACATTTTCTTTCTTTTGACTTCCAAACCAAAGCACATCTTGGCACCTTCCATTAAACTGACAGGAAGATTTGAAAACATCCGTCCACATAAATGTCCAGCAAAGGGTGATTGGTCCACAGTGGTAAACCCCTGGTGTGGATTAATGACCCCTCCGCCATGCCAGTGCTCCTAAGGTCGTTGCTTATGATGAGTAATCCCCCCCCCCAGGTGAACGTTCCTCCAGCAGGGATCTATCCTGTGATCTGATTCATTATTCATGTCCCCCCCCCCCCCCCCCCCATGTTATGATGCTCCGCTGACATCCCAACACTAGGTGGAGGACAAGCTGGATGATTGTGATTAAAAGGGTTTACATGAGCCGACATGGTGTGTGTGTGTGTGTGTGGTGTGTATGTATGTATGTGTGTGTCTGTATGTATGATTATTATGTGTGTCAAATTTTCCACTGTATTAATGCATAAACATACCAGTTCTATGGTCGTCCCGTGTCCTGCAGGATATGAACACGAGTTGGGGATAAGCCTGTCAGACCGCATGGACCATGTGCTGCTTCAGCTGCTCTGTCTAAATATCAAACACTTCCATGTCATAGACTTCATTTAGGTTTGCATTATTTCAGGTTGGTTCATGTCGACGGAGAGGACGTTTTTTTAACGTTATCTGTACAGTTTTGTTCTGAAACCGTCCAAACAACCAACATCTTCTCTGCTTTCAAATCTTAACTGTATTCACTGTTTTGTGGCTTTGGAAAAATGGCTTTGGACCTCTTAACCGAGTAAATCCCTGGAATAATTTGTTGTTTTTAAGGAGGTTGACGAATGTGTCTATGAATATATGAAAGTTGTATTTACTTGCCATTGGTGGAACATTGGGAGGCTCCTCATGCTTTGAAGCGCGCCTCTTTCTGTCAATAGAACCAACCAACTCCAGTGAGAATATTGAGCATATGCTTAGAGATGATTTAGAAGGTTTTTCTTTTTCTTTTCAATCCTCCCTTGGTCATATGTTTCTTGGCAGCTTGTATCCGCTTGCAGTCCCACAGTGGTTTAGCTTAGCGGAGAAAAACCCAATGACCAGCCGCTCATTTGTGTTTGGAATGTGACGAGCGCGTTGCTTCACAGTTTGAGCGAAAGCATAACAGCCATGAAATATTGTCTTGACTCATAACAAAGGGGGTTATCAACAAAGTGAAGGCATTGTGAATCGTTATCCGCTCAGCATGCAGCTAGCCTTCGTTTGTCCCCATTAGAAAATGGCAGGTTTTAGTGATCAATTTGATTGTTCCCCGAATAAAGCTACGATTGTGTTGTTTCTGCTTCAAACGAAGGACACGTCCTTGGTACGTATTGCTTCGTCTACTGTGGGAACCTGCACCCCGCAACAATTGGCTCAAACCTGTTTAACCAGGGCTGATCTCTGAGGGTAAATACATGTTGGAAACGTAAGGTCTCCCAAAATCACCGGCTTCCCATTTTAAGACGACTGGATACGTTGCAATATAGCCTCGGAGAAAGTTCTGCGTCACTCCTGGCCCGCTGGAGGGTTCTGCCGCGGGGCGTACCGCAGGGAGGAGACCGGGCCTGGTTTACGGTTCCCCGGGCTGGGCTGATTAGGCAGTCAGATCCCCCGATCTCCAGGGAGCTCCATCAAGGTTATTAGAGAGGGGTTCAGCTGTACACGTGAGGACTTATGGAGAGTGTGTGGACAGATGAGTTTTTAACTGCAACACGAGAGAGACCAATCCTTAACAACAGATTACTTTTACAGCCCAAGCACCCCCGTTCAATTGCTATCACGCAAGTTTCTAATCTAGGACTGAGAGGGGCTGGTTCACAGGCAGCGCAGCGTCAAGTGGTTTGTTTGTGTGTGTGTGTGTGTGTATGTTTGTGTGTGGTGTGTTTGTTTGTGTGCTTGTCTGTGTGTGTGTGTGTGTGTGTGTGTGTGTGTGTGTGTGTGTGTGTGTGTGTGCAGCTCACAAGAGGCCCCAAAGAGTGATACCAACTCACTGTGTGCATGGGCCCTTGGGGACAGAGAAGGGAAATCAATGCAGGATTGACTCTCCCTCCACCACATAGTCCCACCGGGGCCCCTGTCACGTAAAGCCATTTTCCTTTCTTTATGTGTGTTTACTGGGTCTGGGGTCTTATGGCTGCCTAGCCGAAGGTGTCTGCATACACATGCCGCTGCAGGTGGGTGAGGAGGGATTGCCCCGGCGTTCTCTATGATGTTCATTTGACAAGAAGAATGGCCTGAAGCTCCAACAGCCATGGTTCTGCATCTGAGCCCGATCAGACCGTTATGTGAAAGACTTAGAGATTTAGACGCAATGCAAATACCTGAACATGAACCAAGAGTAAAGAATCGATAAAATCAATTGAGCTGTATGTAGTGAATTATCGCTATTTATAAATTTATTTTTTTGTAATGTTTTGCCATTTTATTGTTGTATTGCCATTATTAACAATAACCATGATTACAAACACAATATAAGGGTTGACATATAATTAACAGATTGCCTCACAGGGTTGGCTTTGAACGGGATTGATAAAGTGCGATCAAACCATACTTTAGCCTAATGGACATGTTTAAATTGGTTCGCCACAACGGTCAATTTAGGACTAATGGCAAAAAGGCAAAAAGACAAAAATCAATGGCGAAGCTGTTGACTTTCGTTTGAAAGTACAGCCCTGGCCTTTGAAAGCATATTGATGATATGCTGAGATACGACTGCTTTACTCTCTGCAGCGGCCCTCTGACCACTAATGATGGCCTCGTTCCAAAGCATTTCATTTCATTAACAAGTAGCAGCACAGACCCAGCATGGCCAATATCCATCAAATCAGATCAGAGATCTTAATGCACTCGCACCTCTGCAGGCAAAACTAATGCACTGGCAGGCAGGAGACCATCACCTGAAATACTCTTCCCTGTTGGGTCAACGGCATGCGGCACGCTGGTAATGAAGCCTGCCATACTGCCACACTTTTATTTTTCTGGATAAGAAATAGTCTGTCAACAAGAGTGGGTTTTAGCCTCATATTTATCTGTTTGATTAATGTAGCTAATAAATATCTGGAAGACAATCTCCTGTCTGGAGCTGCCGTGAAACGGGTAAATTGTTTATACCAGATGGGCCAAGACTTCAGATACTATTGCGTCTTTTGGAATGCATTTGTAACGGATGGAACTAAGCTAGGTGTTGTGAGGTAAACAAGTAAGGGATAATCACCTCAAGGCAGGGCAATAAACAGTTTCATATGCCCGGCTCGTGGACGGCTTACCTAACCTTCCACGAGCCGGGCATATCAAACTGTTTATTGCCCTGCCTTGAGGTGATTATCCCATACTTGTTTACCTCACAAGAAGCACGGACAGCCGTGCTTCTAAGACTGTGGTTGGTGTATCTGGTGGTCAGACCGGCTGCTTTGGACAATCGTGAAAGCATGTCCCCCAGGTAGTTCTTACCCGTCGGCTGTGTGGAGTACCAGAGATGTGGTTGGGGGTCCTTCAGTGGATGGAGGTAGAAGGCGGTGACACCCGGCGGACGTCTGGGTCATTTGGATGTTTGTGGTTCTTCGTCTCCAGATTGAACGACAAACTAACATATTCATCCCCGGCGTCATCCACTTTTATGACGAATGAGGACGCAGTCAGCTCCCGGGTGCCCTCCCTGCCTCGCCTCGCCCAAGCAAAGCTGGAGGTCAAACCAAATTTTGGAGACGAGATCTAACGGGGTGACCGGGGAGAGAGCTGTGGATTCACGCAGCAATTTGGTCAGCCTCGGTGACGTGGGGATGGTGTTTCGCCTTGTCTTGGCCATTCTTTCGATGGGTTTTCATGATGGATTTCAACACCCTGTTGTTGGTGGTTAACTCACTAAAAATTTTTACCTTGAGAAATAAAGGTTCAGTGAGGCTCTGATGCCGGTCATCGTTGCCACACTGTCTGGCTTGCCTACTGCGCTTTGAACTGTAGCATAAAAACGTCTTAACAATTCGTTTAGTTCTTCGGCGCTGCAGGTGTCCGGGTCAGTTGTCACTGTCAGTCTATCCTTCTGGTGGCTCTTCCACTCGGTGAAAACCTTGATAGCAAAGGCAGTTGCCTTTTTCGTGTTTGATTCAGGTCAGATCTCGGAAACGGGTACCCTGGGCGTCTTTTGCTTTTGTCATTCCGTCGTCCTCGTCGCTCTTTAACCAGTCCTCAAATGTCTTCCCTACTCCAAATAGATTAAAATTGACAATGAATGATAACCATTTTTAAAATGCTGCAATGTTTAGAACTACGGTGAATAACGTTAGCTCAGCTCAGTTTCTATAGCAACCACACAAGGCTGCATCTGATCACTAGTTTAATAACTTAGTTGCTACATTGTATCTCGCTTGCGAAACTATGTATCGACTGACCCTCCGATAGATTTTAGAAACTTTTTTAAACAAGGTTTATTTTTACAATGGACCTCATGTTTGAAATTTCTGTGATAGAAAAAAAATACAAGCGGCGTATTGATCTACTATTTGATGACGCTGTGCTCAGTCAGCGGGCAACCTGCCGGGTTAATGCCCTCCTCCCAGCCAATCAGAATCAAGCATTCTTAAACAAAGTAGAATAAATATGCATAACTATGTTCTACATGAATATTAGGATCCCACTAATCGAATACATCATGTACAAAAGTCAACAGGAAGCAGCGACCAAGAAGTTATTTTGATGAAACGGCGGGAGAATGAGCAGAATGAGATGATTTTTTTAGTCAATATAATTTGTGTTGAAATTGTAAATAATTATACTTGAAGAAAATACTTTTGTTTTGAGAATTCTGCTGGTGTAACCTACTGCCTTTGTCCATTCACCGCCTTCATCCGTTTACCAAAGGCTGTAGTGATTAGGCCACGGTCCAGACGCCATTTGGGCCAAGCTAGTGCCCAGTTCTTCATGTTGAATTCAAAGCCTGAGCTAAAAAAAAACGAAAACACCCACATGAATTCAAGTCAGACATTTCTTCTTCCAAAGGATTACAAAGCTATCGCATTATGGTGTCCGGTCACGCAGCATGCACCAAGACCACCATCTTGACTAATGACACACACATTAGTATGTCGCCCAGGCTAGAGCCGTCATGTGAGCAGTGACCAGTTCATACATAAGCAGTTTGACACAACCCTGATGGCGTTTCGATCTTTGCACCACGAGCACTACATATGAACCAATTCAATTCCTTTTTCTTTTCTTTTCTTTTTTTAAATAAATTAGGTTTGTTGTTCATTTCAGGGAGTCAGCCCAACAACACATTCTCGTGTGACTCAAAAGGTCTTCAAGCTCACGAGAAATACGTTAATGCTGCAGTCATGCATTTGGTTCTCACCATTGGTGGGCCTGCCATTACTTTAGCATAACCTACTACTGATTCTCTGAGATGCTACCTTACTTGTAATCAATACGGTCTTCTGAGATGGCCATATTGAGCTGTACTCCAGCCATTTGGCTGGCTTTCAGAGGGTCCTTCTGTAATCCACAAACGTTGATGACACCGCCCCGAGTGTCTCTGGCGTCTATATCTGTGTGACCCTGACTCTTTTTCTACTCAATCACAGCCAAGACTGTGAGAAGCAATCATGTCGTCTCAAAATGATTTCCCAAGGCCCTGTCCTCATCATGCCGATAGCATATAGCATAGCATAGCGTAGCGTAGCATAGCGTAGCATAGCCCCCTTGTGACGCAACACCTCGACCGGCCAGGATGTCTTTTTCTTTTGTCCATTCACGTGAGCTACGCAGCGCGGAGCCCTGCCCGTGGCCGACGTGAGGCCTGTCTTCTGTGTTCACCGCTCTGAGGACTTAGGGTACGGTGGGCGTCCATCACCGCGGAGGCGACAACGTGTGGGTAAACAAACCCGGCGCCGCTGATAATGCATCATACACGATGTGGGAGCTCTTCCCCCGCGCCCCGCGTGCGCTGTCTCCGCTCCTTAGGGAGATGGATGGCCCAGGTTCCTCTTTTAGCGAGGCTCCGGAAGCAGCAGCCAGCATCGCCTAACACCCCCAGGCGGGGGAACAGCCCGCTGGTGTTAGCTCGCTCCAGCAAGACAATGGACAATGCTACGCCCACGGGGTCCACTGCAGGCGTTTTGTGGGAAATGTTTTTAAAATATATAGAAAAACGAGGACGAAGATCAAAAATGTGCAATATTGTTCGGTAATATTGTGTTGGTTCTTATTGTTCTTACAAATTAAACAGGGTGTCATGTAAGTAATGGCGCTTTGTGTCAGTTGATCAACTCTCGTTGCACGCTTTTACCTTCTGCATATCAAAAAAAAAGGTCAGCAAAAGGTCTTGATAATAACTGTTGGCCTCAAGTCAAAGGTTGTGAACCACTGGCTGGACTCTTGAGAGACATGGCCCTTGAATACTGTATAGTTTCTATATGTGGCCCCTTGCATACTGTATAGTTTCTATATGTGGCCCTGTGAATACTGTATAGTTTCTATATGTGGCCCCTTGCATACTGCAAAGTTTCTACGTGTGGGCCCTTGCATACTGTGAGTTCGCTTTTGATGGCTTGACATTTTCCTCTGTTCATCCAATCAACGTATCGTAACTGGTATATTGAGATAATTCAATAATATGGAAATAAAAAATGAAAAACATAAATAAATTCATTTCAGGTTTCCCCTGAGATTTTCCTTCTAATATATGAACCATGTTGTTGTGAATAAATGTAGGTTATTTGAGTCCAACACACAGGTAATCCAGGCTGGATATGCGTAAAACACTTGACACTATGAATATATTTTGAATATATTAGTGCACCTAGTGATTGGAATCAGGCCTTGAAGCTTCACTGACGTTGGGCTGGAACAAAGGAGTGGAAGGGAACAGGAAACGAGGAACACAGAATGACAAGAATGTCTAGGAGAAATGAGCAAGGAAAGGACACACACACAGCAAGATGGAAGATTAGCACAACATGATTTATGATCTGTGTATTGTTTCCAGTCTGGAGTTGTAATAACAGAAAATATATGTTTACGTCTAACTTTACCGCAGTCTTTGAAAGTTATGAAAAGTTCTGCACACAAGGAAAGATTGAAATTAGCTGCAGAGTCAATTTTACTTTGCAAGGGTTGAACACACAGCAAAATAATATAGAAATGAATGTTGTTCTTATACATTTCCTTTCATTATTATAATATAACCCCTAGAAATGGCTGGTTCATCTGATGTTGCCATGGCATTGATGTATCTCCAAATCCGAAACAGAATATCATTTTTTTGTTCAATATATAAATCAACAGTATAAATAACAATACATTTTGAGTATTCTACAGATGAAGTCAGTAATGCTTGTGAATACATACATAAACATTTGCTTATGTTTGTATTTGTTACGTTGCATTTGTACCGCAATTAATGTATTCTACTGACTCACACACATGCACTTGAGTTTATTCACTTTGTAAGCTTACTGAAAATATAGATAGAGAGAGAAAGTATAGCTAGAGAGAGAAAATATAGATAGAGAGTGGTTAGTGATAAGAGATGGATAAGTGATAAGAGATGGCTATTAGCTATAGTGCTCAGGCCTATGTGCTCGGCGTGATTCATGAACAAATATTGAATTGTCATTTTAGAATTGTGTAAAGGCAAGTGAGAAAAAACTATTAGTGGTGACAGATTGAATCCCAGAGTATGGCTTCACTCTAATCGTTTAAACACTGGAGAACATTCTTCTTTTCATTGTTATACATTAACTGGCCTTTAAGACTCAGGAGGAGGTGGCACAGGGGTTGTAAAGTGACACGTCCTTTAGGCAAAGCACAGCGAGCTAACAAGATTGGGGGGGTGGGGGGGGGGGGGGGGGGGTGGTGATAACATCCCGGTCTTGAACCAGCTGCTAAGGGGCCGCTGACAATACCCTGCCC
>NC_140282.1:1539323-1566823 GCF_964030765.1 Micromesistius poutassou
GAATGCAGCCGCGCCGGCAGAGCTCCCAGACTACACAGCGCTGGTAGCCGAGCGCGGGGACCTCTTGTATCCGAAAAAACCGCGGCCGCGGTATTAAATCACAGAGGCAGATGACGTGCCCGTCATCGTTCATGTGCCCTGGACTAAGTGACTGGGCCCCGGGCTGGCTCCCCTATGGCCCCACTGGGCTGACCCTCTTAGTAAGACGGCTTCATTTGTGGCCCTCTCTAAGGGGGGAATGCAGAGTAGCCGATCGCTCTGAATAATGTCTGAGGGTTTTAACCGGCAAAAAAAAAAAATACACTCTTGTATAATTTAATTGTATAATTTGTTACAATTATTTCTTCTTACTTTGCACTCGGGAAAGAATTCTCCCCTTGTTGGATGGAGAAATAATCACTTTGTGCGATCCGGAGAGATCCAGAGAGTCCAGTTGCTCCAGTGACAGAGGCATTTATACAAGGCCTGCTGAGAATTCTAAGATTTCCTGGGTTTGTGCCACTAGATTGAGATGGAGCGCCGTACCTAATATGTATTTTGCTCTGCGTCCCGAGTCCCTCGTCGCCTCTTTACAGTCACATTCAGCTGATTTATCCATAAGGAATACAGAAGGAAGCCGTGATGCATTGAGCTGCACTTCAACAGCCCAGCCGGTCACAGCAGCAGAAGACATCCAGACTGTCACGGCAGTCGATGAGAAATATGAGCGGCAAGACAGGCTGGTGGTTTGGACAATGGCAAGAGGAGGGGAGCAAAACTATGAAGAAACACAGAGTCACATGCAGAGAGGTGAACCCCAATGCAGAGATCAGACTCAGCAGATGCAGATGCAAAAGGAAACTTTACTTCATGTAAACAGACAAACAGGAACAAACCTAAAGCCAAAAAAGAAACCAAATTGCTATTCGACACAAGTGGCAAACATAACACGATAGTGTTATGTTGGACCTGGACCCCAATCCCATCCGCTATCCACTATGTTTTACCCCTCAGTCGATAGACTGAGGGAGAGAGTGAGAGAGCGAGACAGAGAGAGAGATAGAGAGCTAACATAATTGTTTTTTCGATAACAAAGTATAGTATCCTAGTATATCGAAGTAATGTTCTTCTCGGCTTTGATACATCTTCCTCGGGATGCTGAGCGATGACCATATGTCCAGCCTTGTGTAAACTGCACTCAGATGACTGCGTTCAAACAGAGCATACAGAACACTTTGTACATGTGTTCTACAGAGGCCCTGGTGGTGGTGGTGGTGGTGGTGGTGGTGGTGGTGGAGGAAGCGGTGCAGAAGCAATTAGACTGTTGTTCTGATCCTATCCTGGGCTCATGGTCGACTGCTCTGTAAAGTGTTTCATTTCATTGGCAACCTCATCATGCCCTCCATGAGGAGGACTGAGCAGGCACAGCTCTCCATGAGGGAAAAGCAGGACCGGGGTCTGAAGAGGCCCAGATCTCCATGAGGGCCATGGAGAATGGCAATGAGCTGTCTCTGTCCTGCATGAGGGCCATGCGGGACTGGGGCTGAGAAGTCCCGAGCACGGCCAGAGAGGTCACACAGTTGCCATCCCTCGCCTTGGCTTTAATGAGCGGCCAGACCAGAGGATCCACCTCAATGCTGCTGAAGTCGCCTCCGCCCTCTTAACTTAACAACTGCAGGGAGGGACTGCCTTTGTGTTTAATGGATCCCTCCTCCATCCCTGTGTGATGGTAGGAGCAGCGTTCTGTGTGTTTAATGGCAGGAGAGAGGGCAGGTTCCACCGAGACACAGAGAGGTAATTACACAGAAGGAAGGAGGGCAGCCCACTACCAGGTCTGCCCACAGTCACATGCATGTGCATGTGCATGCACGCACACACACACACACGCACACACACACACGTATCAAGACATGCGCACAAAGTCAACCCACACACACACACACACACACACACACACAGCACATCCAGACACGAACACAAACGTGCACACACAGGCACACACATACACACACACACACACACACACATACATTGCACACATGGTTGCAAATATTCTGCAAGCACAGACACAGACACACTGTCAAGATACACACCTGTGTGCGGCCACAGACACGTGGTCACACACATACCACATATTTTATATTTCCTATCAAAGTTTGAACATGAACACACACATGAGCACATAAACAATCCCACCTATACGACCTTGATTCCTAGATGTACACACACACACACACACACACACACCCACACACTTACACACACAGACACACGCACACACACACACGTCCCTAGACACAAAGTCAAGGATTTATTAATGCAAAGAAACGGAGAACAGTAAGGTCCTGGAAGGGGGAGATCAGAGTGATATTAGATAAAGGGGAGTGTGTGTAGTGTGTGTAGTGTGTGCAGACTTTTCGTGTGTAGTCTTTAGTTTGGAGTGTGTGTCTCTATGCGTGTAGTGTGTCTGTGTGTGTGTGTGTGTGTGTGTGTGTGTGTGTGCGTGTAGTATGTTCAGGCTTGTAGTGTGTGTGAGTGTGTGTGCATGAGTGTATTATGCAGGCTCGTAGTGTCTAGTGTAGGTGTGTGTGCGTGAGTGTAGTGTGGTGTGGTGTGTGTGTGTGTGTGTGCACGTGTATAGTATGTCCAGGCTTGTAGTGTGCGTAGTATGTAGTGTGTAGTGTGTGAGTGTGAGTGTGTGCAAGTAGTGTGTATGTGTGTGTGTGCGTGTGTGTGTGTGTGTGTGTGTGTGTGCGTGCGTGTGAGTAGTGTGTGAGGGCTTGTAGTGTGTCTGTGTTGGGCTGAGGGTTTACAGCAGTGAGCATAACCAGTAAGAAAGGCATGCCCTGCTGGGAGAGAGCAGCAGGGACAGGGAAGTATGTCCTTTCAAGAGAGAAGCAGGGGAGAATCCATAGTGGTTCACAGTAATGAAGAGTTATTATGAAATGTGGTGACATAGTGTGATATATAGTTTTGTTATTACACGGCTCTTCCCATTGCAGTGGAACGCTCCGTTCACTTGCATGGGCCTTCCCGACTTGAATTATTTTTCAATAATGACCGTTGCTAAGCATATAATGACCGCTGTCAAGGAAAGTGGAGTGATTCACGTCTCTCGTATCACTCCGCAAGTAATCCGGTAACCTGTCAACCCCAGAGTACTTGGTTGCTAAGCGACGTCAACGTCTTTGGCGGACTATTTCTCTGCTGATCAACACTACGAAGGGTAATTGTAGAAAGACACACCGTGTGAAGTTATTATTATTTTTTTTCGTTTTGGCAAGTAGCCGTGTGATAAGCGCGATAATGTATAGAACGTCGCCGGTCATTATCTTAAATGAGCCCCTTCAGGGCGAAGCAAGACACCTCCTCTTCGCGTCGGTGTCCGGTTCGCCCTGTCGGGGCTGATTTCCCGATAATGACCGGCGACGTTCTATACATTATCCCTTACTCATGTAATGCCATCTGCTCACTATAGTGTACAGTGAGCACATCTTTAGTTTTACCTATAGATGGATGGCTCATTTAGGTTATGGAAGCTACCCATAGCATGGCTGTAGTGTCCAATAAAATTTCCTGTTTGTTTATGCAGTTGCAGTTGATACCAGGGAAAATATAAAAAGCCCAACCCAATGGCATTGGTGTAATAACAAGGTATACTGCATCAAATCCAATCAGAAAATACCAAAGTCGTTATGATTGACTGTAAATAATAATGGTCCTCCAGGAACACAAAATTACTTTCAGGGTCTTTATGCGCCCGGCTTTATTAGCTCTATTTATGAGCTTTATATGCTAACTGGGTACCGTTTCTCAAGGTGTACTGTGAGTCTGGGACGTAAACTAGACGGAGAATGTCAAGGAGCAGAGAGAGAGACTCAGGAGAGAGCGGTCCGTTCCAGTTGAGCAGGTTTATCCTCTGTGTTGACTGGAAAACCAAGACAATCACAAATATACCATTGTAACATTGGTTTTATATCACCATGCGGGTGATAAAAATGTGTCCTTGTTCAAATATTCTCAGAGCACACTGCTAAAACAGTCAGATCTGTTTTATGGCTGTCCTAGGTGTAAATATACAAGAATTAACCGGCCGTCATTAAAAAGACCAGACCAGACATCGTCATTAAGAATTCCCCTTGAAACTCGATCTGTTTTGTTTTTTTAGACCTCACGCCGCATCTAGCAATATGACAATAATGGCGTGCAAGCCATAATATGTCTGCTCTGACGTCCTTTGTGTCTTATACTATATTTACAATCATTTGATGAAATACTCTAATACCATTAGGGAGTGCGGGGGGGCGGGCGGTGGGGGGCGCATGTAGTACAACTTTGAGGTTACGGACACGACTCAGAGTTTGTTAAATCACGACGCTGTTGTCTCGGGTCTCTGTTTAGGGAATGTTAATGACTCGCTGCCCTTGTCATATCCTTCCAGGTCCATGTCAATATTGTTGACGCCGGTGTCTCTCAACAGACAGCATCCCGGGTTTCGTATTTCCAGGTCAGCTGGACGAACCCGGCGCAGTGAATGAATAATGCTGCCTCCTCCCCCGAGCCGTGCCCCATCAATCTTCCCGCCCGCCCCGGATAAAGAAACTCGGGAAGACAGGGGGGGGGGGGGGGGGGGCAACTTGTTGCATGAAGGACATGGGGAGTCCTCCGGGTTGGGCGGCGTGCGTGGCGTCAGGTTGGGGAGTGGGTACGAGACAGGTGGGTACGAGACAGGTGGGTACGAAGACAGTGGGTATGAGACAGGTGGGTATGAGACAGTGGGTACGAGACAGGTGGGTACGAGACAGGTGGGTACGAGACGGTCAGTACGAGACAGTGGGTATGAGACAGTGGGTATGAAGACGGTGGGTATGAGACAGTGGGTATGAGACAGTGGGTATGAAGACGGTGGGTATGAGACAGTGGGTACGAGACAGGTGGGTACGAAGACAGTGGGTATGAGACAGTGGGTATGAGACAGTGGGTATGAGACAGTGGGTATGAGACAGGTGGGTATGAGACAGTGGGTATGAGACAGTGGGTACGAGACAGTGGGTATGAGACAGTGGGTATGAGACAGTGGGTATGAGACAGTGGGTATGAGACAGGTGGGTACGAGACAGTGGGTATGAGACGGTGGGTATGAAGACGGTGGGTATGAGACAGTGGGTATGAGACGGTCGGTACGAGACGGTGGGTATGAAGACGGTGGGTACGAGACAGTGGGTATGAGACAGTGGGTATGAGACAGTGGGTACGAGACAGTGGGTACGAGACGGTCGGTATGAGACAGGTGGGTACGAGACAGTGGGTATGAGACGGTGGGTATGAAGACAGTGGGTATGAGACAGTGGGTATGAGACAGTGTGTATGAAGACAGTGGGTATGAAGACGGTCAGTACGAGACGGTCGGTACGAAGACAGGTGGGTACGAGACAGGTGGGTATGAGACAGTGGATACGAGATGGTCGGTACGAAGACAGGTGGGTATGAGACAGTGGGTATGAGACAGTGGGTATGAGACGGTGGGTACGAGACGGTCGGTACGAGACGGTCGGTACGAAGACAGTGGGTATGAGACAGTGGGTATGAGACAGTGGGTATGAGACGGTGGGTACGAGACAGTGGGTATGAAGACGGTGGGTATGAGACAGGTGGGTATGAGACAGGTGGGTACGAAGACGGTGGGTGACGTCACCTTCGGCACCCAGATGGTCGCGTCACGCCTGCTGCTCGCTGAAGGCCCCGTCATCCTCACTTCACAATCTGTTTGGTTTTGAACTCAAAACGACGTCTGGAAACATGCGTTCATAATATTTTTTGTAGAGATTTAAAAGAAAATTCGAACCAAATACAACTGTGTACAAAATCAGCGGTTGAGAACTTCTTCGAGATGAGTAGATGCTTCATTCGGTTGAGACTTGTTTCTTTGTGTGCGCCCTGTGTGACATCTGTTGGTGTGTGCACGGACCGAGCGCAACCCCCCAATCCCCCTCAAACCTAGACTGGGTACCCCCCCCAGCCCGTTCTGCCGGCAGTTTGAATCCGCCCTGCAGAACGGTCTGGAGAGGAGCAATACATTTCTCTCTGCTTCCGATACGTTTTTGCGGGAGCCAATCACCAAGCTGGCTTCTCCCCCTGGCGTGCTATTGGCTGGTTAACACAATGACGACAGGGAAGCGACGGCAAGCAGCCAATTGCGTACAGAGTCAGTTGAATTTGTGCTGAAGAAAATGACAGCAGCCTCCCCAGACCAAGCTCAATCTATGATTGAGCTTGGTCTGGAAATAGCCAGGCTACCTCAAACCCTGACCAGGACGGCCCTGACCAGAAGTTCAATGCCTCTGTAGGGATCATTTGAATGTTCGTTGAGGTGCAGTATGTTGGTGTTTCTGGCTACTTACATATTCTGCAGGTAATTTCAGAAGGTTCCTGAAAGAATTGTACAGAGTTCAGTATAAGTATCCAAAGTACTGTGTGAATATCACATATCTAATTGGCATAATACAGAGAAGAAATCAGTTATATGCGTTGGCATAATACAGAGGAGAAATAAGCTATATGCTCAAACTATGTGAATGTGTGTAGTACACACAAGATCAGTCTCAAATGCCTTCAGGTGTGGGTCCTCTCTAGAACAGAACCCTTTAGAGTTCAAATATTGTGTTTGAATAACAGGCCTAGCCTGCCCACCTCCCACGTTGCAAGATACAACTCAGCCACTTAGCCCCTGAAGAAAGAAAATGACAAAATATAGGTGTGGTAGACAAAGAGATGTGATTGATTTGAGTCATAAATCCAAAACAGATGGCACCTGGGTTTGGCAATATTTCCGGAATGAGAAAACAGGGCATCGCTAGGACATCTGCTGATGCCTTTTCGTCTTTGACATTTCTAACGGGACACTGTCTGCATCCGCTGCCAAAAAGCCCCGTGCATTGCTCAAAGCCCTGGGTCAGGATACTCTCCCTCTCACCTTCATGTTTGACTACCAGCTGAACAACAGCAGCGGAAAGGCTGAAGCCATGGCTGAAATGAATGGTCCTTCCACAGCTATTTTGTTTTTCGTACATATTCTTCATTCTTTGATTGATCAATTGTTTAACAGCAGTATAAAAGCACACACAAACACCGCTTTATGTAAGTGACATTGGGAACTTAAAAAACTATTAGTAAAAACCTCAAAAATATAACTTTCTGTTCAATATTTTCTATGCCCTGCAAACAAAATCAATAAAGAACTGAAAATGGCTTTGCACCATCTCTCTCTAATAGCGTTGCCCTTATTGAAAATGCAGTATCTATAAATACATGCATTTTTCACACCCCTATACCTTTGCTCAGCCACCTACACAGCACAGCCCCATCCATCTTAGCAATGACACTTCACAATCCTTTACGCAAGAGGTCACACCGGTGAAGAAAAGAGATGTCGGAATGTGAGCTGGACAAGGGGCCTAGCGATACGTCAGACCAGGTAGCTATTAGTCTGTTGTCTTCATTGATATTCATTACATTGTGAGTATTCAATACGAATACTCACATATACCACATCGCCTCGTCTCTGTCTCTGACAGAATCCCAGATTCCCAGGTTATAAGTTAAAACGTCTTTCTCTGCCAATTAGCATATGGTGTTTAAAATAGGTGACGATGACCTCTGGAATCTCCTCAGGTAATGCATCTGCTCATCAGGAGAACCGAAAGCAAGAATCTGAATACACAAGGTCATGCTTCCTTGAGGAATTAACTGTGAACGTGCACACACAAACACAAACACACACACACACACAGAGGTTGGGTGGACAGGACACCATTAATTATGGGACCCAGCCCATCCTCTGGGGTCAATTGTACCATTAGTTTGTCTGTGGAAATGTGTTGATGTTGACACACGTTTTCCTGGAGGAAGTTTCCACGGTGTGAATGAGGGGCCCCAGAGGTTGTGGGTTTATGGATATTTGCATCTTGGCTTCAGCTCCAGAGAAGGTGTCAGCTTGCCCCCCTGCTCCTCGCGCTGTCCTCCCCAGGTCAAGTGCCCCTTCCCTGGGACGCACGGGGCTGACGCTCCCGGGGACTGCCGTACATACTGGACCTCTCAATTCATTCGTAATGACTTATGGGGGTGCTTTATTGTGCTCAATGGCTCAAGGATTTATTGATGCATTATATATATTACGAGCTCTAACGAAACCAATTCATTCAAAACGATGAATATGAATGCCTTCCACCCATGGCCCAGGGCCCATGATGGGGGATCACAGCATGTGTGCATGCTTCGTTCAACACACAATAAACAGCATTACAGTCAATCCTTTTTATCTACTACTTTTCCTGCTTTTTTTAATCTTTCCGCTGGCACAAGAGAAGTCAGTTAAAAAAGTAAACTATACCAATTATTTTCCACCACTAACACAGTGTGGGGACAAGCCAGCATCTACTGGCTGAGAGCATTGACATCCCTCCAAGGTCGCTCGCTAGAGAGATGCATTGATCACAAACCATGGATCTGGAACAGAAGTAGGTCACCACTTTGAACTCTGCATGCTTATTTTCCTTTGAATTTAACTCACACGTTTTCTTCTTCGAGCCCGGCTTATTCTTCATTCTATTATCTTTCCTCTAGACCAGGGCAACGCGATGGTGTTAAAGTAAAGGACAATTGACGTTGACAAATAGGCTTTACCTTGGTGGGCCTGACGGTGGCCTGGATACACGGTGTCTTACGGCCCCAGCAGGGGGCTGACCAGAATAGCCCTGTCTAACCCTAGCCCTAGTAGATCTGGTGTATGTCCCAACATACTCTCTATGTCATTATCTCTTGCAATGGAAGCAAAGCACAGTAGAAAGGTTCAGCTTCAAATGGTTTCTCGAACAGGATCCAGACCGGCGTCTTTTGACTTTTACGTGGCTGGTTTGTTTCAGTATTCATGAAGGCATATCTGACATATCTGTCGGGATTCGTGTGCACTTTGAGTAATCGTTGACAACATGAAAGAAACCGAGACTTTTCGTACAATATCTCACTAAATATATTTACATGACATACAATTCGCCATCAGTGCAGTACATAGGAATGTTGCATATTTACCAAATGTTAGACTCTTTCCTTTATGAAGAAAAATAAAATCAGATGACAGAAGCTGATGTAACTAATTTCCAAAGTAACATGTGCAACTTTCATATTGGTTAACAGCTTCACGATAAAATCAAAAAATAAATTCCACCCTATCCACAATCAGATATGTAGCATTTAAAAACGAAATAGATCACATGTACATATATATCTTTCATATAGGTAATGGGTTGCGTTTGTACAAACATTTTATGTGACTTTGGCAGTTTCTTAGGAACAAAGTAGAATCGTAAAATATGGAATATCAAACTATCAAACTGTTGTTGCAATGTTAAAGATGGTTTCCCTTCCGAAGCGCATGTTCACAGTGGTCATTCAGAAAGGCTGGAAGCAGATTCGCCAAACAGGAATGGGTAATAATAATAATAATAATAATAATAATAATAATAATAATAATGAGCGAGAGAAGGAAAAGAACAAAAAAGAAAAAAAAAGAATTCCATCCTTTCTGCTAAAGACTGTTAGCACTTGGAGGCTGTTATTGTTGTCATGGTTATAAAATTACAAACACCTATGAAGTTTTACATAGCAGTCATCGCCGTTGTTTAAAAAAATGATCTTTTTTTTCTCTCCCCAGGTGTACTTAAAATACAAAGAGTTTGGAGGAGGCCAGAGTGTAGGACCCTGCCCAGTTTGAGGGTCACGGTGGGGGTCACGCCAGGAGACACACGGTTTGAGAACGGGACATGCACAACAGTGCTCCATGGAGGACACATGAAGCAGAGAACCGGGGAGGGGAGGGGAGGGGAGGGGGGGGGGGGGGTAGAAATGAAAGGACTCGTCAACGATTAAAACGCCACACGCTCAGAGAATGACTTAACACCGCACCAAATAATCGAGCAAATTTCAAACATACTAAGTTCACCATCATTTACTATACGTTTTGTTTTGTTTATGTTGATGTTTTTTTTGTATTTTTTTTTAACTGGTTTGGCACTTGGAACAAATCTCTGTTCAAAAAGACTAAATGTTGTACAAAAAGGTATTTTTATCGTCGTCTCGTTAACATAACTCGTAGAATATATTACTTAATAGGAAGCATACGTTAAGTAAACACTTGTACATACTTGTAGTTTAAAATGAACATTCCAACAGATGTTTTACGCACATGCACAAAAACAAACAAACACGTTTCTCTCAGCCTCTCCTCCTCTCTCTCCCTCTCTCTCTCTCTCTCTCTCTCTCTCTCTCTCTCTCTCTCTGTCTCTCTCCCTCTCTCTGTTTCTGTCTCAATTTGGGGGCGTCCTCCAGCACTGATTGGACAATGGATGTCTCCTAATGTCTCCAGAACGTCTGGGATAGGCCGACGGCTCCAGAGGTAGGGCTCTCTCTCTCTCAGGGCCTCTCGCTCTCCCTCTCTCCCTCTGTCTGTCTCTATGTCTCTCTGTCTCTAGCACAGGGGGTTAAGACAACACAACGCTTTTGACACTGCATCTCGCATACCCAACCCCCCCCCCCTTCCCCCCCCCCCCCCCCGCCCACCCCCCCACCCCTCCTATTACGACACTTCCTCGGCCGAGCGGACGTCCGTCTTGAGGCGCACAAACTCCTTGGCCACCTCGTCGTTGGTCCTTTGCGACAGTATCCTCATGATGGTGAGGCCCGTGTCGTCCATGGAGATGCTCTTGATCAGGGGGTAGCTGGCCGAGCACGTGGCCTTGTCCGCCAGCTCCCGCAGCTGGATGACGGTCATGCCCACCACGCGGTCCTCGCGCGCGAAGCAGTAGTCCTTCACCGACACGTGCAGCTCGTACGCCTCGGGCCCGTGCTCGTTGCTCAGCACGCTGGAGGCGGCGGCGGCGGCGGCGGGAGACGGGGGATGGGGAGGAGGAGGAGGAGGAGGAGGAGGTGAGGGGGAGGAGGAGGAGGGGGAGGAGGAGGAGGAGGAGGTGATGGTAGGAGGTGACGAGGAGGAAGAGGATGAGGCAGAGGAGGAGACGGGGAGGAGGACGAGCAGGAGGAGGAGGTGAGGGGGAGGAGGAGGAGGAGGTGAAGGTAGGAGTACGGAGGAGGAGGAGGTGATGAGGAGGAAGAGGATGAGGCAGAGGAGGAGAAGGAGGAGGGGGAGGTGATGGTAGGAGGTGACGAGGAGGAAGAGGATGAGGCAGAGGAGGAGAAGGGGGAGGAGGCGATGGTAGGAGTGAGGAGGTGATGAAGAGGAGGAGGAGGAGGGGGAGGTGAGGAGGAGGAGGGGGAAGAGGTGATGGTAGGAGGTGACGAGGAGGAAGAGGATGGGGCAGAGGAGGAGGTGAGGAGGAGAAGGGGGAGGAGGCGATGGTAGGAGTGAGGAGGTGATGAAGAGGAGGAGGAGGGGGAGGTGTTGAGGAGGAGGAGGAGGAGGTGATGGTAGGAGGTTAGGAGGTAGTGGAGGAGGAGGCGGAGGAGGAGGGGGAGGTGATGGTAGGAGGTGACGAGGAGGAAGAGGATGGGGCAGAGGAGGAGGTGAGGAGGAGAAGGGGGAGGAGGCGATGGTAGGAGTGAGGAGGTGATGAAGAGGAGGAGGAGGGGGAGGTGTTGAGGAGGAGGAGGAGGAGGTGATGGTAGGAGTAAGGAGGAGGAGGAGGTGATGGTAGGAGGTTAGGAGGTAGTGGAGGAGGAGGAGGAGGAGGTGAGGGGGAGGTGGAGGAGGAGGAGGGGGAGGTGATGGTAGGAGGTGACGAGGAGGAAGAGGATGGGGCAGAGGAGGAGGTGAGGAGGAGAAGGGGGAGGAGGCGATGGTAGGAGTGAGGAGGTGATGAAGAGGAGGGGGAGGTGTTGAGGAGGAGGAGGAAGATGTGATGGTAGGAGGTGAGGAGGATGAGGAGGTGATGGTAGGAGTAAGGAGGAGGAGGAGGTGATGGTAGGAGGTTAGGAGGTAGTGGAGGAGGAGGAGGAGGTGAGGGGGAGGTGGAGGTGGAGGTGGTACAGGGTGAGAAGGAGGAAGACAGGAAATTAGAAAAAGTTGAGGAAGCTACTGCAGTCAGCCTGAAACTCTGAGTACAACTACCAGAAGGTTACAAGTGATCTCCTCCCCGCAGTTCTCTAATGCAACGGGGGAACTGGCGGCGGAGTTGTTTTTCTACATCACTGCAATGAGGAACACTCTAATGAGGCGTTCGCTGCCACTGTGCTGCTCTATATTCCAAACCGCACCTTATCTGCATTTTCCAACATAAACCCGGGCGGGCGCACGGGGAAAAAAAAAAAAAGGTCTCACTTAAGGAGCTTGAGCGTTGCCTCGCCTCTGACACCTCACTTTGTTCACCGCGGCAACATATTATTTACCAGCGAGGGCTGAGGTGAGAGGTGGACGTTCTGGCAGGGAAAGGAACGTCTGGCCGTGGGCGTGACCGCGGCGAGACAATTCAATCGGGGGTTAAGGAAGTAAAATAATTGTTTTGTATTCGCAGGGAGCGGTGATTGTTAGCCAAGCCTTTCCCCGCGGCTGTTTTCTCATTATGCTCAGTGAGTTAATGGCTCCTTAAAATTCAAACAACAGAGCCCATACAGCGTGCGAGTGTGGAGCCTCGCATTGATTACAGTTGAGTTACAGCATAGTCCAACACGGCTCCACCTCAGAGATTAGTTCTGGGCGCGACGGAGAACAGAATTACAGTGTCACCCGGGAGTATGAGTCCATACATTACGGGGGCCGGTCTACTTTACCGTGCCCAGTGGCAGCTCATCGAAAACGCCATTGGCGCCCGGCCTAAGCACTCACTAACAGCGACGGAGGCCTCCACGGAAATTAGGGCTGTGCAATTCGATTTTTGGGTCGAACGATCTCCAAACTAATATAATCGAGTTGAAACGATTTTTTTACATTTTTTGATATACTTTTTTTTATTCATCAAAACAACAGCTGGATGCATATTTGTACATTATTTCTTACTTTATTTCTTTTTGAACATTTTGTGTATTTTCTTAAGGGGACATTTCAAAGTTCTCGGTTACAAAGTGTTTTTTTTTTGGAGAGAAATGCTGAATAAAAATGCGTCACGTTTTCAAACTCCAAAATAACTGACCGACCGCCCACCGGCCCGAGCGATCAGTGACTGACGTCGAACGGGGGGGGGGGGGGGGGGGGGAAGAAGTCAGCGTTTTGTACTCACTACTGGAATGTTTCGTTGTACTTTGGCGACCAGTTGTTGTTCTTGGTCTTGGTGCTGAACTTGCGCTTCTTGTCAGCGAGGTGCGGGCCCACGGCGTTGACCTCCACGAAGGGCCGGAACATGGCGTTGGTCTGCCAGCTGAGGTTGTTCACGCCCACCACTGGAGGGGGAGGGGGGGGCACAGCGGGGTCAGACGTTACAGAACAGCTCGTCGTCTCGGCCAGAGAGCCGCGAGGGAAGTTGGACGCATTGTTGCTGCGATGCGTTTTATAAATAAAAGTGGACACCAGAAGCGTAGTGTTTTTCTATAACAATAAGGAAAAGTAATTAGGCTCACACTGACACTGTGCAGCTCTGGAAGCCAACCTCACCTCCCCTGTTTTCTTATTCAAATGTTAACATAATGATGCAGGAATGCTGACTGCAAACTGCCTGGGACCAGTGGACACATAAAACTAACTCAGGGATACGATAGCAGAACGAGTTCAAACAAGGCTTTGAGAACCAAGCGCCTTCACTTGAACTGGGCTTCAATGCTCACACCTTGTGTTAACTAAAATACTGTACAATTCTGGTTGAAGATGATCAAAGCAGCGATATGCATGTTTTTAATGAGTACCCAATAAATAAAATAAATAAAATGCGGTGCTCTTCCATATTCATAGCCGTTTAAACGGCATATCAATTCCAGGAAACTCCCGCTTTTTCTATTGCGTGCACAATTGTAGTAATGACGCCTTCTGTTCATAATGTTAATTCCTTAATTAGCCCCTGCTCATCGCACCCTGTGGAGTACATCAACAAAGGAAAACGGTTGGAGCAACAACAACTGCGCTGCGAGACGCAAAATAATAATCGCTATTTCCTCTGCTCCTGGTGAGGGGTTCAGCCATGTTGGTTCAAATGTGAAGTGACCTTTGAGTCGGCGGATCTCAAACGGATTAACATTTGAACCAAAATGGCCGAGCACTCCCAGCAGCTAGGGAGGCAGAGCGATATAGATGGGGTGGATGAGGGGGTGGGGAGTGGGGGCGGGGGGGGAAGAAGCTCACCCTTCACGCTGACTTTGTGCTCCCCTGTGCCGGGGTGAGAGATGAGATCCACTTGCATCGACACCTCCCCCACCGATCCGCTGGATGACTGACCTGGACACACACACCCCCCACAGAACCATCGACCAGGGAGGGACAACGGAGAAGGGGCAGGGTAAAACAGAGAAGAGCGAGTTAGAGGGAGAGCGAGAGAGAGAGAGAGCCAGAGAAAGAGAGAGAAAGGGAATGAAAGAGGGAGTGAAAGCGGGAGAGAGAGAGAGACACACAGACACACAGGAGATTTAAGCTAAATGTCAAATCGCAGGGGAGTCATCCTCTCTGAAGAGAGACATTTCATTTGGAGGTCGTTGTAGCATTTGCGGCTCTCAATAAGGGCGCCGTGTCCCATGGGCTGTACACCAGAGAACACAACAAAACAAATAGAGAGAAGACGGGGCCCCTGTACTGCAGCAGGCAGCAGGTAGGGATCCACCTCGTGGAACCAACACACCCAGTCACGGCCTCACTCAGACGGTCCTGTTCCTTCAGGCTCAGCAACCGCAGAAAACCACTGAGGAATACATGAATATTTTTGGGGAAGGATACATCCCTACACCCGCATTAAACAACGCGACCAACGCGGCCAACAAATCCATCGGCCGCGGGCCGTGAAGATGCAACAATGCAACAGAGAGATGCACCGTGGGACACTGTGGCAGACGCTGACGGAAAGCATTGTCGAGTGGAAAACCTGCACAGATCCCGACTCGACTCGACTCGACTCGAGCGGTGGCATGTTTGTTTTTTAAATCGCATGCCTGTACCTTTTTTAAAACAGCCGACCGGTCAACACAAGCTTTTGCCGCCTGACGCCCAGGGCCTGCTGAAAGCCTTCTTCTAAAGGAGGAAAAACAAGAGCCTTCCCCTGTCTATCCTCCCGGGGGCCAGCAGACGGGCCGACATCAGGCGGCCCCGTGGCCTCTATCAGGGGCTGATGAGAAGGGGGCGCGCCGATCTCATCGCTCTTCAATATGTGTCAGCGCGCAAGTGGCCACGACGGCTAGTGATGAAACGACACTCCTGATTGGTTCTAATGTGCGGGGGGGAGGAGAGGGGAGGGGAGGGGAGGGGAGAGGGAGGGGGGGGCAGACCCCATTAAGTTCTAAACGTCTGGGAAATCATCAGGCTGTGGACCGCCGGCGGGCCACGCAAGGCCGGCTGCCGGGCTTGCCGCCGCTCTGGGCGTGAGTGTCTGGGCGAGCGTCTCGTATCGACGGCCGAAAGCAGAGCAGAGACGTTTGATCAAATCGAAGATGAAAAAAAACCTCGGGGGGGGGGGGGGGGGAAAGCGGAATGGCGGAGCGGCAGAAGTGAGTTGTGGCGTGGCGAGCTGGCGAGAGTGGTTCTGTGCGCGGTGAGGAGCCGCGGCGGGCGGCGGCGGCGGCGGCGGCGGCGGAGGGGGGACAGAGAGAGAGGGAGCTGCTGATTGATTCTAGGGGGCGGCGGCGGTGTTTAGGGAGCGGGGGGGGCTGATAAGGGAGCAGCGTGGAGACGGGTCTGTTGTTGTTCAGTTCAGGTTACCTCGTTCGATTTCTGTAGCTCCGGCGAGGGGGAAAAACTCTCTGTTACGCACGAGCACGGTCACGCGCACACACACACACACACACACACAAACAACATGCAATCACATCGCAGTCACCATCGCCTGCAAGGCGATACATTTTAAACACAGACACACACGCCAGGCACACACACACACACACACACACACACACACACCCAGTGTTTAGAGTATTGGCATTGCATCATGTTATCCGTGCAGAAACCGTAGCAATACTTCTACGAAGCATGGATAAACAACATGATATTGTGCTCTGCCAAGCCAGGGCCGTGAGTTACAGCAATGTTCCCTGCTCGTCTTTTTGGGGAAAAAAAACCACCATCAAATAAATAGAAGGCATTGTCATTGCGTATTATTCATCTATTGTTTTAACATTTCTGAACTTTTTCTGATTATTTATGACAATCCCAGTGGGAGGACAAGTCTACAGTGGTGATTTGGGTCCACGTTTTTGAGGACAACATCCTCCAGTTGCCTGGTGCAGGGCTGGACCGTAGCTCCGTGCTGTCTGGGTGCTCAAGAGGTGGAGATCTGACCGCCACGTTGACTCGGACGTTGCGCGACCGACTCGCTCGACTCTCAAGTCTTGGAACAAGCTTGGTTTATTAACTCTATCGCAGGAAGTAGGGGGGAAGCAGGATAACTTTTGTGAAGGGGATCTTCGAGGACGTCCTATAAAAGCCCTCTGATAAAAGAGATGCTACGTGCCCGCAGCTCACACGGGGGAGAGGCTTAGGAAACCAGGAAGGGAAATTAAAATTGTATGGATGGAGAGGAGAGTGGCTGGAAGAGAGGGTAGGAGCGGAAGTGTGAGGAGACACAGGAGATAAAAGGAGAGACACACTCGACAGAAGGAGATAGGAAGAGACACAGAGAGAGAGAGAGAGAGAGAGAGGGAGAGAGAGGGAGAGAGAGGGAGAGAGAGAGAGGGAGAGAGAGAGAGAGAGAGAGAGAGAGAGAGAGAGAGAGAGAGAGAGAGGGAGAGAGAGGGAGGGAGAGAAAGAGAGAGAGAAGAGATGGAAATAAAGAGAATGAGAGAGAGACAGAGAGAAAGAGAGAGAAAAAAAGTACATGGTCTGCATTTATATTGTGCTTTACAAGAGAGAAAGAGAGAGAGCGAGCGAGAGAGAGAGAGACAGAGAAAGAGAGAGAGAGACAGAGAAAGAGAGAGAGAGAGAGCGAGAGAGAGAGAGAGACGGAGAAAGAGACAGAGAGAAAGAGAGAGAGAAAAAAAAGTACATAGACTGCATTTATATTGTGCTTTACAAGAGAGAAAGAGAGAGAGCGAGACAGAGAAAGAGAGAGAGAGACAGAGAAAGAGAGAGAGACGGAGACAGAGAGAGAGACGGAGAGAGAGACAGAGAGAGAGAGAGAGAGAGAGCAAGTAAACCCTATATTTGAGAGTTGGAAGGAGGCAGCCGAGAGGAACCAGCCGTTCCTCCCAGCCGGGCAGCCTCCCCTGGGCCGGGGATCCCAGCTGCCAGTGGGAGCCTGGAGATGACAGAGCCCGGCTGACTGGCTGCCTGTCTTCCATCATCAGCCTGTCCTCGTGCAGGCCACACTGACCGCACTGCGCGTCATTCTGCAGTCCTGACCAGTCTCAGCCCCCAGCTGGGAGAGCTCTCAGTTTGAACGCTCCTCCCTGACCAAAACGCCCTGTCTGGTCTTCCCGGACCCTTGACGTATTCCTCGTGTATCGTTAGAGGGAGAGCAGAGGGAGACACACCGGTACGGACAACGATGGAAATTAAAAAAAGAGAAAGGGGGATGAAAGATGGGCTCCAGGTGGGATGAACGATGAAGGGAGTGTTAATGACTTAAAAGGACAGGTGCGCAGGATGACTTATTTATGCGTTTGACGCCTACGTGACTGCAATGTTTGAACGGGTCTTTCTAATCCGTCCCAGGGAGTCAGAGGGTGGCTCGGGAAGAAAGACAACAGAGGAGTGACAGAAAAGACGAAAACCGGAGAGGATCAAAGCGATCGGGGTACACGATGAGGTCAGGAGGGATTTCAGCTCGTTTTTTTTTTTTCCCGCTCTGATACGACGACGACGACGGGGGGGAAAACTCGGGAGGGACGCTGAGGAGACTAACGTGATTGGCTCTCCGTCCCCAGCAGCACACAGTGGAGACCGGCCGCTAAGCTGACATTGAACTCACCCAGAGAGTTGGACGCCAACCAAGAGAGAGAGACGGAGGGAAGGGGGGAGCGGGGGGACAGAGCGGACCGGCGACACCGTCCGCAGCGCCAACACCGAACCGCCGCGCTCGGGTTCACGACCACGAACTAAATCACACGGCGACGGGCGCCGTCAGAGTTCACACAGAACTTACGGTGTCCGTCTCAGGGATAAACAAATGACTGAACGGCGTTGCTGTGTCCCCTACATCACACTGCCGCAACAAATTGCGTTATTAAAAAACCGTCAACTCCGCTGCTCCGCCGAGCGTGGATGACGGCTCATCTCACACTGCTCCCGTGTGTTTGTTCGTTTATTTTCCGTTCAGGGTGTCACTGATTACGCTGACTATCATCCGTGTGGTAATCATCCCCCAGGAAGACATCCCCCCCCCCCCCGCCACTGGTGACAAAGAACACAGCGTGCCTGGCATGCCAATCAACTGTTTTAAACTATCTGCCTTTATGGAGTCACTGCCCCCCCCCCCGCGCTGAAGCCCACCCGGGCAGAGAGACACTTACCTTGAGCGGTTTGGGTGCATATGTATTTCCTGATCAAGGCATCTGTAGGTTGAGTGTAAAGGCTGAGCGCGTATTTCAGAGACCTCAGATCAGGGCTCTTCTCCAGGAAGGTCTTCTTCAGCCCGTTCCCTCCAGCGTGGAAGTATTGCTGCGGAGAAAAACAACAGGCACACACACACGCACGCACGCACACAGGCACACACACACACAGAAACACCAACACACTATGTTGACTTTATCTGATTTAAGTCCAGTCCACTCTATCGGTATAGCCGTTTAATCACAGTTACGGTCTCAAAGGATTTCTCAAGCCCACATCGCAGACGGCACCCGGACCCCAAGCCGTCACACGCCCCGTGGGATACACACAGCAGGGGGTTCCCTCTGCAGGGAAGGCGTGGTGCAAATTAGGGCAAAGAAAAGGGTGTAGAAAAATATGAGTAAGGCATTTTGAGTCAAGGCCAAGCTTACTATATACTATATACTTCTGATCACCAGTCAATGTGTACCAAAGATAAAAACTTGTCTGGGTTCACAGTATCGTTTTTTATTCGACAATAGTAGGACTATGATTATGGTATTGGTGATATTTTATACAATAGTATGACTATGGTTGTGGTATTAGTAATATACTACACAACAGTACGACTATGTTGTGGTATTGATATGCTATTCTGTAAAATGTGATTTACGCCCCTTTTTGATGGTAATAGCGGATTTTCCTACTTAGCATGGCTACATGCATGGCTTAGCATGGCTACAAGCATGGCTACATTGCAGTGTTGGGAATACACCATTCAATACTATGACTATGGTTACCGTATAGTGCATATCCTGTACTACTGGGCAGTATTGGGAATTTATATTATACAATACTACGACTACGGTTGCAGTGTTAGGAAGGAATAGACAATAAAATATAAAGTCAATATCCTATGCACAGCATTACTATGGATAAATAGATAAGATAGATACTTTTATTGACCCCAAGGGGAAATTCAAAAATGGTCATTCTATGAAGAATATCCTCCCCAAAAGCCAGACTGTCCGTCTGGGCGATGGTACAAAATGTGAGAGGGCCAGTAATAGGCCCACTCGCTGGGTAATTGCCATGAATTTCCCTCCGAGTGCCGTACTCGGGTGGGTAATGTGCATTTGCGCTGATAAGCCTGATAGAGCAGGACGGGCAAGGCGTTGTTTTGCTGTCACCGCTGCAGAAGGTGGATTGTGGGGAAAAGGTCTTGGCCCCGATCTCATTAGGGGCCGCGTTCAGATGCTGCGAGGCATCTGGAGCTGCCAATCCAGCCCCACTATCTGCTTTTAGAATCCAATTTCATCATTTTCAAAATGTCATGTAAAGCCGTTGAGCTAATGAAGGATTATGTTAGCTTCAAGATCAGGCTTGTGTGTTGTCACTTTCTTTCGCGTTGACAACGGAACCACCGGTCGCACAATGTAGCATTCGACTTTGTTCTCGAGTACAATGAGATGAACAGGACGGTGGTCGACCTGCATTGGTTCACGAGTCTCTTAGGAGACATGTCCTTAAAGGTTGAGGAGAAAGGCTGGAGGCCAGGAGGTTGATGGGGGCAAGGCTGACACGCTCAGCAGAATGTCTGAGATAAACTTGGAATGCAATGGGGGCTACGGCTAGCCTCTTCAGGGAGTAAGGTTGCTATACGATTCTATTGAGTTGTTTGAAAGTGTCGAGAGTTGGCACATTCACAGTGTTATGTTGAATGATATAGAAGATTAACTCAGATAGCAAAGTGGAAGCAATCGCTAAGCCCCGGTTATGAATAGGCTGAAATATATCGGTCATAACAGAGCTGTAATAAGCTGGAGCGGTGAAAACACGAACGATTCTCCCACACAAATCCAATCTCAAGAAAGGGAATGAAGAATAGATGATCACAAGGCATGGAGAAGCATTCCAAGGGACTGAACCCTATCTCGCTCTCACCTTTCACCATCCCCAGCCTTTACATTTAAGTGCAGAGGTTCACGTTCAATTTTCATGAACCTCTGCACTTTATTCAGCTCTCAACAGAGAGATTTATAAATGTCTTAAGGCATCATTAAAAGAAAATGATGGAGGTTTCTTAGGGAGGAATTCCTGATCCTGCAAAAATATAGTTGGTTATCAGTTGCATTTAAATAAAAGTACTTACTCAACCCCTACCGTTAAACCTTCTCTTTTCATTTAGAGACACAGTATTAAATTAACCCTGCGGCCTGACTTCAACCCCCCCCCCCCCCGTCCCCGTCCCCCCCCCCCCCCTCCCCCCCATCGGGTGAGATATTACCAAACAGAGTTCATTTGGGATTCTCATTAGGATGCAGACGAAGAGAATGTCAGGTGTGAGATTGATCTAAACCTGAGTACGGTCTCCATAATCAATTCTTCTCCAATCAAACCCCACAAGCCAACCACACACACACACACACGCACGCACACGCACACGCACGCACACACACACACACTGCACCCCCCCCCAGGTCTCCGCCACAACTCACAGTGCATTGTAATCTGAATGCCCCCCGCCCCCCCCCAAAGCAAATCATCTGCAGCTCTCCCCTACATGGATCCCCGGCACGACCAGGAATTACCTTGAAGCCGTCCGTGATGCACACAGCACACCAGGGAGCCAGCCCAGCTCCGCTCAAACCAGCTGAACACCACTTCACGCTGGAAGAAAGCTCCGGCCGTCTTTTCACATTGATTATACAAACAACGTTGGTCAGCTGACTGAGCACAACAAGGGGAGGGTCCGAGCATTTTAAAGACGCGAGGCGGTGATTTAACATCTGCAGGGTCGATTTGTGTCGGGGGTATGCGTCCGGGTATCTACCTCGTTTTACCAAAAACACACGATTGTTAACCACGACAACGTGCAGAGATCACACGACCGTTTCCGTGTTTCCAAACAAGGTGTGCGGCCGAATCGTCTGACGTTCCAGCAAACACTCCGAATCGAACGTGTGATGGGATGGAGGACATTTTCAGACGCACGATGAGATCTACAGCTCAACCCGTGTGTCTTTCGCTGGAGTACTCCCTGTTGTGCCCGTTCGCCGAAGCCGGTAGGGGAAGGGAAAAGACTCAAAACTCACCTGTTCAGAGTTCACCTAGACTCTGCATAGCCGTCCAGTCCCCCCCCCCCCCCCGCCCACTATTGTATGTTGTACGTCCTGGCACTTAATGTACGCACTTAATGTACGTTGTATTTATTCATAGTACTTGTACTTGTGTAGCATCTGCAGTAGCTAGCTATCACTGCTGTGTACGGGGGAATGGGTAAGCCTGGCGATTGTCAGTACTTGCACTTGGTTCTATGAACGTCTTTACTGTACCGACGGCGATACATCAAGTACAAATGTACTTATTGTAAGTCGCTCTGGATAAAAGCGTCTGCTAGATGCCCTCAATGCAAATGCAAATGTAAGGAATACAGGGCAGCCGGGAGCAGGGACAGGACGTCTCACCTTGATGGTGGGCAGCACCAGATCCATGGCTGCACACTGCCGCGGAGTCAGGCTGCGGGCCTCCTCCCTGGTCACATGCTCCTGGGGGGACGGGGGGACGGGAGAACAAGAAGCAAACGTCAGTGTCCATGAGAGTTAAACATGGTGGTCGTTTTGACCATGACTATCATCGTCTTGAGATTCGGCACTTTTGTGAGGGACGATGCGCAAGCGATGACGAGATTAGTCCTTGATCACACACTAATGCATTCAATAAAAAGGAAAAACATGTCACTTGACGTGTATTCACATGCATATATCCAGCCCCGATTAATTCCCACTCTGGCAATAAAGATCTCTCTAGCAATAAATTCCCACTCTAGAGTCAAACATGTGGTCGTTCTGACCGTGAATATCATCGTCTTGAGACTCTGCACTTTTATGGGGGACGATGCACAAGCAGATTAAGGACACAAGTCCTTCATCACACACTAATGCCTTCAATAAAGAGTAAAAACATGTCATTTCACGTATGTTCACATGCATAAATCCAGCCCGATAAACTCCCCAACTAGCAATCCTAGATTGAAAAAGAAACATCAAAAGATCTCTGCTGTACATTCCTATAACACACACACGCACGCACGCACGCACGCGCACAGACACACACACACACACACACACACACACACATACAGACAGACAGACAGACAGACAGACAGACAGACAGACAGACAGACAGACAGACAGACAGACAGACACACACACAGACACACACACAGACACACACACACACACACACACACACACACACCCACCCCTCTCAGCCTTCCCACACGAGGCTGGTTAGTAATAGGCCATCGAGAACCTTTTTGATGATCCGTTTCACCGCTTCACCGCTTCACCGCTTCACTACACGGTGGGAAAAAACTCCCACAGGCACGGGACCAATTAGAATCCATGCTGGCCCTGCGTAGCGTGGTTTAGCTTAGCGCTGGGTAGCTCTGTGTAGGGCCGCGCGGTTCGGCTTACGGTGGAAACATGACTGGCGTTGCACTCAACACACACTCGGCCGCGGCTCTGGGGGGGGGACGGTACAGAAGATCTGTTTACGTCCCGGGAACGTTGCTATGCTGATCCGACTAAACCCTCAGTACCCTGTTAACACTGCAGGGAAGGGGGTCATGCAGATGCCACGACACTACACTACATGAGTGACAGCGCCATGTAGGGCAAGACGACCCCATCGTCATCATCAGTCGCTGTTTGAAGACGTTTCCGTGGGATGATAGCAAAGAGCAAATCTCTCGTGACCCACAGATAACGAGAGATCTGAGATCTCAGCGCTGCCCTTAGATATAAGTGTTCTCCATCGGGTCTTTAGCTGGAGCTATTAAGATTGTGTGTGTGCAAAATGATCATGTTGAAATATCTTGCCATACTGATAGCATCTACTGTAGATCATCTACCATCCGACAGGACCGTAGGCTGAAGCACGGGTCTGACATGAGATGTCAGACCCGAGACGTTAAGTTGGGGTTAGAAACCGGACATCCCTTCAGGTCAACGCCCTCAATGGGCTTCGGCTAGACGACGCCCACTTCAACCGAGTTCAACTCCAGCTGACACCGGTCGCACGACCACGAGCCCCTTGTGGCCCCGGCGCGGCGGTGCGTCTCGTTCGAAACAAAAATCCTTTGTTCTGAAGTGACTCGGGGGAACAAGCGAATCGGCGCGGCGCAGCGCGCGGTGGGGCGGGGCGGTCGCACGTTGCGCTGCCACGCGAGGAGAGCAGAGCGGAGCTATTAGCGGTCTGTTTGGAGTCAGCGGGGGTGTTTTGGAGTGCCGGGGGATGGGGGGAAGGGATCCTGCTAGGCGTGGCGGGCAGGCCGTTTGGGTGAGTCCCACGGGAGGTACCTTCAGTTTAGACAGCTGTCCCAAGTCCTTGGCAGCGTTGAAGATCA
Source organism: Micromesistius poutassou (assembly GCF_964030765.1). Classification (NCBI taxonomy): domain Eukaryota; kingdom Metazoa; phylum Chordata; class Actinopteri; order Gadiformes; family Gadidae; genus Micromesistius; species Micromesistius poutassou. The sequence continues at coordinate 1,563,311 of NC_140282.1, forward strand.
TCTGAGCTCCTTGCTGTTGGGGAGAGAGAGTCGGCGGAGGAGGGAGACGTCGTTTAGTGCAGAGCTCACCGTGTATCGATAGATCAATGCAGTAAGGAGTTAATGACATGGAGTACAAAGGAAAAATCTTTGGATGAAGTGAATAAATAAATGCTAAAGCTTAAACTATTCCTTGTTAGGGTGAGGGTTAGGGTTAAGTTACGGTAATTAAAGGAACTCACTGCATTCACTTTAAAAAATATAAATAGATAGTGTTGATCATTCTTGCAACGTGCATTTAGGTGTGTGCGCGTGTGTTTGTGTGCGGGATGGGTGTTGTTTCTATTTCGAAATGGTTGTTAACGTGTGAACCATGCAATCTGTTGCTCTAAATATGTGCTCTATATGCAGCTCATGTGCTTGCTTTGTGTTCCCCTGACGTGTCCTCATGGCTTTATGTGGGCTTTCGTGCTTAATGTAACCTTTATGTCATGTTTTATGGTGCATGGTGTGGCACAGTTAACCCAAAGGAACAGCATTACTATTCAGACAAAGCCTGTCTATTTTATGCCCTTAAACAGATGTGGATGAATCTGTATTGTCTCTGGGGAATAAATAAATCACTTGATTAATTAATTAATTAATTAATTACTGCAGAAATACGGTTGAGAACTGGTCCAAATCATCATCAGCATCTACTCACAAAAAATACGACATAGTGAATAGAGAGAAAGAGAGAGAGAGAGAGAGAGAGAGAGAGAGAGAGAGATAAAGTGAGAGAGAGAGAGAGAGATAAAGTGAGAGATAAAGTGAGAGATAAAGTGAGAGATAAGGAGAGAGAGAGAGCGAGAGAGGGATAAAGAGCAAGAGAGAGAGACACACCCAAAGAGAGACAGAGAAAGAGAGAGAGAGAGAGAGAGAGACACACCCAAAGAGAGACACAGAGAGAGAGATAAAGTGAGAGATAAGGAGAGAGAGAGAGACAAAAAGAGAGATAGGGAGAGAGAGAGAGAGAGAGAGAGAGAGAGAGAGAGAGAGAGAGAGAGAGAGAGAGAGAGAGAGAGAGAGAGGGAGAGAGAGAGAGAGAAAGAGACAAAGAAAGAGAGAGACTCACACTCTGGTCATTGAGGGGTGGCAGAACAATCGTTCTCTCGATGGTGTTCAGAACAATTTTCCACAGCTCTTTGAGCACTCGCTTCAGAACGGTCTTCTCACAAATCTTGGCAAATAGCATCAAACTGTAAAGTGGCGAAAAGCAGAGCAATTGTCAGGTAATAGCATTCAGCAAATGGCCCCTCCTGGCCAGAGGTATCTCTGACACAAAGGAGTGGCGTAGAGGAATAAAAGAAAGAAAGAAACCGCGGGGGCGGAATGAAGAACTACACGGGAGGGATCCAAGAGCCCCGCTCTTTAATCTCACGGTACGGGTCTGGTAGATGTGTGGGCCGATTCAGTATTTGCATCTCCCACCGTGCCGCTGGCCTGTGCTCACACTAGGGCAATCTCAACCTGGGCCTGAGTACGGTTGCCTCTCGTACATACAGGTTGCGTATATCCGTGCATGTGTGCGCGTGTCGGCTCATTTGCATCTGTACCGTGGCCTGAGCACACCTCTCCGAAGTGTACCGAGGCCACGGAAAATGAACTGTACTCGAGTAGGGACGGCGTGCTCCCGCTAGCCAAACGATCTAGACTTTAGACGGGCAAACGCACTCGGACAACGGTACAGCGGGCCTAGTGTGAGTGAGCCCTGAAAGGATTCCACCTGTCATATCAGAACGGCCTCTGTGTCGAACTGACACGCTCTCTGCACACGCTCGCTCGCGGATCCACTGAATATGTACACGCGTACTGGTTTAAGGTTGGACAGGGCTGATTCATGGTTTTATAGGGTGCTGCCACTGGCCTGGCCCGGGCTGATTCACCGCTTTATAGGGGAGACAGACAAGAGCGTGTCGTCCAATGATGAAGGACTCTGGGTCCGGTGGAAACGACGAATGAGGCCATTGCAATTCTCTCTCTGAAAGTATGTATATAGGGAGAGGGAGGAGGGAGAGGGAGAGAGAGAGAAAGAGAGAGAGGGGGGAGAGAGAGAGAGAGAGAGAGAGAGAGAGAGAGCGAGAGAGACACCCAGAGAGAGAGAAAGAGAGAGAGGGGAGGGAGAGAGAGAGAGAAAGAAAGAGACACCCAGAGAGAGAGGTAAATAAAGGGAGAGAGAGATACAGGGAGAGAGAGAGACATAAAGGGAGAGAGAGGAAATTGCAATGGCCTCGTCTTACAAACATCCTCAGTTGTTGTTTGGAGACGTTTCCATGGGATAATGGCAAAGCAGTAGATAAGAGATCTGATCTCAGCACTGTCCTTAGATGTAAGTGTTCCCCATTGGCTCTTTATTTAGAGTTATCAAGATTGTGTATATACACAATTATTAGGTTGACATCTTTTTTTCTTTTTTGTGGCTTGTACATACAGTATGTGTTGTTTTTGATCAGACAAAGACTCCCAGGTCACGTCAGCACAACATTTGCATTAACATTTAGACGCTTTATTTCATTTAGACATTTAGACGCAATAAGTCTGCCCTTTCTTAGAACCCGGGTTATCTGCACAGCAGAAAGATCAGGGCCGTGGCGGAAATTAAGGAGAGATAACTGATTTAAGTCAAAACTACAAAGAGGACAAATTAAAGGATATCCATGCTCCCGATATGAGTAGCGTTATTGTTAATAAATGTTCAAATATTTGAAACACATTTATAGTTCCAAAGTCATATTGTTGGAGTTCTATATAGTAATATAGTTCTACTTCTATATAGTTATAGCTCTGTATATTTGAATAGCTTTAGTTCTATATAGTTAAATAGTTCTAGCTCTATCTAGTTAAATAGTTGTAGTTCTATATAGTTCTAGTTTTAGTTCTATATAGTTCAATATATATAGTTCTATAGTTCTATGGTTACATAGTTCTAGTTCTATATAGTTATATCATTCTGGTTCTATATAGTTGTATAGTTATAGTTCTATAGTAATAGTTCCATATAGTTATTTAGTTCAACATAGTTATAGTTATATAGTTCTAATTCTATATATAGAGTTGTAGTTCTATATAGTTATAGTTTTAAAGTTACATTGTTGAAGTTCTATGTAGTTATAGTTTTACGGTTAGCTATTTACAGTTCTACAGGTGTAGTTCTCTATAATTGTAGTTCTATATAGCTCTACAGTTGTAGTTCTATGTAGTTATAGTTAGGGTTAGTTATTTGCAGTTCTACAGGTGTAGTTCTCTATAATTGTAGTTCTATATAGCTCTACAGTTGTAGTTCTATGTAGTTATAGTTAGGGTTAGTTATTTACAGTTCTACAGGTGTAGTTCTCTATAATTGTAGTTCTATATAGCTCTACAGTTGTAGTTCTATGTAGTTATAGTTAGGGTTAGTTATTTACAGTTCTACAGGTGTAGTTCTCTATAGTTGTAGTTCTATATAGTTCTCCAGGTTTAGTTCTCTATAGTTGTAGTTCTATATAGCTCTACAGT
>NC_140282.1:1570846-1619970 GCF_964030765.1 Micromesistius poutassou
CTGATAAGACCGCCGAGTCTAATGAGTTGACTTGTTTTACAGACTGGCGGAGAAAGTATTTCCCTGCGAGGCGGGGGGGGGGATGAGACGACCCAGTGTTAGGGGCCCCCGGTGTGAAGGGCCCCCCGGTGTTAAGGGCCCGACGACGACGCCGCACGCCGCGCGCCTCCACTCGGCAGAGGGGATCAAAACCAAGACTCACCGGAGCCATGGATCATCCTATAAAAGGGGGGAGACACGTGAAACTGTCAAAACGGGATTTTATGGCCCAAAAGAAACAACCACTGTGGGTCTTAAAGGTGCACACACACACACACACACACACACAATATAGTTTGAATATCAAAAAGGGAATTGACACACACATACACACACACACACACACACACACACACACTCAGGATATTACCTCGGTCATTTAATACGGAGCTCCCTCTTCCCACCGTCGCACTCCCGTCGTGATTGGTCAGGAATGGCGGGGAGCTGAGATACGCCGATGGTGTATTAGGATAGATTAGGATTGTGCTGTCTGTGCAGGAAATACATCTTTGTCTGGGATTTATAGTGCCTGGTGCCCGCTGTTTACGCTACGGAGCATGCTAGCTGAGCAAGCACGGCCCCAGAAATAAAACACCATTTATATTAGTTACAGACTGGCCACATTCGACACGAGATGGGCCTCTATCGCTATATAACCTAATTTAGTCAGTCAGCAAATATCATAAAACATATCAGAAAATGGCTTTATATTCTTTCTCTCTCATATATATATATATATATATATATATATATATATATATATCACACCCTATTTTACATAATATCTATAACTCCATTATGGACAAAGCTATGATATATATATATATATATATATACAAAGGCATAATTAATCCTTTGCGATCAGAATTAGCACTATTTGCCCATTATGCATCACCCAAACGGTCTCCCCAGAGCTCCTGAACCGGCCCCTTGTTTGGTGCTCAATAATTCACGGCGTTCTCCGTTGCTCCAGCCGGGCCTGCATGCGCATCACGCCCGTCCCTGCCCTCACGCGTGTTCCACTGGGACGTCCCTGCTGCAGCGCGGCGCCGCTAAATATGTGTAATAGAAGCAGGTTCCCGAGAGGACGAGAGAGAGAGAGGACGGTGGACCGAGGGGGAGCCCACACTCCCCTATCGACGCCGTACGGACTGCTAAGAGTAAATGGTGCCTAGCCAACCCCCCCACTCCCCCCACCCACCACCACCACCACCTCCTCCTCCTCCTCTCCCCCCCCCTACTTCAAAAACCCCAGATGACGGCCAGAAAGAGGCTGGTGACAACGAGAAATAGAAAACGATAAGAGAAATGCGTTCGCTCAATCAAAGTTAGCGAGGAAAGTGCCTCGCGCTTTGTTACCTAATGACTCCGCCCGTGTTCCGTTTTACGGGCGAACAAGAAGGACGGGGGCCACCGCTTTGTATTCACGCGGCGCAGAGGTTGGGTGCTGGTTACAAAGCCTTTGTCTGTTGCTGGGACTTGAATAGGCTGCGTGGCAGAACAGACACCGAGTAATTGTCTCACAGACTAATTACTGAAGGGTGGCTGGGCTGAAGCCCTCCTCCTCTTACCGAGAGGGGAGGACAGACAGACAGACAGACAGACAGACAGACAGACAGACAGACAGACAGACAGACAGACAGACAGACAGACAGACAGACAGACAGACAGAGAGACAGTGTGAGAAGGAAAGTGACAACAGGACAGACAGAGATGGAGAGGAGGATAGGGCTAGAAAGAAAGAGAGAAAGACAGAGGGAGAGAGGCAGACGGAGAGAGAGATATAATAACAGAGATAATAATAATAATAATAATAATAATAATAATAATAATAATAATAATAATAATTATTATTATTATTATTATTATTATTATTATTATAATAATTGATAGAATTTATGTAGTGCTTTTTTTGGTCACTCAAAGACGCTTTACAGTGAAGAGGGGGACCTCACTAACCAAGATAGACAGACAGAGAGAAGCTAGAGAGACAGACAGATAGATATACAGACAGACAGAGACAGACAAAAAGATATATAGACAGAGAGAGAGACAGACAGAGATAGAGAGAGACAGACAGACAGACAGACAGACAGACAGACAGACAGACAGACAGACAGACAGACAGACAGACAGACAGACAGAGAGAGAGAGAGAGAGAGAGAGAGAGAGAGACACACACACACAGCCAAAGAGAGAAGTTGAAATAAAGCAGAGCTGCAATAGCATCAGTACAGCCTGACGCGGTGCTGACAGGAGGCCTGCAGGATCGCTGACGCCGACACCCCAGGACCATCCGTCTTCACAGCTATTGGAAATGCCGTTATTGATCAGCGATAGGTAAAACCCATGCACAGCCTGAATCAACCGTTTCTCATGGAAGTAAACCACTGGCGCTCCATCAAAAATCAATGACGAATCAGAGAGACGACGGTCGCCGAACAGGAACGTGACGTGCGCACGGACACAGACATTATCATACGTTTAACGGGTTCTGGTGATAGCATTAACACTAGACAACACTAGACCAGCCCTAGCTTTCTCCACGCACGCAAATCGGGTACAGGGATGTTTCCCCCCCCCCCCCCACTAAGCAATGAGCAGAGAGGAACAGCTCAGGGCTATATCGATACCGCACAGCGAATGTGTGCGTCCTTGAATGACTACCGCCCCCCCCCCCCTCCCCCACCAACCCCCCCCCCCCCCCTCCCCAGGCAACCGGGAATTTGTACTTGACGAACATGTTCATTATTGGACGACCCCACTCAATGGATGGCTTCCATCTCAGATAGATTTTAGCCTTAAATACCTGGGAGACAAACTGCGTGCACATGGGAACAACAAATGAGCTTCTTGTGCAAAAGGACGCTTTGCTTGCTTTTGCTTGCCCACAAGCAGTGTTCCCACGCGGTACAACATTCGACCCGGTTGGAAAGATCTCATGCTTTGAGCAAGCACCGCTGTGAAGATGATCTGCTGAAACAGAAGCTCAGCTTCAGTATTTTTCTATGGATGTTAAGAGATTTGTGTTTTATCTGGGTTGTACTGGTTTCAAAGTACATGGAAGGCCAAATATGTTCTTATAACACCTCAAATAAACCCTTTTATCTGGCTGAATTGAACGTGCCTCATCGCGTAGGTTTGAGAATAGGAAAAAATATATCAGTGAGATCTACCAAAGGTCTCCTATGGCTGCTCTGGAAAGTTTTAAGGCTGAGGGGGGACTTTACCCTTTAAATAGACTGTTACTGCTACTACTGACTGTAGTGCGTTTGGGGTAGGTACCTGCATATCATCGTTAAATGCCCTCCCTCTCCCCACCCTGTCTCCATTTGGCTCCCATTCCCCGGTCCTGATTGACAACGCCTGTGCCAACAAAGAGGCCTTCTCGTCCCGTCGGCGGCGAGACATCAGAAGGGCTGACTGTGTACAATATGGGTGACAATAACAAATGTCAACATAGTTAGCCTATTCATTTCGGTGTACACAAACAAGCCACCCTGGCCCTGCCTTTTCGCATTCCCATAGGTCAACATTCAAGGTGTTCACTCGAGTGATTAGTCATGCAATGACAGCCCACTCAACTGAGGGGCAAGGCCCTGAGTCAAGCCGCAGAGCCCAATCAAAGGGTGCTACCCACCTCCTACTCACCCACCCCTCTCCCTATCCCCCCCCCCCCCCTCCTGTGTGAGACAATGGACGGGACTGATTTTGGGTTTAACACAGATGGGCCTCTCCACAGCGGTGAAGTCAGAAGTGAAAGACACAATGATTTTGGTTGGCGTCGCTTCAGAAAGGGTTGTTGGCGGTCACAGACACTGGTATTCATGCGGAACCACCTGTTTTGTATTCATTGATATCCACTCTGATGGTTACCAGGGCATCAGCAGTCCACAGGGCAGGCCTTCCACTTGCCGCTAATGAGTGGGATTTAAGTGTGTTGCTTAGGGGCACATCAGTAGCAATAATACTTTTACAGGGATTTTTTTATTGAATCTTTAACAACCTGCCTCCTTTTACCCGAGGCTATGGTCACCCCGTGTAATTATTCTACCTAATGAGTGTCGCTTCAGCCCAGGTCATAGTGAGAAAAATGGGCCTGAGCCATTCGCTCTTTCTTAGGGTATCCTGTCTTTCTTTTCCCGAAGAAGGAAACATGCAAGTTTTCCTCTTGTACGCGATCTGAAGAAAGAAAGTGATGTAGACATCTTCAGATTTGACAAAGTGTGCATATTTTACGATTTACAGATGCGAAAATGTGGCTTTGCACTGAATGTACATAAAGATAACGACAATGCATGGCAATAGTGTTTACATTCATCAGCCATTTCATTCCTCAGACTTGACATAACCTCTTTAAGATAAGACATTATGTAATTAATCCTTGACACCCTGGACATTTGAAAAAATGACGGAGAATCGGTAACAGCCGCTTGTAACATAACAAGGTACTGAGCGGCAAAATACAGAGTGATTTGTGTTAGCGTCGCCTTTTGATATCTCAATGCATTTCTATCTTGTGTCCCGCCATCCAACGCTCTGCTTTAGAGGGCGAGGGGGAACACGCCAATCCGTGCTGGCGATGCGATTGGCCGTTTGCGTGACAGACGACTTGCCTGTCCTTGCCTGACAACGCAAGGCAGGCCCCGATCGACTCATTCAGTCTCAAAGCTGTCACTCCTAACTACACATTGTTGTAGATATTAGAAAGGGCTGACGGTGGACAGAAATGTGTACCTGGAATGTTAAGTGGATGCTGGGTAAGGTAACCCTTTTCCCCGCAGGTTAAACACTCGTCAACTGTTATTCAGTTTCTTGATAGAACATGTTGGTTTTTATGGGCATTGTTGCCCCGTGGACCAGTGTTCCGTTTGAGGCCCTACTAGGGCCCCCCCCCCCCCGATTGATCCCAAGGACACATCCCTAGGGAGCGTTCACAGACCTAACCACCAGTGGTTCCGGGAGGAACGAGGTCACTATGCACCACATACAAGACCTAATGCAATCACTCATCGCACTCCATGCCCTGCGTGATTTTAGACATTGGTTGTCGTGATGGCATTGTCATGTTGAGTGATGGCTTTACGCGGAGCTGGGAACTGGGAACGACAGAGTTCAAGGGCGGTTTGTGTGAGCAGTGGGGGTGGTGGTGGGGGTTGATGATCTCCATGCACTCTTTGGAGGCAAATAGGATGATACAGTTTTGACTCGACCAGCAAGACTTGATCAACTGATGACTGGAATGGCACAACATTCAGATTAAAAATGAGTAGTACTTTTAGCTATTGTGAAATCCAGCAATAGCATTGCAATTGCATGTGATATGGCAACTTGTTTGCGTATTCATACATTTGTTTGGGTTTGTAGCATATTATTTGATATACATGTTGTATACAGGATGGATAAATATATGCACGGTGCATAAATTGAAGTAGTTCTCATTTTCTTGAGTGAACTTGGGATGCATAATCAATGGAATTAAAGGGACTATTGATTATGTGATACAAAGAGTATGGAGGACATTATTAAAGAGAACTAGTGATTTATTTACTCCTGAAAAGGAAATGGTACGCCGCCCTACTCTTTCTGGTGTACCGTTAGACAATGAGACGAATGGGTGCATTAAAAGATAAAGCAAAGCGAACAAGAATTGAATACCAAAGGGAACAGCAGTGTGGTTCAAGAGCTATGAACTATAATTCTTTGCACAACATAAACACTGACCTGTGATAACGTCCCTTGGGCCTGGCATCTCTCTCTCTCTCTCTCTCTCTCTCTCTCTCTCTCTCTCTCTCTCTCTCTCTCTCTCTCTCTCTCTCTCTCTCTCTCTCTCTCTCTCCCTCTCTCTCTCTCTCTCTCCCCTTTGTCTCGATTGTTCAAGTGTGCGTCTGTTTGGAGTTGCAGGCCCACGGTAAACGCAACAGGACTGAAGTAAACCCGCAGCGATCGGCGACTCCGCATGCTGAATCACCAACAGACCAACAGACTCTTGGTTCCGAGGATCTGTTGCCTCGCAGCGCTGCACAAAGTCCACGCCGGTGTCTTTCTGTCTTTGTCGCCTTTTATGTCCGCCCCAGCAGCCCACCCCCACCCCCACCCCTGAGAGCACTTGTAACACTTAAAAGAGGAGGTTATTTTTCTCTGCTCGAGACGCAATGCCATCCTAAATTACGGTTTTGTTGTGATATCCCCAAAACTGAAGAGCAAAACAGAAGATAACATTTGTGCACGAAGCCTTAAAGCTCTCAGGCCGGCGGGCAGTCTGACCTAGAATGGGATCTTTTGTTTTGATTGTTCATTTGGATTACACTGTCGCCTGTTCAGCTGTACTCAATCTCTCCAGACAGTCTGCTTCAGTGTGTTTCGCTGTTTGAACTTCTGTCGCTTTTTTAACATTATGCGGCTCCCACCTCCCTACTTCCCCCCCCCCCCCTACCTCCCTCCCTCCTTACCTCCCTACCTCCCTCTCTACCCACCCTACCCACCCAGGGTAGAACTGTGAGGTTTACGCGTGTGTGTGTGTGTGTGTGCGCGCGCGCACAAACACACAGTTTTTTTACGGTTTTCGGAAATTGAACAGCGACATTGGCGAGTTCTCCACAATGACACCGCTGAACACGTAGAGCGGCACACCTTCCATACGGACAGAACGGCGGGGGCCGGTCGCCCTGACGTCACCGCAGCTCCGCAGTCACCTTGGGACATGGCTGGAGAGGAGCCAGTGGCCTGGCGCCGACGACGCCCGCCGACACCAGGGCTCCCCTGCGCTCCTGCTAATGGGATTGTCACGCTAGCCCCCGTATGGATCATATGGTTTTCTGTAAGGGCCGGTGCTGATTAGTGCCGTCGGAGGGGCCCCGAGCAGAGCCGCACGCCGTAATAACTTCTCTTTATTAAGAAGCGGTAACGCAGCCAAAGTGGGCAGGAGCCGGCGTACTTTGTAGTTTCACTCGTAGTTTGTCCCCCTTGGGGTGTCGAGGGGGCCGTGTTGGGAGTGAGTGTGAGAGCCATATGACATGATGAAAAATGCAGTTCCCCTGAAGGGCACTGCATGTAAATATGTATCAATCTGGGTTACCTAGGGACAAAGAGGGTGCAGCGCGAGGATATGCAGACACACACACACACACACACACACACACACACACGTGCACACACACACACACACACACACACACACACACACACACACACACACACAGTAATGCATGCACACACACACACGCAAGCAAACACACAGACAGACAAACAAACAAAACACAAACAAATACACACACACACACACGTGATTGAACACTAACTTGCACATAACAACATGAATGATTCCTACATCTTTTTGTTATTAATAGTGGTATTGTTGTTGTTATTGTATCAAAACAGACTTACAGATCTTCGGAAAGTGAGTAATAATTGAACAGCACTTTACAGGGTTAACAAAACAAACAACAGAGCCACATGGTCCAGTCTCCTCGGCATTTGATCCATCTTACCTATTTAGAAATAATATTGGTGCAATGCCCATGGCCAGCTTTACGACACTTTGGTCAAGGCTCAATGGTGTGGAGAATTAATCTAAAATACATGCTGGTGTTTGGCTGTGTGTGTGTGTGTGTGTGTGTGTGTGTGTTGGGGCTGGACGAAAGCATCTCGAAGAAACCCACATTGACACGGAAACATAAAAGCCAAAAGGTCTGACTAAGCCTTTAACGGCGCCGCTAAAGGCACACAACATTAATGGACGAGCTGGTCATTCCCTGAATGGAATTCTGTGAGTCAGGAGGCGTACTCGGAATAACAATGGGACTGACGGATATCAGACTGCACAGAATGAACGGGAAAAACACTGACAGTAAAACAACATCACGTGCACAAATAAGGGCACAAACAAGCGTTGCTCGTGCACGCCCACGTGCTTATCGACATCCGCGCCCGAGGGGGCCGGCGTCAAACGCAAAGCGCGTTTTGTGTTTTGAAGGGCATAAATTCAAAGACGTGTGGATGGGGGGGAAAAAAACAAACATGTGTAATGAATTATTCATGCGCCCGAACCTCCATAAGTGCATCACTACTTATATAAATATTTGTCACATTAGATGTAGGAATCAATAAACTATTAAGGGTCGATGTTTACGTGAGGAAGAGGGCGTGGCTTAAACGGTACAGTATTTCACGAGGCCGGCTTTGCGGAGATTAACCTGTCACGTGTTTTTCCATCAAATCACCTGATCCAATATTATGAGCAATAATTTAAAAAACGTGACAATAAACCCATTCGATTGAATAAGCCTGAATTGAAAGACACATTTCCAATCGTCAATTTCTAGTGCTGCATGGGAGAAAAGAGGGCACGAGGGCATTCACATTGATTCAATGACTGTACTGCACTGGCTGTGTGTACGGTCAAAGGTTGAGGCCACATCACACACCAGCTCCTTATTTATGTGCGACTGCATACATTTTTCCCCCCCAAAAACGTTATCAGTACTAATTGTACACAACACAAGTCCTCCTCGCAGGCTGAACGCGGCCTGTGGCGTGCCCGTCCACGGGAGCTAGTAAGTAACACAGTGCTAACACAGTGGCTCATTTCTGCAGGCCTGCGGGGTCAGCATGTCCACCGCTGGGCTCGTCCTCCTCTACAAGAGCCTCCCCGCTGCCACTGATGCGGTGGAACTCCGGCTGGCCCGTACCTGCCTACACTAATATATACATTACGCTCCACGGGCTGGACCCTGGGAGCACAATGTACATTACATGGTTTTCCCCGATGCAATTAAAGCGCGCCGGAGCATGGGAGGTGGCCTCGTCAGCTCTCTGGTCATGAAGCAGAATATTCCGGAGGATATTTCCTTGCAGCACGCGCCCACTGTGACAGAGAGAGATGAGCTTCATGTCTCCAGCTCTGACGACGCGACAGAGACCTTCAGGTATGAGACGTATCGCATTTAGTCGATTTGTTTTATTCCATTTCATCAGTCAGGTTTTGATTTGTTTCGCGTGGGCATATGCATACATTTCGGTGCACTCAATGTATTATCAAAATTTAATTACGTGGATCAATATTTTATTTTCTCTAAAGGGGTGCGAGGCTGAATCTTTTTCATTGCGACGACGGCGCAATTATTTAGTCGTAAACTGCACTGCGCACGTCAATCTGTCACGATGAAGGCAGGTGAAAATTCTCATCAAAACAATTACCCAAGCTGTCAAACTAGTGAAAACTAGAAACCCCTGACACGGGCGGAAACGGAATAAAACCGGATAAAACCCGTCTGATAAGCAGATGACAGACATTGATGAAGTGTGTTCATAGTGAGTGCAGAGTCCCAGGGCTCATTCGGGCCCTCGGATCCAGAGCAGAGCAGAAGATATCAGATGCACAGAGCTGCTCAGTGGCGGGAGTGCCGCAGTGATATTGCCCCTATTTCAGCACATGGCAGTTATAGAAATCAGAGGATCAACATGTATCTGATTGAAACCCCTTAGAAAAGGCAGCGGCGCCGTTTGAACACTAAAGCCAATTAGACATGATAGGCAAAAAGGAGGTCGAGATTTGCATTTCCCTCCATCGAGTGACGTGGATTTATGTCACCCGGCGTTGATCTGAAGAGGAAATGGAGATACCAACGCGTGCAAATTATTCATTCAACTCCGCTTCATGCATAATGCTGAATCTATATTCAATTTAAATATTGTCTCTTAGTGCTGCATCCACTCACTCGATTATGCAAGCAAATTGTTGATTGTTTCACCGACTTCCCGATTCAACTTTTGTTTGTCGATAACTTTGCGTCAGCCGAGATGTATTAATGGGAGTCAATATGATTACGAGTGCTGTATTTACCCCGCAAAGGAAACATCGACGGGATCCTGCAAACACATCCATAAAGCCTGAGGCACAGAGCACATATGGAAATATTGGATTTATGTATTTCCAGATATGCAACAGAGCAAATGGGTCAGGGAAATAGTAGAAACGGGGGAAAACCATGAGAGCGGTGAAGATATTAGTCTGAGGCGAAACGCAACCCTGCATCTGACGCGCAAATACGTTCAACAGAGAGCATAACAGTCGGGATGCTTTGATAAAAAGATTTCAATAAGAAGCAGCCATAGCCGTGGCAGCAGCCTGATGAGCGCTGAACATAAAGCTCATTGTGCACGCCAGTAAACGGAGAGAGAGAGAGAGAGAGAGAGAGAGAGAGAGAGAGAGAGAGAGAGAGAGAGAGAGAGAGAGAGAGAGAGAGAGAGGCGTTATTTTCAGACGTATTTCATGCACTTGAGGAGGAGGACTATCTCTTTCAGCGGGCCTGGACCCGGCCAGTGGGTCTCGCTCCGAGCTCCAAGGTCCCAGGAGGTTGATTCAGCGGAAGCAGCTGAGCAGGATGGCATCACTCAGTATTCTATGCACAGCCTACAGCCCTGTGCATCACTCTATGATCCAGCCTCCGCCCTTAGCCCAGCCCGGCTGCTCTGACGCCGGCAACACTGCAACAGGAGAATTTAAAACCAGCCATGTCTAGGTTTTGTATTGTGTTAAACATGTATATATGATGTGTATAATCCTTCTTGTTTGCTTTAACCTTTTCCCGTGGATGCCTTGCCTTGGTTCAGGGGGACAAATGATCCAGGGCCTATGCCGCTCCCACACAGCATCACAGCGGCGCTACACAGCTGACAAATAAGGCAGCTTTTTCCTCCCATCATATTAGGAATTTGCATAAGCAGACATGGGTGGTAATCTGAGCTGCAGAACAATCTACGCTGAAAGCCACAATAATGGAGCCCATCCAAAAGATGGGTGGCTGTTGTCAATGGTGATAGAAACAGGGCGGTACGAACGCTACAGAGATCAGATGAGAGCCGAGCCTGGGAGGCAGGCTGGGTGGGACGGGGCCAGCACCGTGTTTGTGGATGAATATTTCATTCCAGGAGATAGATATGAACATCGACCCTATGCATCTATTGATGTGGCAGGTTGTATTTTCTATAGGTGGTGGTGATTTCAGTTTATCCATCTTCATTTTCTTAAATTATTTTTATTGGAAGTATATTTTTTTGCCTGTGATATCTCAAACAAAGAAATAAGGATTGGATGTCGAATTTGTCTCACTGTGTAACTACTTGCGACGTGGGACGATTTCCAGGACAAAATCCGACAATGACATGCTACATTATCTTACTTTGGATTCAACACAACGACACAAACGCAAAAAACCACAAACGCCAAACACGGATGAATATAGAATCATTGAATTTATATAGCGCTTTTCTAGACACTCAAAGACGCTTTACAGTGAAGTGTGGGGGGGGGGGGGGGGGGGGGGGGCTCACTTACCACCACCACCACCACCACCAATATAGCATCTAGCATACAGGATAGCACCTCGGTTGCACCCGCTTTCTGCGGAGTGTACGGGTACAGAAGGAAAAGACCAGCGATTAAAGGCACACAGCATGCAGCCAACGGGGGGCCGATAAAGAGCGCCCTCCGCCTCAGACTCAAGCTGTAATTAGGTGGAAGTGCGATTCCTGTGTGACTCCGGCACTGCTCTCAGCACTGCATACCTTTCAAATGAGCCCGTCGGGGTCCACCATCTGCTTTGGCTGCTCAGCACTTTCACGCCACGCCCACCGACGACAGCCCGTTCCAACTCATTACTGCATGCCCGTATAAGGTGAAGAGTTCACCCTTTTCACGCTCACCTCGACTCGATTGTTGCCGCCCACACAGATCCCGATCTCCCCCCCCCCAAAAAATCCCTTCAATTCGTCTCCGGGCGTCACTGCCTGTGACAGAGTAATGTGAAAGCGCCACACAATGGCATGCCGGTTCCAATGTGATACATTACACATAATATACAGATCTATATACAGTACACCCTATAGCCGTATCCAACCGTGTGTACGGCTGCATCACAGCTCGCCGTTTCAACTTGAATATATTCTCATCTTTCCAAAATACAATGACAATAATGTAGAATGCAGTATGTGTTTCCTCCTTATTATTTTCTCCTCTCTTCCCTCTCGTCCCTGTCCGCCTGACCGCTGCCCGACCTTTCCGCCCGTTCCCCTGGCTTGTCCTTCTAATCTATCATCAAAGACTTGTGTGTCTCCCAGGGCCCATCGCTGCCGGTCAGTCTGTGATCCCGGCCAACCAGCGGGCTTCATTAGAGCATAGTGTCTCCCAGAAGGAATCGTCTCCCCTAGGAAACCACTAACCCCCGCTCAGGATCAATATTGTCCTCGCACAGAGCTCCCCGCTGCCCACAGCGCTCATGAAGAGGTGAGGAGAATAGGAGGAGATTATCACATTCGCTACCGGCCAGGGTAATACCGATGGCAAAACTTCTGTACCTTGTGTCAGTTGGAGAGGCACTGGCCTGTCCCCACACTAAGAATTGTGAACACAGGGAGACACTAAAAAACACCAACATTCTGCGGCAATATCAAAATTGATGTAATAGCACAAGAACAAAAGATGAGGTCAATAATCCCAGATTAAAACTACAACAGCGGTATGTTGTGTACTGGTCAGTGTTTATTTGTGAAACAGATTGGGCTAACTAAACACAGAAACCTTAATCTGCATACGTAACTGTAATTAGAGGTTTTCCTGATTATTTAATTAGCTGCGTTTGTAATCCAAATCCTTCAAAGAAACACCAACAATCTCTTTTTTTCTTCCTGTTGTTCAACATGAGGTAACGATTACCCAACCAGACACAATAGGTCAATTCTCCACCAAAAACGACAAGAGTGCTTCTCCGAAGACTAGCAGGCTGGTTGCTGAGTAAATGCTTTGCCAAATTGACTATTCTCAGTTCCCTGCTAGGTTCCCCTCCCTCTGGTGATGTCCCTCATGCAGAGAATTGGAATTTTAAATGTTCACTTTTGATGACATTTGTGCTGAGGGCTCTGACGTAATGTTCTCTGGGTTGAATCAAAATGCAAATGAAGGAGTATGTCATGTCTGATTAAAAAAAACGATGCAAATGTCTTCATTAATTAAAGCGTTCCTTCACTTTCACTTTGTCTGCTGTTTTCCTCGCCGCTTTGAATAAAAACACTGAACGCCGGCTTTCATGGTGGAAGAAGACAAAGAGGAAAACTTTTTTTTTAGTTCGGAAAGTGCTACTCATCGCATCTAAGGTCCAAACATTAGTAAAGGCGATGGAGACCAGCACTAGGGTTTCTTAGTGATGTCGATAGAGACTGATAACACTATTAGTATTTAACAATTACTGTGAATATCTAAGTCACGAGTCACAGTTGCCAACTATAAAATCCTGATTGCTGCAAAAATGTCTCTCTCTCTTTCTCTGTATCTCTCACTCGTATCAGCTGCTGCTACATCAAAGTGAGGCCCTTTAGCATTGCCTCATCACGACAACAACAACGATGAAGAATGCTGTAAATTGTGTGGGTGAGGATGACTCAGTTCACCCCTGCATGAGTCAGATCAGGGGTGAGCCATCCGGATCTGACTCATGCTAGGGTACCATTGGATTTCTCTAACTAAAAGATGCTGAACTCAGGATTGAAGAAAGAGCAACTTTAGGGGAACCTTGATCTTTTGGTTGCAAATTACTAGCGCAGCGTAGCGGAGAGTAGATAACCATTAGGAAGAACGCTGAGTGATTATGTTTGACAACTGTTTAGAGATAGCACTTCAAGGACTGCACACTAGATTGGTCACACAGAGTGACGCACAAAAACACATTCATTTTAATTTGATGGACATATTTTTTTACAATAAAACACTGCTTTACATCTGCATAAAAACAAAAGATAAAAGAGATATGCCTTTGCATTCAATCAGATGCATAGGCCACAACAGTAGGAGGGCCAGCGGCTCCATGCAATCCTCCAATGCAGCATCAGTGTCCCATCATTCTGAGGGAAATCAAAGATGAGCATGTTTGAGAGGTTTCCCTTTCGCCCCGAGACACTGCTGACGCCGGTGTTCCCTGGGCGAACCCAACAGTCTGCAGGTGAATCTTGTCAAGCACATCCTGTTTTCCCCGCCCGCAGATCGACTTTCTCAGCAGCTGCGGCTCAGATGCTGACACGCGTCAAAGTGTACTTTAAAACGTTGCCAAAATAAAAGCGCACGGAAACAGTGTGCCTCGACACCGGGAACATTACTGCATCACCGGAGGACGCGCAATATCCCTTTAGCTCTGCTGGTCCAAACCCAATGATCGACCGCACCGCAAAACAACAAAACAAATCGGCCGCCCCCCCCGATAGGTTACGCTAATCGCGCTCCGTCTGTTTTATCGCTGGGATCGCGCTGACCCAGATTTCATATTTCACAAAATTCTGCTGATTTCCTAAAAGCGGGCAATTAAGTTCTCTTCCACCTTGTTCAGCGAGGTGCTGGATGCTACGGCAGTGGCTGCTGAGTCAGATGGGGTGCCACCGCTAACGTGGCTAACTGCAATCTGGGGACACATCTCGGCGCCGCTGCCTTCCGTGTGTGTGTGTGTGTGTGTGTGTGTGTGTGTGTGTGTGTGTGTGTGTGTGTGCCAGCTGCCTGCCAGGGGCCCGGCCTCATTAGGCGAATTACTGAGATCAAACAGAGCGGCCGAGCTGCGGCAGAAGACAGAGAATCCGCCCGGTGCCCCCTCTCGTCCACGAGCCGGGGATGAAAGGCAGGCAGACAGTGGAGTGGAGGCGCCGAGAAGACATTGTGTAACTGGCTCAGAGTTTTTGAAGGGAGGGGAGGCTTTGATTCCACGTCTATTATGGATGAAAAAAAAATGTGCGGGGCTTTGATGGGCCTGCGCAGTTCTGTTTACATTCCAGTCTGCTTGTTTGATGTTGTCAGGTGAAGGAATACAATCCCTATTGTGGTGCAATCGGGTAAGGGGGGTAAATAAGCCTTACACGTGTCGTCGACGTAGCCATGCTGTAAATGCATATTTCATATTTTAGGAACCCCCTGCAATCGCACAAATGGTTATAGAATGGGTTTCTCGTGGCCGTGGTGAATTATGTGTGAGGAGGGTGATTGACTTTGTAATCATTATACAATACACAGGGGCCATATGTTCTGGATATTTGGGGTGAACAGAGCAGTTGAGCCCTCGACCGATCACCATCTGCCGAGGTGAGGTAAATTAGACGGCGGAGAGGCATTGTGGGCAGGCCCTGGTGGGCCTCAGGTGACGGATGGTTTGAAGGTTTAAAAACCTAGTGGAACCGAACTCGTACATTCTGGAACGATCTTAACTTACACTTTAAGACAAAAACTCATTCGCCCACCGCGTCGGGGATTAACGATGTAATAGAAGTCTGTTATGATGACAACCTATTAACATCAGTGGGGGCGTCGTGCGTGGGTGTTATGGTGGCCTGGGGGGACCCCAGACCTCGGTGTGCAGGTGAAAGAGGCGAAGGCATTTGCTGGGATAAAATCACACGATTTCAGCTTTTCGAAATTCACATGATTCATTGGTTTGATCAGCCCCGAAGAGGTTCATGAGAAGCCTTTGGCAGCTCAGAGAAAGGTTACACCCTGACGATCCCTACACCCTGGGGATCCCCCCCCCCCCCGGGATCCTATGGGAGGAGCTGTAGGAGGACGGATCATCAGGGGCGATACTGTGGGTCATTTGTAGTGATGGGTTTCATGATTCTTTTCCTTGATGCAGTTGGTGTCGGTCAGTTCGCCAAGAAGAATCGTTCAGAATCGTTTGTTTGTTTGTTTGTTCAGTCGCGTTTCCCGTAGCGGTGAATCACGGACTGCACGGTTCTCAGCTGAGTCCGTCAGACTCAGCTCCTCCCTCGTTCTCCCTCGTTATCAAAACTTCTAACCAGACCTCTATGTGAACCCATAATAACGTATTCTCCCATGTGAACCCCCCTTTTCTCTCAATTAAAGTAATGCGAAAGGTCATTAATTTCTAAAGGCCTTCATCGGACGCCCTTCAGAAAGGAAGATGAGACTGCTTCACCGGGAGAACTCTGTTCTTCACGTGTCTTGTCTAATTCTACCGTTGGGATAAAAATAGCGATGGATTCAGGTGGAGGTTGCAGCAATTTAGGCATTGTATTGGACTGGATCATTTAGCCTTGCCCTGGTATTACTGTGACGGATGGATGGGTGCATTGTCTTTAATGAGGACTCACTCACTGATTCATGTGTTTTTATTGAACACTGTCATCTGTTATTTATGTTGATTGGTTTTCTTGACTCACCTCTCACTGAAAATATCGGTGATTCTTACTGTTGTGGGCAGAAGTCAAATCTGTACCTTTCTATAGAAATGTAGAGTTCTGCACTTGCCATTATATGATCAAACAGCACATTATCTGTGGGAGAGAGAGGCTCCTCTCAAAACGGTCAAGCATCTGAACATGCATCTCAAGTATACAAGTCACAAACAGCCAGGGGTGGAAGACCTATTATGCATTTCTTCACACTGTTGAATCATTTGTTAGGTGGTTGATTTAAAAGCTGGTTTATGCAAGGCTGGTCGATACGGCCTTGGACCCCCCATTCATATTATGCTTATCAATTTGATCCCTTAAAAGAAAACGTGGGTAGTGTATCAGCTGTCAGATGGGAATAGCCAAGGCTCAACCCTATAACAGGTCAATGAGTACAAAGTGCAAATCAATAAATATTCCTTTGCCGTTTGATTCTGAATACATTACAACAGCGCCTCATGTGTGCGATAATTCTGGCATTGTGGGCCAGTTCGGTCTTTATATAATATGTGCAGCCGCACATGTGCACACGACAGCGAAGGCGTCTAATAGAAACACGGTTCGATGCCGACACGAGTACACAAACGGATGTACATACAAATACGCCTCAACCGCCATCCAGTGGTGTGAATAAATCATCCAACCTCGAGTCACCTGCGCTAACGACTTTAAAAATAAAAGTAAAACGCAAAAGTCCTCTCACATTATAGAGTGCATACCCCGCAGAGATCCACCCATCCGCGAAAGCTCTGCAAAGAACGGGAGCGATTTCCAGTTCACCGCTGGTATTGACGGCGAGTCCCAGTGAGGTTCAGTGGAGCAGGAGCAAGGAGGCGGCAGAGGAGAGGGAAGGAGGGGTTTCATTAGGGGACCGTGGCGGTGCACGCCTCAGGGGACAAGCCGGCGGACCCACCGGAGTACTCCGTCAACAGCGGGGTTGACAGCAGCAGGTCAGAACGTTACATTGATGCAGAAAATTCCCTAATTAAGTTCTCACATGATTTTTTTACTCACTTAATTGATGCGATAATTGGGTCATGGTGGGGTACCTGGCTAATTACCTCTTTGGAGGGTTTCATAGACATGGGGGCTGGTGAAATTATCTTTAAGAATATAAGCATGGTGTCCATACCACTGCAGCGAGAACGGAAAATCAATTCATTTCTTGAGAAAAGTGACTTTTTCATCAAGGCTACAGATGGGAAAGATATCGATTGGTGAACTCACTACAACAAGTTAATTTAATTTGTACAGCCGCTTATATATTAACCCCTGCGATATCTCAAAACATATGTGGAGAGGTGCGGAGCTAGAGTGATCGAGAAAGAAACCATTACTGGTTTAATTAATATGTGATGACGCAATTAATCACCACACAGTGATTAATTACAATACATTGGAATAAAAAAGAAAACCAAGACCAACATCCTTCACTTTCGACAATGACCAAGACAAATGAACCATCAACCTTTTGGATAGGGCTTGACAGTGTTTGCAAGGCAGGAGAAAAGAGGTTTCCAACAGACCAGTTCCTCATACAGTTTAACTGTCACATCCTCCAAGCACGAAAGAACAGTCATTTACTCATCTTCATGCATTGTTTCACGAACGCATGACTGAACGCTTTGAGAAATCTGACTCAAAGATGAGAATACGGTGAACATTTCAGTCTTAAGAGTGAGTTGATATAGAGATGTTTTGCACCCTGAAGTGTTTTTTTCATACAGAATTAAGCCCTGTATAGATTTACCCTCCCTGGGGACCGGCGCGGACTCTGTTGCAATCTCCTTTCTCACCCGCATCACACCAAGAGTTTCTAGAGGAGCTTTCATCTGAGGTGCCTTAGCAATTATCAATGTTTGCCTGGCTTGACATTCAATTATATCTCTAAACATAAAGGACTCCTCAAACTAAGCAAAATAAATCTATACATAAATGATGGAAAACGGCAGTGCTTTTCTTGGATGAACGTAATACTCTGCATGGGGTTATGTGAGCTTAGCCACCGGGTACCCAGCTGTTTCTACCGAATATTGAGACGCTGAAGGCCACAGCGCACCAGATGTGAACCGGATCCGACAAATAACACAAACCGCTTCGACATGCAAACAAAAAAGAAAATAACCAGACATTGTTGACTATACTGCACAAACTGTTCATTAAATATTGTCCTTGTGCAAAACAAATGCAACACATGACTTGTCAACATATCAAATCTTATCTTCAAATGATTCTGTTTAATTTGTCGAAGGATGATTGAATAACCTATCGTCAGAGTTTTCTCTTTGCATAGTCATATCGGAGCTCTGCAATCAGCATGGGCAGATAAGGGAAGGCGGACACAGCGTTTTCTTTTTTTGCAAATCACAACGTTGCCTTGCGCGCTGTGGGGAATTGGAGCTGTGCTGAGCTTCCTAAAGCAGAGCGAGTACTACTCACAGCCAAACCCGACACTGTTGTGATGGCTCCACAACAGCACTATAGCCACTCTGCCTCTTACCATGTCTCCTTGTTTTAAATCAACCTACATCGTCGTATAATAATATGCCATGCTGGGGCTTTTCGTAACTCTGCATTAAATACATTTTGGATGTGTTTATGTACCTGCTCTTATCTTCGCCCTGCTCTTTGCCCTGCTCTATCTTCACACCTGCTCTGTCCTCACACCTGCTCTGTCTCAGTCCTTCTCTGACTTCACGTCTATTCTGTCTTCATTCCTGATCTATCTTAAATACTGCTCTATCGTAACACCCGGCTCCATCTCAATACCTGCATTATGTTCATATCAGCTCTATCCTAACAACCGCTCCAACTTAACACCTGCTCCGGCTTAGCAGAGCAGTGCAAATGGGAACCGCTCACCACCAGCGCTCTGTGCCTTCCCTGCAGCTCAGAGAGGCTAAGAGGCTCATTGTGTGCACGACACTGCACCCGCTGAATGCCTGGACGCTGGTGGTAATAAGATCCACCACCAGTCGTCCTCACTCGGCCTCGGCTACGGCCCCCCGTCTTGCATGTATCCGGCGAAAACAGCCGCATTACAAGCAATTTTCAACAACATGTCGCGTCCTGTTTGTATCATCAAAAAACGTCAATATTCCACTCAAATAAAAAACAACCACATTCTCTTCGGTTTTCCCCCGAACACGGAGGAGGAAAACCCTGCGCCGGAAGAACGGTTTCTTCCCATTTTCCCCACCACCACACCCCATTTTCCTCCCTTTGTGAACTGGTTCGGCGTGTGTGCCGCCTCGCGTGGACCCTGTCCCTCCGAGAGGATCACTTTCCTCTGCGTTGGCAGTGTGGCCCCCGGCCCGTCGGGGGGCTGCTGGAAGCTGTCACTCATCGCTACTTATTCTTAAGCCCGCCTGACGGACACTCAGGCGGGCACGTGGACCAATCACAAGACCAATGGCCAATGCACATTTGCATAACCTTCTTATTTGACACAGTGTACATACATAAAAGGTCTTCCAGAACATTTTAGTTCCAACATGTAGTCCGTGTGTGTGTGTGTGTGTGTGTGTGTGTGTGTGTATGTGTGTGTGTGTGTGTGCATTGAGGGCCTAGCGTAGCCTTGTGTGCGAAGCAGTATAAAGTGTGAAGGAGAAAAACTGACCGCAGTAATTGAGTGCGTAGCTTTATTTAATGTATATGTAGCGCCTTATTTTCCTCAGCCTAGCTTGCATTCGGATCAAATATAATTAGCATGAATGACATAATGTTTTGAAATAAATATGTGTAGTACAACAAAGTTGCTTCTAGTGGTGTTTATATATTAAAAGACGATATTCTAGAGGGAGAGACTCGTGGAGAATGTGTTGTGTTGTCATGTTGTGATCCGGGTGAAAATGTGAATCACTGCAAACAAAAAGGCATGCTGTAGGCTCACTTAATGTATTCTGACCTATTTTCCTCTATAGCTCATTATTATTGTTGGCAAATGCATTGAAGATCTGATTCATGCTTTGCTTTGTTCAATAACAAGCATTCAAAACCCATTTAAAAAACAGGTACGACTCAGATTATCTACTGCAAAGATTGTGTATATGTGCAGCTATTTGAAAAATAGGATTTAGGTTATACATTCACCAAGGCATACTTGCAATCTTGCAATCCCTCATTCATATTTGCTTGGTTGCAAAAACATAAAAAAAACACGTCTATATTATGTATCCACAGGAATTCCTGACTCAATGCCACCAGGGATCTTATTCAGAATATGTGCCATTTACATCTTTCACAATCCACAAATTGGCCCACACTCTGAATTTAAATATCCATCATTTGATCTTCATTCTACACTTCTGTGCCACAGGAAATCTCCCCCCATGTCAGACCTCTGCTGAGCGCAGCCTATTCACATTATCAGCCAGCCGCATGACTTCATGTAAATGTTGGTATTCCCCAGGAAAATGAATGGGTGTTTCTACATGAGGCAAATGAATGGGTGTTTCTACATGAGGCAAATGAATGGGTGTTTCTACATGAGGCAAATGAATGGGTGTTTCTACATGAGGCAAATGAATGGGTGTTTCTACATGAGGCAAATGAATAGGTGTTTCTACATGAGGCAAATGAATGGGTGTTTCTACATGAGGCAAATGAATGTTTTTTCTAGATGAGGAAAACAGGAAAGGAAGCAAGACGCTGATGTTGCAGACATTCCAACGGGGGAACCATGAAGAAGCTCAAACCGGTCCTTCATGTGACTGAGTGAATGCAACGCACCGGAAGCCACGACGGAATGCAATATGCATGAACACATGAAGCAAATAAAGTATGTTCAAACAAACACATTTTTGCACACACTTAGCCAACCAACACAAACACACTAACCAACACAAACACACACTTAGCCAACCAACACAAACACACTTACCCAACCAACACAAACACACACTTACCCAACCAACACACACGCACTTACCCAAACAACGCACACACACTTACCCACACACACTTACCCAACCAACACACACACACACACACACACACACACACACACACACACAATCTTAAATACAAAGAGAGGTTGTTTTAGGAACTTGTCTTTGGACAGCCATGGAGCAGAAGAGTAAAGAGCAGGCTGGGGGCGTGGAGGCCGTGCCCCGGGTGAGAGGCTCCACGCTGGGCCTTGGCTGCAGCCCTCTGCCCTGGAGCATGCAGCACCAGCCTGGGGTAACCAGCGAGGTCAAATGCTCCATAGGGCTAACATGGGACACAACTCATGGGAGTTTGGAGAACCCATTCTCTGCATGGTGTAAAGTGGTTTAAACAAAAGACCCACCTCGTCTTGCCAACACTCTGCCTCTAAATAATTCAAGGACGTTCTTTACAGCGAGAGAATTCACACTGGCGCCACCATCTGATGACGGCCAGGTCTAACTCTCCAACATGGCTCAAAACACTTGCACGATGTATTTGATTTAGTTGGAGAAACCAGACAGAGTAAGGCCTGGTTCTTTGTGCCCCCAAAGCACGTGTTCTAGAGGCAGGTATGACGAGACTGACAGATAAGTAATCCACTCAGTTCTATCTGGCCAAATGAAATTCTTAAACAGGCCAATAACAGCCACAGATACCAGATTTTTCCTTTTTTTTGTCAGAGCATTTGATTTATCAATGGCTGTCGGGATGTAAAGAGAATTCCAGCAAATAGAATGAAAAATGTGTGTAAAATAAATTGCCCACTCTATCTTTAAAAGTGATTTATATTTTCTGTGCTGGACTGGGTCTGGCATTATGGGGCATCATAATATATAAGTCGTAATATCAAACAGTAAAAAAAGATCTGCTGTCTTCATAGACATACTACCAATATAAAGTGTATGATCATTAATAATTCAGTATCTCTCGCCTGCAAGGAGCAACTATTTCAAGTAATAGCACTCGTCCCCACAAACCAATAGATTAACAGGTTGATACTGAGAAAGCACTGCTTTCCCCAGCACGCGCCCGGTTCCTCTTCAACTTCATCCAGAGCCCAGGTATGCTCTCAACGACGGCTAACAGCAGCAAGCCAGAACTCACATCTAACACAGCATCTAGAGGCTAGTTGCACTCTTATGGCTGGGCTTAAGGCAGCAGAAGGCCATAGCTCACATCTAACACAACATTTAGAACCCAGGTATGCTCTCATGGACGGCTAACAGCAGACAGCCAAAGCTCACATCATACACAACATCTGGAGCCGTGTTACTCTCTCACGCAAGACTAACAGCAGCAAGCCAGAGCTCACATCTAACACAACATGTAGACCTCAGAGAGACGTTCTCATGAAAGGCAAACAGTTGCAAGCAAGAGCTCACATCTACCACAGCATCCAGAGCTCGGGTTAGCTTCTCATGGACGGCTAACCATAGCTCACGTTGCGGCAGACTGAGCCCTTCCCCAGAGCTGACGTCTCTCTCACCAGATGGGAGAAGATCAACAGTCTTTGATCCCTGAAAACCCTCCAGTAATTTGCCTTCAGTGGAAGGATGCTCCTTATTTTTCTTGAAAAGGGCTCTGTGCAAGCTGGAACCAGTTTGAAGTACTGTAAATATGTATTTGTACGCGCAATCAGTTTAAAGTAAAGTTTATGAGAGAGAGAGAGAGAGAGAGAGAGAGAAAAAGCTAGAGAGAAAAAGCGCGCAAGAGAGAGAAAAAGCGCACAAGATAGAGAGAGAGAGCGAAAGATAGAGAGAGAGAAAGAGAGAATGTCATGGGGTTGA
This sequence comes from Micromesistius poutassou, assembly GCF_964030765.1. NCBI lineage: Eukaryota > Metazoa > Chordata > Actinopteri > Gadiformes > Gadidae > Micromesistius > Micromesistius poutassou. The sequence continues at coordinate 1,593,820 of NC_140282.1, forward strand.
GCTGAAGAGTGAGGTTAGAAAGAGAATGAGGGAAAAAGAGAGGGGGCATGGACTAAAGAGGAGGAGGTGGAGGAGAGGGAGGATGGGGGGGGGGGGGGGGGTACTCCGCCAGTCAAAACGAGTTAAGGAAAACCCACAAGAAGCTTTATGCTTAGATGGCTGAGCTCCTGTTCTGTTCAGAAGAATAATCACGTAAATGACACCTTTCCCCTTTTGGGTTTGAGGGACACTTGAGGGAAGAAGAGGAGGAATGCCTCGTCTTCTTCTCCAGACCACTCGCTAATCGTATTGTGGGAGACGAAGGAGGGAGGTGAAGTGCGCAGGCTTTTTACAGAATGGAGACAAAGCCCCCCGTGGATAGAAATCAGCCTCTATTGGTGCATCACAGAATCCCTTTGAAATTATACCAAATTTGCGTCGAGTGCGGGAGAGACAATCTCTGAAAGCAGGTGATTGCTGGTAGAGTCCACAGAGCGGAAGGCGGCGTCACCGCTGTGTCCACGCCGCAGACGGTGGTAACGGAACGGCCGCACGGTCATTTCCCTGCGACGCGTTTGTGGATGGATTTGGATGCAGAAACACTTGAGATTTAACGCATTCGCTTGGAAAAATGTATACATCGCATGAAAAAATTTCTGACCTAAAGAATTCTATAGAAATTCTAACATACGTACTATACATTGGTATTGAATGTGTGCATATGAGTCACACATGTACATAAACCAGTCAAAACAATTTTCTACATTAGAGTAAGATGCATCTCATGAATACATTGGTATTGAATATGTGCATATGAGTCACACAGATACATAAACCAGTCAAAACAGTTTTCTATATTAGAGTGAGATGCATGCTTATTGAATAAGGCTCTCAAAAAAATATCCTTGAATGAATGGCGACATTTGAATGTCTTCTACGAGCGAGTTCAGCCAGTGTCCTCATGTCTGAGGAAGTATCCTCACCGCACCGCAAACCCCACTATGGTCAACCTCACTGTGTTGCAGTAATGTAAGCCAAGCTCAGTGTTGCACACTCCCACCACCACCACCCCTGTGCCCATTATCACGGAGACGACTGTGTAGCTCCTCCCCAACTCACACTGCCTGCGCCGTATCTTTAATGTGCGCTGTCCGGTCTTGGATGGATTGCTTCGAGGCCTGACAGTTGTTGACCAGAGTTGCACGGTTCATCGCAGCCCGGTCCATCCTGCAGTCGTGGCAGTGCTGGACTAAAACATCATTAATTATATAAGAAGAGGGGGGGGGGGGAGAGAGAGAGAGAGGGAGAGATGGGGAAGAGGCACTGCCGAAGCGTGCATGGCTCTCTCGCCACACGGATGGTGATTACTGCATCGCCTCACAGTTTGCCACGAGTCTAGCTGGAATGCAGATGAGTCCACTCTTCACATGGCAACTGTAGCGACATTACTCGCCTTCAAGACCATGCTGCGTAGTGGTATCAGACATGCAGACGAAGGTTGATAGAAGTCATATTCAAATTGAGCTTGGGTTGATAATACAGTGCAACACGATACAGTATATCTATTCATCCATCCATCCATATATGTATGCATAAATATACCTGTAGTGGATGCACAGGGTATTGTAGCAACCACTAATACGATTAGAAGTAGAGCTATTTGCTATCCAAGCCAGGCACAGAGGCATTTAAATACTATGGTACTTTGGTTAGCCCCGAAGTGTACTGTGCTCATGTGATGATCATGATGTGATGATCATGATGTGATGATCATCACCTGATAATCATGATGTGATGGTCATGATGTGATGATCATGATGTGATGATCATCACCTGATAATCATGATGTGATGATCATGATGTGATGATCATGATGTGATGATCATCACCTGATAATCATGATGTGATGATCATAGCGTAATGATCATCAGGTAATGATCATAATGTGATGTGATGATCATGATGTGATGATTATCAGGTGATGATCACATGATGTTCCCACCGCCCTCACCCCCCCTCAGAGTTTTACCAGCCAACCCCACCTTTGGACTCCATCCCATACAGCTGGTACCAGTTCATACTGGTCCACCACCTCACCATGCACACTCCTCGCTGGTACCAGTTCAGACTGGTCCACCTCACCATGCACACTCCTCGCTGGTACCAGTTCATACTGGTCCACCACCTCACCAGTCTCACGCCTCGCTGGTACCAGTTCAGACTGGTCCACCTCACCATGCACACTCCTCACTGGTACCAGTTCATACTGGTCCACCACCTCACCATGCACACTCCTTGTTTGTACCAGTTCAGACTGGTCCACCACCTCACCATGCACACTGCTTGTTTGTACCAGTTCAGACTGGTCCACCACCTCACCATGCACACTCCTCGCTGGTACCTGTGATGACTCACCATTTCACCATTCTCACTCCTCGCTGGTACCAGTGACGACCCACCATCTCCTTGCTGGTCTACCAGCAGAGGCCCCCCCCTTCCCCTCGTCCCCACAATCAACCAAGGAGACAGTCACGTGGGCTGAGATGACTCACTATGACACTCCCACGACGACACTCTCACGACTACACTCTCACAATGACACTCTCGCTGCCCTCTCCCATCGGGGGGGGGGGGGGGGGGGGAGGGCAACACCCCCAGCTCGGATTTCATGAAAGCTCCACACTTTCTTCTTCTTCTGCTTCTTCTTCTTCATCCTTTCCACGAGTCTCCCGCCCCGAGCGTCGCCGGTGCGAGCCTCCCCCGCCGAGCGTCCGATCTTCAAGGTCAGCGTCAGAACCCCACATACCTCCGCCTGACGCGGCGAGACTTAAGTGTTGCTCCTAAAACGAAAAACCGCATATCTGTCCGCTCCGTTCACCGCGGCTCTCCTGCAGACATAATTCGTTCCCGGGGACCCGGGGACCGCAAAAGGTCGGACGGAATAACAAACAAACAAGCGGCGGTGCTGAATGGAGAGCGCACGTGCGCGCGCGACACGTCACATTTTTCAATCTCCCCCCGGTGGGAGGACGGCCGGCCTGCGAGCAGGGGATTAGGGATGTGAATCACTGATGAAACAAAGCCTCTTGTTGTTGCTTTGTGTTTGTCTTCTGCCATATTTACATGTTAAAAAATGGAAATCTTTTGTTCGGCACGGGCGTAGAAAATGTGTCGGGCCGGTGAGTCACAACAGTGTTAAATATTCATGGGTTTGTTGGGGGGGGAAAAAAAAAAGGAAGAAACGGCGGTTTACGTCCAAGATGCCAACCGGGAAGAAGAGGCGATGGGGCCGGATTAGCAGAGGTGACAGGGTTGAAGGAAACAAACATTAAGGAGATTATGGGTTTTGATTGGAATGATGCTTTTTTCCCAGGTGCCATATTTATTGAATGCATCTAAAGGGGTTGGAGGGGATTAGATTTCCATCCATACCGTCCTCCAATGGAAACGTTTTGACACAGCGTGTGTGTGTGTGTGTTGGTTCCGAGGGGGGGTCTGATGGTATTCAGTGTTTATTTTGGGTACTTTCCTCTTTAATGTGGAGGGAGAATTGATCCGCAAGGTGACACCAGGGGTAGAGGAACTGTCAATAGAAGGTCGGGGGGGGGGCTTTCTAGCGGCGAGCATACAGAGTATCCCCTAAGCCTCCGACGCAAGCCTGCAACGCTGATCAATGATATATGAGAAGGTTGAAAACATCTCACTTGCCCCGCAGCTACCCGTTTCCTAATTAATTCCAAAGTAAAAGACCAATAGTTAAGGGCTGCAAACGCAATATTAAATTTTATTTTTTGATTAATAGTCTGGTAACAATGCAACATCAAAGACCAGAAAAATACCCTCCCCCCCCCCAAAAAAAAAACAACACCGTTAAGTATGAAAGGCTAATTATTACCTTCAGCTCGGAGAGCAGAAGCAAGCATTTCTGTTTTTCGCCGTTAACACCTTTGAAATGCATTCTTTTGAAATAGCGAAATAAATAGTCATCGCACACACACACACAGCCGCAGACAGACACGGACACGGACCCCCACACACGCTTGGTGGGAAAACAAAAGAAAACAACATTTTTTGTTTCACAGTCTTTGATCTCGACTACATTTGAAGTGCAGGAACAACGCCCCCACTGCTCCCACCACCGCCCCGCTCGTGGTGATACCCCGGGATCATACCCCAACCGGTGTCGGTCTGCCGCCAGGGTAATTAAAGGCATCTGGAGAGGTAAATATCAAAGCCATTTTCAAATCGTTCATAGTTGCCATGATTGGTATTTGTCAACACCGCGTTGAATTAATCCACCCATCAAACACGAGGGATCTCCATGTTCGGATTACACAACGCCGCGCTGTGTTGTTGCGCTCGCTTGCGTTCGCCGGGCACAACGTTTAAGTTAAAAAGATGCTATTCGGGTGCTGGATATTTCCACGGGTCCGCAGCCAAAAGTCAGCTTATCATGACAATAACAAAGTGAACAAATAGACCCGCTCATGAATAAATGCAACGGCGTCTAAATATGCACATAAATCAGCCCGGGATAAGCTAGTGGGATGACAAGAGGTGGTCTTGATACAGAGCCGCGGCCCCCGCTGTGCCGGGCACCCTACCGGTCCTTGAAGAAGACTCCAGGACACGCCCGGGTCCTCGCCAGCAATCAGTACCCCTCCAAGACCCACCCAGCCCCCCACCCTGCATGCACTCTGTAGTGTGTTGCTTTAGACCTTTGACAGCGGTGTGCCTGTATGTGTGTGTGTGTGTGTGTGTGTGTTACTGGGTTGGACCGTACAGCGTGCCTGCCCATGTGATTGACAGGGCCTGTTTGTATGCAGAACACAGAAACAGTAACACACACACACACACGCACAGCCGTCACCTGGGGAAGAGGTGGAGCTGTTCTCTCTCTCTCTCTCTCTCTCTCTCTCTCTCTCTCTCTCTCTCTCTCTCTCTCTCTCTCTCTCTCTCTCTCTCTCTCTCTCTCTCTCTCTCTCTCTCTCTCTCTCTCTCTCTCTCTCTCTCTCTCTCTCTCTCCCCCAATGTGTGGAGAAAAGGAGTGCTTGATTCAATCAGGGAATTATCAAAGCGAGAGCCTTTTAACAATCCTTGGGGGGGGGGGGGGGGGGGGGTTAGGGGGGTGGGCGAGATAACAAAGTTGGGGTTTATGTGTGTGTGGCGCACAGCGGGCCCGGGGGGAGAACAATTGACCACGGTGAAGGAGAGAGGACGTCCCTTTCATTACTAACAACGAAACACAGCGTAATGGCAGTGAAAATATGAATTATTTCTGAAAGTGGCTGCAGGGCTGCACGCCAACAGCAGCCCCGTATTAGGGCAGGATGGAGGACAGAGCGCGCATTCACAAAGCACTCTCTAAATTGTGCACTTCCAGTGGGGCCCACTTTTAGAACCGTGTTAATCATTACCTGCTTCTGCCCACTATACATACCGGACATATGTACATTATTGATTAAGTTATTGATGGATGGTGTGTATGTGTGTGTGCGCACATGTATGTGTGTACACGTGTATGTGTGTGTACACGTGTATGTGTGTGTATGTGTGTGTGTGTTTACACGTGTATATGTATATGTATATGTATGAGTGTGTGTGTGTGCGCCTATGTGTGTTTCATCCACTCAAAATGCCTGGCCTGGAACTGTACGCCCTGTGAGCGATCGCGATGCACAGCAAACCGGTTTTAATTTCGCCAGGTGAGCCGTCAGCAGCCCCCCCCCCCCCCACACACACACGGCGCTCTTTAATTGGTTTAAACTTTGCGCCGGCCGTCGAGGGAGGCTCCTGGTTAATTCAGCAAAAAGGTCAATATGAATAAACGTGCAGCCGGGTGGGTGAAGGCACGCAGGGCTGGGGGGGGTGGGGGCGGGGGTGCGGTGGTTGGGTGGGGGGTGACCCCCAGTACCACCCCCTCCTCACATCAAAACTTAGCACATGCTACACGTGAACCTCCTAAGATGGCTCAGTTTGATTGGTTCGCTATCTCGGGATATTGGGCAGATATCCCGTTGATGGAGATAAACACAAATAAAACCGCTAATAAAAACAAATAAATCCCGGTAAAAAAGGTGTTATCTTGTTTATTTTTGGAGCGCTCACGTGTAGCATATACTAAAACAATCCTTCACCTCGGGCTCCGTGAATAGTGGGGAGCAGCTCCCTTGACCTTCGGCCTTGGGGGCTATTCCCCCACTATCCACTTCACCTTCGGCGAATAATTGTTAGATAACACGCAGCCGGGAGAGGAGCGGACTGTGCCGCCGGTGAGACGTGGTTCCGTGGTGGCTCCCTCGGTGGAATGGTAATGCGGGGGGCCTATAAATACCCCCGGACTCGCGTGTCAGAAGGTGATTATTGCCGCTGGGCGATGCGGTCAGATTCTTCATATCGCTCCTCTGGGGGCAGGGAGAGCCGTCCTTTATATTCCGCTGCAACGCTACTTTCAAAACCGGGGTAATATTTAACGTCCAGAATATTGGGAGCGGCACGCGTGTCACGGAGTCAGAGCGAACCACCGCTGATAGCCGAGTGGAGAAGCAAGAAAATAAAAAAGGAACGCGGTGAGATTGTGTTTCGGTGGGGGGGGGGGGGGGCAAAGTGAAAGGAGAGCGGACGGAGAGTGATATGATAGGTAATCGGCTCTGGAGGGGTCTTTTCACGCTACATTAAGCCCCCTGTATGTGTGAGGAGCATCAGGCCTATCAGGCCGCTGTGTGGGGCTGGAGCAAGAGGAGCCAGCCTGGGGTTCTTTCTCAGATGCCTCACTCTCTCCCTGCAGGATTTCACCCCCCCCCCCAAACGGAGTGATGAGCAGCCTCGCTGATTACACGTCTCATGCCTCTCACTCTGGGGCTAGTGCGCGCACGCAAGTGCACACACACACACACACACACACACACACACACACACACACACACACACACACACACACACACACACACACACACACACACACACACACACACACACACACACACACACACCACGTACACACAGGAACACACACACGCGCACGCACACACTCAAACACACTATCACAAACACACATACAAAGATGAATATGCACATGCACGTTCACACTCTCACAAACCTTGGCACACACACACACACACACACACACACACACACACACACGGCGGAATATGTACACATGTTCACAAACCTACACACACAGATGATCACGCACACGCACATTCATACTATCACAACACACAAATACAGATGAATATGCACACACACACACACACACACACACACACACACACACACACACACACACACACACACACACACACACACACACACACACACACACACAAGCAGAGAGTAAAGCAAACACACACATGCTCACACACCTAGAGACAAGAGAAACCCATCGAGAAATACACAAACACACACACACACAAACATTAGAAACCCAGTGTAAACAAACACACATACACACACAAACAAACACACACACACGGAAACAGTCACACTCACTTACACATTTTAACCAGGAAAACTAACCAAAATCATCCTAGCTCAGCACTGGTCTATTTATCTAGAGCGTTTGTCAATGGAGGCAGCAGAGCACAGGCCCAACGGAGGCGTGACTGGCCAGGTGCTGTAAGGATCAATTATAACATGCCGTTTGCTCACGCTGCTGCTCCCTAATAAGCCGTAGTGATTGGCCCTCGCTGGGAGTAGTAACAGTCTCCAGGAAGCAGCGCCACGGCTGATTAATGTCAGTTCTCGTTCCGTTGGATCTCTCCAAAAGTATTGCTTATTGGTTTTGGGAGTCGATGAAAAAAAACAACAGAATAATTAGCACATGATTGTTCCGGGATCACCACACCCCCCCAATGTCTTTGGTTACAAAACAAAACATAAAACTGTAAAAAAGTATTTTGCGATGAAGACTGTAATTCAGATTGTAATTGGAGCAAGCGCCCAGATCTAATGTGATCAGAGGAACCCTAAACCGTTACACTAGCAGACTAAAGACGTGTAAGACCCAACAGAGGGTTTGTTCCCTTATTGGAACACAACGTACGACGTCATGGTGACGTACAACGCCATGGCGACGAGGCTGGCGGGAAGCCCAGGGTGCTAACCACCACCGAAGAAGACCACTTCCACAACAACGGGACACCTCCCAGTATTTTCTGCCAATACGACTTACCAGCAATGACCGGATCTTAGTGTCTTTCATCTGTGAGGATAATGTGCCTTGATAGACTTTATCGGCCTGAAATAAAACATTATGCTGTGATGCGTTGGAGACGTTGTTCTTGCGTCGTCAAGGAAACCCGGCGGGTGGCTGTGTATCCAACCGTCCGTGGTTTCACGTCGGCCCGGTGGCGTGTGGATTCAGAGACGTGGAAAAAAAGGCAAGATGTGTCTCGTTATTGAAAAAGAACACACGCCCTTTGAACGTCGCACAACACCACTGTGGTATAAATCCATAATACAAAGACCTATCTATGCAACATATGGCCTTTTATTTTCCCCCGAGACCAGCATGTTTGTCCGCTAATCTCCTACAGTTGCACACTATGGAGTCATGCGTGGAGCGTGGGCGGTCGAGAGGAGAGCCCTGCTGGGCCTGGCAGGGCAGTGTTGTCAGTCACGCTCTCTGTCTGCCAGCACACTCTGATGGGGTCTTCCTCCACCAGTGGACGGCTGGACCGCGTTGGGTACTTTACCTCAGGATATACTGTATATAGATTTTTTTTTTTTTTAAATAATAACGTATATTAGTAAGAAGCTAAGAAAGGAGGAAGGGGAGAGATGCATTGAATGCATTGACTGCATTCTTGAAATGCACGTTCTTGATTATTCGATGGTTGAATTATATAAATATATATATATATTAAATGATAGAATGTTAGATGATCTTACTTCAATTTGGGTCGACGCACAATTTATTTTTAATCAAAACAGCATATTTCACTGTTACGCTTTTGTTTGCTTCAATAATGGCTCAGCAACATAACAATATAAATAGAATACTCCCACTACTAGAACACGCCCACTACTAAAAACAACAACAACAACAACAACAAACAACAAGAAAGAACAAGTAGCTAAACTGCTTAAAGCATTCTTGTGTCTGCGCACAGTATGGCCGCCATACCTTGCACATCTCCCGCGGCCGGTCAGTGAAATACAACACACACACACACACGCACGCACGCACGCACGCACGCACACACACCTCCTACGTTCCCCCACACAGATGACAGCCAGCCCGGCCCCTGAGAGCCCAGCACATTGGTTATCCCATGCTGATGAAGAGTGGAGTGAAGGAATGACCTCCTCACCCGGCACTGCCTCCACATGTCTGCTGTCTGCCCGCTGACTGATCTCCGTGGGGCAGTGTGGGGGAGTGTGTGTGGGGGAGTGTGTGTGGGGGAGTGTGGTGGGGGGGGAGTCAGGGTGAGGAGGAGGTGAGACGGAGCCAGACAGAACATTGGCCCTCCTAATAGGCCGGCGGAGAAGAAAGAGGGCCATGGATCCCCTGGTGTGTCCCCCCCCCGCCCCCACGGGGGTCATGGGTTCTCTCCCCGGCGCTGATTGGAAAGCTCTGACTCCTCCCCCACCCTCCCCCCCCCCCAGTTCAAAAAAGGCCAGGATGTTGACAGCAGCCAATCAAGCTTGATCCCCGGTTAGCTCACGGCCGGATACGGATCCGGAAGGTTCGTTCCGCCTGACGATTGCAGCTGTGGGTACATTAAAGGTCCCGTGACGCGCCACCAGGTGTGGGGGTGATTAGCCGTCACAAGCCGTTTTGGAAATCTGCCCCTTGTGACATCACAAGTGGGCGTGTCCACCGAGATGTGTGCTGCACAGCACGTCATGGGACCTTTAACGGTCTCAACCGTGACGCGTTAAACGAGGCGTTGGAACCTTCCGGAAAGTTCCCCGCAGATGGGTCCCATTGGAGGTGTTTCGTCATTCAGATTCCAGCTCGGATTTCAAAACCCAAGGTCACAATGCATCCAAAACAACCCACACTTTCCAGCCATGCTCTTTTCTTTGCTTCAGAAACAGAAGGAGCCAAGACTCGGGCTCCATCCCCACCGGAGGCCATCTCTGGATGGAAACGCCAAGCCGCGTGTCAGACTCGGCGGTCAGTGGGGACGATGCTTCTGAAAGCGCTTTGATAAAAATGGAAGACTTGACCGGTGAGGCATGTGATGCAAATTTAATTCCTCTTAGAGGGAATAGGATTGAAGTCAAAGAGGAGCTATCCAGGGCTGAACAGCGAGCCCACGCTTGGGGCAGCAGACCTCCAGCTTCTGGGCTTGTGCAGAGTGCTTGTGAACCCCCCCCCCCCAACGGAGCACGCACAGATGGGGCTGGCTCATTTAGAAAGCCCCTTGGTGGGCCCTGGGCCACGTTTACGTCACCCAGCGTACGCATCATAAACCTGACCTGAAGCTGCTGGGTTCCAGTTGGGAAACGAATAAACCCCCCTTGTTTTTCTAACCAATGATATGCACATGCTTCTTCTTTTTTTAATCAATGCAGAACCTCAAAAAGGGGCTGACATCCATTGATTTGTGCGGAACCCACTGTGAGTTATCCGTGAGGAATGCGTCTTCTTTAGAGAGATGCAACACTGAGAATGAGAGCCTTTTTTTGGCACAGAAGGGGTCAATATCTTGGAAACAAGCAAATGCTTTTTTAAGTTAGCTAATGTTAGCTCCACAGCGAGCACTGTGTGTGGTAAATTTGGTGTTTTGGTGTGAGTGAACACGAGGCGTGAGGCTTCAAATGGCTCTGGCTCAAAAAAGCAAAACCCACATTTCTAAACAGAGTTCTACTGCAATCCTTTAGTTTTATTTTCTGTTATTCGTGATTGTGGGAAGCCCAGATCGTAATCACAATCAAAATATGTACAATCAACCAGCTCTCCTGACAAATTTGCCGAAATTGGTCCTGTACTGTACTGACAAACAGATTGAACTGATTTACCAGACAATGGCAGCAGCAAGATGCTAAACTGTTTACTAAAGCATATTTTCCCCCTCCGAATGGTTGCATTTGATAAAACCTAACAGAAACACAATCCCAAAAGCCAGCTGCACACTTCACTTTCCCCAGTTATGTTTCCTGCGATTTAAACCTCGCTTCCCAACACAAGGAAAGTTGATTAGCAGTCATTGAGGGCGACGGTGGGAGGTGTCATGACATCCATTTCACACGCGAGGAGTGGAGGTTTTGGTTGTGGAGGGAATGCAGAAAATATAAAGCCTAGCGCGGCGTGGAAAACATCAGCCTCTCAAGGTCTAACACTTTTAGCTGCTTTTGCAATTTCACCGACACTGCTATTCATATACCAAGACTAGTTTTGTTCAAGGATATAAGGTTAACAGAAACATTATAATAAAAGACATATTTGTCACAACAAAGCAACACCCTGTGCTGATTTGTTTACCAAATAAATCCCCTTACCCAATTGTAAAAACAAATACAAATATCCAAATAAAATCTGCTTCTAAAAGTGCATAAATCCAGTTTGGTACGTGTGACACTAGACCAAGGACACACATCTTTATAAAAGGAGTGCTAGTTTGACAGTGGCATGGCTTCCTTCCGCTGCCGTGACTGTCAGCCTGTCACATAAACCGAGCATCTCGCCGGCCTGATTAGTTTGACAGTTTGCTTCTTAGCAAGCGTCCATTTCCTGCAACTCACGCTGTCCTGCTTTGCTGCCGGGAAGACCTCTATAACATTCCTTCATATAGCTGATGCCCATGTAGCATTATTGGACAGGCTACATACAGCCTGGGGCCGTTTGGGAGCACATTTGGTCAGCTTGGAACCCTTATTGCTTATTTGCAATTACCCGATCCCAGCCAATCTCCAGTTGAGAAAACACGTTTTGTGTTTTTTTTTACTTAAAAATAGCCGGAATTGTGATGTGTGCGTGGGTGTCCTTCCATAAGGACACACATGTGTAGAGTCTGTAAGGTTATGTGATTTGTGGAAAACTGTTATTTTTGTGTTCTTTTTTGTGGGTTGGGGGGGGGGGGGGAATCCAATAGGAACTGACAATGATTGGGGAAATTATAAAAGAGAAGAAAGGAGCGAGAAGAATAGAAAGCCAATTTCAGGACAAATATTGCAGTTCTTATTGGAGTCCCAACATTATTTTTGTCTTCCTTTCAGCTTCTATTATGAGGTTCCTTTTTCAGCACCAAACACATTTCCCACACCACAAATTGCACAGCCTATGTAAGAAGACTTCTTTGAATCAAACCAACTATGATGCCATAATTTGCAATCGACCCCCTTTCCATCCCGTTGCAGAATCCCATGGTTAACTTAACGGCCATAAACAAAACTTAAGATATGTAGAACTCAGCTCATTGGCGGAAGAGAAAAAAGTTCTTAGTCCGCCTCCTCTCTCTCCCTGTGTGATTGTCTGCTTCGTGTCCCGCAGCGCTTGGTCAATGTTTGTGTGTGAAGGTCTGGCTGAAACCAGCCGTCTCCAGAGGGACGGGGGTGATAGCGTTACTCCTCCCGGGCCCCCAGCCCTCTAATCGGCTCCGGGTAGCAGGGGGACGGAGGAGCTGGAGAAGAGACACACAGCAATGTATGTCGCTCGGCAGCTGGTAAGGCCTTCAAGCTGTTATCCAGCGCCTGTGTTTATCCCGGGCCAAGCGCCTTCACGGCTCCTCGCCACGCCGCCGGTATAAACCGCCACACCGTCGGTATAAACCGTACGCCGCCGGAATATCCCCGGGGGGGGGGGATGGCTGTCTGCAGCTTGAGCAACGTCCAGAGTCGGTTGTGTTTACGTCATGTTCTGAAGCTCCACTCTTTCAGCAGTCGGCAGTGTGTGTGTGTGTGTGTGTGTGTGTGTGTGTGAACCGGCCAGAAGTGGCACTCTATCAAAGAGCAACCGCTCTTTTTCCTCGCGCCTATTAGACATATTTGGTGAAATCTAAAAATGTCCGGACGAATTTGCCCTGGGTTTTTTATTTCATTAACCCTGCATTTGTGACGCCAACATCCATTTAATTCCTCTAAGTGAATGTCTGAAACCGCTATGTAAGCGATGATGAATTTGGGGTCTGGTGAAAACTAAAAAGAAGTCAGGTTTCCACTCCCCGCTGCAGCTGCCTGGGTATTAATGTATTCAATGTGCTCCTTTGTCTCCTCTGCCTCCATTAAGTGTCTCTGTGAGGCTTGCACTTAAACCGCACTTTGCAATGTATGTTTTGATAGAGCCGTTTTTATTCGTGTATGTATAGTAATCTGTGTTAATAATTCTTCTTAGTTTCGTACGATTGAACTAGCTTTTAAAAAAATTACTTCTCTTACCATAACGAGGAACAAAATGAAAGTGAAAGCCTATTTTATTGAAAGTAGGAAAAGGGGTGCGTGTCCATTAGTAATAATTGGCGTTTTCTACAACATTTGGTAACACTTTACAATAACCATAGTTTATAAATGGTAAATAGACCATTTATAAATGGTTAATAGACCATTTATAAATGTTTAACAGCTTATAGACCAATTATAATGGTAAATAGACCATTTATAAATGGTTAAATAGACCATTTATAATAGGTAAACAGATAGTTTACTAAGTTTACTAATGTTTAATCATCATTTATAAACAGCAAGACCAATCATAAATGGTAAATAGACCATTTATTAATATTTGACTATCATTATAAATGGTCTATTAACCATTTATAAATGGTCTATTTACCATTTATAAACTATGGTTATTGTAAAGTGTTACCCAACATTTTAGTCACAGTCACCTGTGTGAACATACCTTTTATTTTGGTTGTTTTGTGTTATTATCAGTTTATTTTAACCATAACCATGTGACTTTTTGTCCACTACTTGAATCTCTTACATACGATGCATGCCACCTTTTTCCTTTAATAATGCGGTTGCACTTTAAGAATGAATGAATGAATTAATGTAAACATAAAAAGGTAACACTTTACAATAAGGTATGCAAACCTCATCCGTTCCTCAGTAACTACCCACGTTTTTGCGTACCTTATTGAAAAGTGTTACCCATAAAAATACAGTTTTGTGTTTCAATCTTTAATGTTTATTGGTGAACCGGTTTCCGAAGGCGTCCCGTAATACTGCAAACATTTTAAGGGTTCCATTTAAAAAAAAAATAAAGACTGGTGTCTGGCATGTGTACAACTAAAATCTATTTAGCATCTGATACATAATGCACAACGTACAACTAAGGGGCGGACCTGTCTCTGCAAGATTGAACATGAAAACACAACATCCAATTTCCCATCAAGTCAATATTCAGAGCACATGAAATGAGAGGCTGTGTTGGCTGTGTGTGTGTGTGTGTGTGTGTGTGTGTGTGTGTGTGTGTGTGTGTGTGTGTGTGTGTGTGTGTGTGTGTGTGTGTGTGTGTGTGTGTGTGTGTCCGTGTGAGTGTTGCTGAAGAGAATATCGTTGCATGATTGTCAGTGTGTGTTTTTTGACGTTGTTGTTATACTTGTTATTTTTGTGCAGCCATATGTTTTCAGTATATGTGTCTTGTAATGGCAATTGTGTGTATGTGTGTGTTTTTATGTCCATCTGTTTGCCAGAGTGTGCGTGTGTCTGTGCGTGTGCGTGTCTGCGTGCGTTCGTGTCTGTGTGCTGGCTGTTACCTTGCTTAGTGATTGTGTTCAAAGTGTCGTCTGTGTGCGTGCGTGCGTGCGTGTGTGTGTGCGTGCGTGTGTCTGTGTGTGTGCTGGCCGTTACCTTGCTTAGTGATTGTGTTCAAAGTGTTGTCTGTGTGCGTGCGTGCGTGCGTGCGTGCGTGCGTGTGCGTGTGTGCGTGCGTGCTGGCCGTTACCTTGCATAGTGATTGTGTTCAAAGTGTTGTCTGTGTGCGTGTGTGCGTGCGTGCGTGTGTGTGTGCGTGTGCGTGCTGGCCGTTACCTTGCATAGTGATTGTGTTCAAAGTGTTGTCTGTGTGCAGCGGCGGCCTTCTTGGCTGTCACTTCTCATCATTTATCTGCTGCCCGTGCGCCGGAGCAGAGGGCAGCGTCTGAGCAGCGAGGGAGCCAGCGGGAGGCCTACTGCTGGCAGTCAGACAGCCCATGTCTGCCTACTGTTAGAGCCCCTACTGCTGGGCTTGCCTTTAAACACCGCACACACACACACACACACACACACACACACACAGCATACTGTATAAACAGGGGTGCACATAACTTTTTTAATGAGTTACTCAGGTGAGTACCAGGAGATGGTGTTTGGTACGCACCCCACACACAGCCCACGCGTGACGTCTGATCTTATGAAACTTACCCGGTTTCACAAAGGAGAATCCATTTTTAGTACACGACTTCTTAAGCACAGCGGTGTTTTTTTTGCCCCACCTTTCTTTTTTAAGTCAAACTGCAGCAGCTTGACCACGGAGCGTTTGAATATCTCACAAAAGGAACGTTGCGATCACCAACGCACAGCGGTGCACAGCGCACATGAGCGCACGTTTCAGTGCGCTTATCGTTTGCTTCGAGCCACGGCACAACTTGGCGCCACTTTTCGAAAAAAAAAAAACGATTTTCTTCTGCTCCGGCTCCGTTTGCCTTTTTCTTTGCAGGTGGCAAATGCCAAAGTAGCTGCTCAATGTACTTCGTTTTTTTTTGATTTTTTTTTCGATCTCCCGTTAGTTACGCAAAAGCGCTGTGACACAAGTGATGTTACGCATCCCTGATTATGGACAGCAATGCGTACTTGCGTACCAGTTATGTGCACCCCTGTGTATGAACACATGTACGCATAGTGTCTCAACCAGTGTCTACCTAGCTATAGACAGTGATTGTGTCTATCGAGCGACCCGGTTCTATAGGTAGAGTCATAACGAGGAGAGAAAGGAAAAGCGGAGGCAAGGTCAACCAACCCCTACGCATGTGACTATGCTGCCTACACAAAGCATGCAACACACACACACACACACACACACACACACACACACACACACACACACACAGTGGCCTTGGCACAGACATGTGTTTTGACGTGTGTATAGTGAAACACATCGCACTTAAGGGAGCACTCAACCGTACTCAATTACGATTGCCCCCCCCCACCCCCCACTGTGCCGCTGGCCTGTGCTCACACAAGGCAATCTCAACTGGGCCTGAGTACGGTTGCCTCTTGTACATACGGTTGCGTATCCGTGCGTGTGCGCGTGTCGGCTCATTAGCGTCTGTACCGTGGCCTGAGCACACCTCTCTGAAGTGTACTGAGGCCAAATGATGATCTAGACTTTAGGCGGCAAACGCACTCAGGCACGGTACTGGTGCCCTCGTGTGAGTGCGCCCGAAGTCCATGATTCCCATTTCCATTAATGTTAACGTTTACATTACTTAATTAACATGTGTGATATCAGACAAACCATTATAGATGGTCAACATTTGATACATGTATGAAACACACATATCACTCATGTAGAACATTTGACACAACAACGGCGGCAATATAATAAACAAGCATTAACAGTCTTGCCTGCTACAAACTGATTTCTCACCACAAAATCTTCTGCATATTAATGAGCGGGCTCCGAACGCCGGGGTTGTGTAAGTGGGCAGCCAAACATTTTGTTAACAGACTAAAAGAGCTTTACAAACAATTTGAGCTTTTGAATTCATCGCCTGCGTCTACTTTTTTAATAAAATGGTCGGCTGCTCTTAAAATCCAATGATTCCCAATTGGCGGTAAGCACTAATGTGCAGCAGAATTTCAATGAGACATGCAGAGGGGGATTTTTAACTTTGAGGTAGAATTTGCCAGAAGGTTGCAAACTGAAGGAGTCAAACTAAAGATGTAAAAAAATAAATATGACTGTGAGCGTATCATCTGTGCCACACAATAAATAAATAAGGTTGTGTGTGTGTGTGTGTGTGTGTGTGTGTGTGTGTGTGTGTGTGTGTGTGTGTGTGTGTGTGTGTGTGTGTGTGCATGTGTGTGTGTGTGTGTGTGTGTGTGTGTGTGTGTGGCTCTTCTGTGTTTCTGTATCCGCTGGTAAACACTAATCTGTTTTCTGGCTTTGGCTGGACTTAGTGAACACAGTTTTCTCTTGGCTTTACGCTAGTCAGGTGGAAGGGGAGGAGCCTCGGAGCAAGACAAGACTTCCCATTGGATCTTTTCTCAGAGAAGAGGGAAGCCAATTGACCCAAATAAATGACATTCTTTACATGATCATACTTTTTTTTTAGTAATAATGCAGTCCAACATTCGATCAAATGACTTAAAAAAATAACATAAAACAAATAACTAAGCCACCGCAAGCTACACTACAACCATGGAGCAACCCTTTAACATTTACATTTACATTTAGGGCATCTAGCTGCTAGATGCCCTAAATGTAAATGTAAATGTTAAAGATAAAAGCGTCTGCTAGATTCTAGCAGACGCTTTTATCCAAAGCGACTTACAATAAGTACATTTGTCATAAGAAGTGAAACAATGTATCGCCGTCGGTGCAGTAAAGACGTTCATAGAACCAAGTGCCAAGTACTGACAATCGCCAGGCTAACCCATTCCCCCGTACACAGCAGTGATAGCCAGCTACTGCAGATGCTACACGGCTAAGTACATGCTACACAACATGCACAACACAATTAAGTACATGCTACACAATTAAGTACAAGTACTTTAACACGCCAAGGACACGCCTCATATACTGTTAAACCTTCCTTTGGCCTACAGCTGATCCCATCAACACATCAACTCCAGCCACGCTCCTCGCAATGGCACCAGCTCCTCGCCCGAATACCACCACTGACAGACGCAGCGCTGTCTGATTTCATGCGTACAGACGCTTAACATGCCGAATACCTGCGCCCTCACACAGCCGGATGACTCGCGGCGATGGTAATCTGGTTGTCTTGTTTATCTCCGTTCACCTGCTGAGCGGTAAGCAGCCCAGAGAGGAGAGGGGGGGGGGGGGGGGGGGGCGGGGCATTAGAGAGGGACAGGAAGAGAAAGAGACAGGTAGGGAGAGAGAGAGAGACACAGGATGAGCAAGAGAGAGATGGAGAGAGAGCAAAGACAGAGAGACAGCGGATGAATGATTGTGTGTTTTGTGTACCATCATATCATATAAACAATAGCTTCAGGATAAATGGGAAAAAAATAAATATATAAATATGTCTGTGTCTGTGTGTGTCTGTGTGTCAGCTCGTCCGTGTGTATGTGTCTCCGTCTTCATGTATGTCAACCCCCTATCGATGTACTTCAATATCCCCCCCCAAAGGAGTCCCTTTGCTGGAGCTGCACGACACACACACACACACACACACACAACAGAGCCATAAGGCCAGTCTCTTGATGATAATCTTCCCCCAGAAGTAGCAGGGCTCTTTTGGATGGTCGGGGCCTGGGGGGGCAGTGGGGGGGGGGGGTGGGGGGGTGGGTGCTGGGCCTGCAGAGACAGATTGAGGCGGCCGGCCAAGCTGACATGCGCTGAGGGGCTTTGATGAGTTAATGGTGTCCAGGTCACAGCTAACACACTCTGTCTGTGTGTTGACAGGTAAGCATGGGGCCAGGGGAGCTCACCAGATACCTCTTTATGGCCCTCCTCGCTCGGCCCCCCCTCTCTCTCTCTCTCTCTCGCTCTCTTTGTCCTTCCCTTCGCGTCTCTCTGCTGACCGTATACGACCAAAACTGTTGAGGATGTACCCGTATTCTATTCGACCGCGATCGTGCGTGCGTGCGTTATGTCGTGTTCTACTACTACCGTGGAATACCGCACAGCCGAGACAATAGACCTCTGAAGAATAAGTCCCGCCTCCGAGGCTCCCGGTTCCCTCGGTCAAATGTCTATGGGAAATAACGTGGGGTTTATGAATGATCGTACATACACAAACTCTGTAGGTGGTGAAGAAGTAAGGCCTTGTTCTTCAGAGGTCTATATGCCTGTTGGCATCGCATCACTGGCGTCATGATTTCCTAGGATACTAGAGGTTCGATATGCAAGAGTTCAAGACTGGATGTCACACGTACAACTTTGTACGTGTACCCACCTCACAGCGGCCGTGGTAAGGGGGTGAATGGGAATGGGATCGCTATGACGATGCTAGCGATGCTAACGTGTGTGTGTGTGTGTGAATGTGTGTCGTTCCTGGGTGTGCGTGCGATCATGGAGGATGCTGTTGCCAGCCGCCTATGGCAACGCCACAACGCTGGCAGGAACATCAGGGCTGAGCTGAATAATTCAGCCTGTGTATCACAGCTCATCTGCATATTCATCTGATCACTGGCACGATGATGAGGGAAGGCCCGTCTCGCCCCGGCTCACCCCGTCCCGGCGGCGTAAAGACAGGCATCCGATAATGACCCTCACGCGAGGAATTAAAGAGGCATCACCACCACCAGGCAGCGGCACCTACGGTTGGTTCCCTCAGCCGCCAGGACGATTGGTGATGATCGGTGCACCAGTGTGTTGGGGACGTGGGGGGGTGGGACATGGGCTCAGAGTAGCTCAGCGCATCCTGTGAGTGTTTCCTCCATGGAGAAACGCTCACAGGATCAATGAGCAAAACCTAAAGACGCGCAACTATAGTCAGTTGCACGTGCTATCGTTTGTATATTACCGTGTCTACATAGTTCCCTTATATTGTCCATATTTAATGCTGGTCTCTTGACTGTATCCTTGCACTGCCTTTCCTATTTGCACTACCATCGTGACACACACTATCATAGAGCATAGCATACATACTGTATCACAGGGTCAGTCCCTGCCCTGTCACTGTAGGCCTATACAGCCCTTAGTACATTCATGTGGACTTTTTATTTAGTTTATTTAGGATCTTTAATTGTCCATAGTATTCACGTATGTGCATCTCGTTTGCTTATGTTGTATGTGTATGTTATGTGTGATGTCTTTAAAGCTACTGGGACCTTGAATCAATAAAAGTATCTCATCTAAATCTATCAACTATATGTATTATTCACAAATATATGATGAGATTCTGATGTCTCTAGCGTCCTAAGATGGACATGATAGTCTGCAGTTGGGTATTGCACAAGCAACACCTGAATAGGACAGACCGTCCAGACTTGGCATGATCATGTCGTTGATAGAATAATATATTAAAATCTGCAGGACAAGACAAGGGAGACAGAATGATAATGCTGTTCCACACCTGGACCTGTGAGTTAAAGAAAGGAGATCACAGGTCTAACTGTGTGGCAACCTATCTTACCCCCATATCGTCCGGACCACAAATGTATTCAACCGGCGGCCAGCGGGCTTTGTTAGCATTCGGCCGGGGAGCCGGGCGGTTGGCCGGAGAACCGCAGTCAGCTATCTCCCGCTAACCCCACCGCCATTCTCTCACACCCGTTTATGGTTCTTGGCAAACTGCACACCAAAAGATTCTTCAGCTTCCGAGAGAAAGGCAGGGTTAAGAGTGGACAGCTGCTTAGCATTTCACAAGGAGACCGAGAGGACACTCTGAGGGAAGAGAACAGGCGTGAGGCGGTGAAGTGGAATTATATTAGGAGATTGAAGCATGCAAATACTGATAAAAAGCAGACCGGCTATTAAACAGGACCAGAAGTGAGGTTAGAACAAGAGATAAGACGGATCATATTCAAACTTGTTTATCCGATGGCTATCGGCCTGTGTGGACAAGCTCTGTGCAGTGGATGGGGCAAAACAAAGAAACATACTCGTCCATTGATCAAGTCATCCTCCCATTCATCCATCCGTTTGTCTAGCCATTCACTCATTCATCCATAATGCATTCCTTCAAATAGTTTCCATCCATCCATCACTATCATCCATCCATCACTATAATCCATCCAACCATGCATCATCCATTCACTCAATCTTCATCCATCCATCACAATCATCCACCTGTCTATTCCATTGGATACGGAGGCCAATGGCCAAACGTGTACCAGTACTAATGCAGATAACAATAAGAACAATTGCAACATTTCAACAGCCCATCTGCAAGGAAAATGAACAATTTAATTAGGTTTAGACAAAGTTGTATATGTGTGTTGACATCCAGTCTGAACTCTTGTCTTGCATATTGGACCTCTAGTATCCTAGGAAACCAAAGCTGATTGGGGAAGAGGTGATAATTAATATAAACCTTGGAGTCATGGTATGGATAAAGTCATGCCA
Organism: Micromesistius poutassou; assembly: GCF_964030765.1. NCBI lineage: Eukaryota > Metazoa > Chordata > Actinopteri > Gadiformes > Gadidae > Micromesistius > Micromesistius poutassou. The sequence continues at coordinate 1,614,929 of NC_140282.1, forward strand.
TTGAGGTGGTAGAAATGATAATGGTAATGATCCTTTGTGAAATAATTGCTGCAAGGCCTACTTCATCTAACCTCCAAGAATAGTTTTACCAAATGGTCTTTGTGCTAATAAGACAGAATTCATGTGAGATATATATGAGATAGTGAGATATAGATATAGATAAATCTGTGTCTCTATATATCTATATATATATATACACACAAATTTAGTCTACCAAAATGATGAGTATTTACAATACATAATAGATATAGTCAAGTCAATATAGGCTTAGCATAATTGTGTCGCAAAGCTAAATGAAAACAAAACACCAATACAGACAAACACACACACACACACACACACACACACACACACACACACACACACAGACAAACACAGGCATGTTACATTGGCTCCACCACATACAAGCCTGTGGAGCACAAATACCAAAAGGTCAGTGACCGGTCAAGGGGGATCCGATGCTGTTGTAAAACAGGCTGTGCTTCTGAACTCTGCACCCACATCATCACAGGGACCATCTCTGGGAAAAGGCCACAACTGGACCGCTGGAAGTAGGTCACAACTGTAATTGATGGGCGTCCAGCATTCACACTAGTGAATACCGAATGACGGATCTGTGACAAAGAATATTACACACAAAGAACACAGAAAACACACCCATTCTCCGAAAGGCCCAAAGCCTCATCTTTCCACATAACTGGATTAAGGATCTAATGGGAATACTGGGTGTCCGCTGAGTAGATTTGGACTACATTGGTGGCTCTTCTCACATGCATATTCATTTTATTTTAGTGCAATCTAGGTAGAATTACACTTTCTAAGCAGTACTGCATGAAAGTGCATACATCAACGCAATCATCATAATACCATTCACCACTCGCCGGTTCATAGTTTCATCCTCTTATGGTGGGACGTGTTCAAAGGAATCCTAAGCAAAGAGGCATATTCGTGACTCACTGTCCTCCATTTTAGTGCTGACTATGTGAGTTGGAGAAGGAGAAATGACATGTCATAACTACACCACAGTGCCACATGATGGTCAGAAGTGGAACAGCTTAATGAAGGAAGCGCTCATTAAAACAGAGATAAACACGCCCAGGGTGTGAGATTACAAGCCTTGACCAAAGTCGCACCCAGGCTGCTTATTAGGTCAGCCTTATTCAGTTGTTGGTTCATCACCATTATCTCTTTTTTTGTGTGCCAAATTGGAAATTGCCTGAAAACCCCCCAAATCCCCCAAAATCTGTTAATCCCTTTATGTGAAGAGAGTGCATGTCTGCCAGTTTTGTACCTGGAAATGGATGTCTGAATTTCGAAATGAATTGTCCTCCTTGTTAGGTGAAAGCCAGTGCAGAGGGTTAATCAATGGAACATTTTGCAGCATTACAAAAGGAATAGTGGATCTTCTCAAAGGCCGGTCAAAATGTGAAAGCAGGGTTGCTATGAGAACCGTGTGACATGTTCTGTCTTATGGATTTGCTCAATTTGTTTCCTCTAACCCTCAGTGGTACAGCATGTACTGTGTAGATTCAATAACGGTTGAATGTGGGTGAATATACTGTTTCAGCCGGTGATTACGAATGATTGACAAATAATATTATTTCCATTATATGGCTATCATCTGCAATGAAATAATAAACAACAAATTCACCTTAATAATATATTGTGTTACTATGAAGCACATAACTTGCTGTTTCATTACCGGCTAACACCATTATTAAGTCAAATTAATCATAATGACAGAGCTTGTTTTCTATGGACTGATTGAAGACGTCGCCACTAGAGCTAAGTATCTATTTGTGGACTGCTCGACAAACAATCCAGAAAACATACAAAAATGAAAGCGTTACTTCGGGGGATACTGCCAATACAAATACTGTAAACATGCTGGCCTTCACCTTAAAGACCTTAGCCCTGTAAAAACACAGAAAAAAAAAACCTCAATCCTATAATCCATACACAGGGATCAGTCGCTGTGATGTTTATTGCTTGGTGCTATTGTTATTGTTATTACAGCCACCGGATGCTTTTTGGGTCATCGTTGATATCATTCGATCAATCATATTGGGAATCAGGGCGGCGCGGGGGTATTGACGAGCCGTGAACCTTAGGAGCACGGTGCATTACAGAGTTATTATTCAGCGCAGATCTGTATACGTCCCGGGGGGGGGGGGGGGGGGTGGGTAGGCTGTGGTGTAGCACAGATTGGCTGCCATGTGTGTAGATACGCAGGGTGGAGTACCAATATTGATCCCGGCCGCTCGCCTCCCCGGTGTTATTAGAAAATTAAACCTTCGGCACATCCGGTCCCGGGGCCAGGGGGGGACGCCCGCCAAAAGTGCGGCAATAAAAACAGAGAGCGGTGATCCCTCCAGTATCAAATAAGTAGAGAGTCATAACTCAGCGGCAGGTAAACAACGGCAGTCAAACAAACTCCCTCAAGGTTCCCACCCGTCTGCAGCCAAATTACCCGCCGTGTTTCTTTCAGGGAGAGTGCGTGTCTGTGTGTGTGTGTGTACACACATGTGTTTGTGTGTGTGTGTGTTTATGTATACACATGTGTTTGTGTGAGAGAGAGATAGAAGAAGAGAGAATGAGAGAAAGCGATAAAGGTGGAGAGACAGACAGACGTTGTGGAGTCAGCTGTGGAGGCAGAGAGACTGAGTGAGAGACAGAGGTGGAGTCAGATAAAGAGAGAGAGACAGACAGACAGAGGTGGAGACAGAGACAGAGAGAGAGAGAGAGATAGAGGTGGAGACAGAGACAGAGAGAGAGAGAGAGAGAGAGAGAGAGAGAGAGAGAGAGAGAGATAGAGAGAGTTAGAGGTGGAGACAGAGACAGAGAGAGAGTTAGAGGTGGAGACAGAGACAGAGAGAGAGGTAGAGGTGGAGACAGACAGAGAGAGAGAGGTAGAGGAGACAGAGACAGAGAGAAAGAGATAGGGGTGGAGACAGGGACAGAGAAAGAGAGACAGAGAGAGAGAGTTAGAGGTGGAGACAGAGAGAGAAAGACAGAGAGAGAGAGAGAGACAGGGAGAGAGTTAGAGGTGGAGACAGAGAGAGAAAGACAGAGAGAGAGAGAGAGACAGAGACAGGGAGAGAGAAATAGGGAGACAGAGAGAGAGAGACGATGCATATGAGTATAATATGGCTGGCAGAAGAAAATGTTCTATAAAACTTCTCTATAAACGACGTGATACAATAAATCCGGGGCAGGGCTCTTCGGTCCCTCCAACAGGTCTCTGGACCGGGTCCAGGACCAACCTGAGGCATTACCAGGAACACACAGAAACTACCGCTGTGAACCCAGCCACTCCCAACGTGAAGCCATTCCCATGCATTGCTTCTACTGGGAACAGTGTTATTAAAAACCACCAGCGTACAAAACAACATCACTTGAGGTGGGGGGGGGGGAGTGGGTGCTCGTGTGGAAGAAGAAGATTGCGGACGGTTGAGGAAGCAAAACAGGCTTTCTGTAGTGTTTGAAGATTGAGCAATTATGGAGAAATCATACATGATGACACCCGTGTCTCCCGAGTAGGAGGAGACAAAATAAGCGATGAATGTGATGGGAAAAGAAAGGGAACGGGAGCCACTGCCTAACCCTTTGGCCGACGCAGAGTGACAGAGAAATCAGGGCAATCTCTGATAAACATGTGTATGAAAGGCATCGCCGGGGCGCGTAGAGAACACGGGGATGCATTGCGTTCTCCGCGACACATCTCCGACGCCCAACTCTGACACCCGACTGAATCAAAGAGACACGAGTACAGACGGGAACCCGTTTGACGGCACAACATTCCCCCCCCCCCCCCCCCCCCCCCCCGATAAGGTGCGTGTACTCCGACCTGCTCCCCGGTCCTCCTCTGGGGGGGGGGGGGGGGGGAAGAGCGTTGCTGTCACGTTGCTGCTCGCGGAAAGTTGTGACATTCCGACTTTGAACCGGCGTACCGCATGACGTAAGGCGCCACCAATAGACATGCGGTAAGGCCCAAACACACGGATGTTTTAGGCAGGATTATGGGAAAGGGGAAGAAAAAGATTGATGTTTGAAAAGCCCGTGATGCCCGGGCTGGTACCCCCACGCCCGGGCCGCTTGCGATGCACAGGGCGCCCCCGTCGCGTCTCTTGTGAGCGCACCTTTAGCCTTACAGCATCATCACCGAACCAGCCGTCCTTTTGAACGTTTTTTGATCTGCATGCCATCCGCCCTGATTCCTCTCTGCATCCCTCGCCCATCACATCCCTCTCTGTGCATTATGAGTGCCCCCCCCCCTTCCCCCTCCCCCCTCTGCACTGTATCAAGACAAGTCATTTGCCAAAATCCCCTCCGAAAAAACCCTGCATTCCAAACGCATGGAAGTGTCATTATGAATTTCCTTTTCAGCACCGGGGCCTACAGTATCTGACTCAGAATACTGATTTGAAATGAGAGTAATTGCCTCTGGCGGGGCTATTCAGGGCTGTGTCTCGCGTTGCAAGAACATCCTCCTCCTCCTCCTCGCGATGAAGGAGACAGGAGGAGGAAAAGTCGCACCGAGAGCCCTCCTCCTCCTCGTCCTCCTCCTCCTCTCCTCCTCTCCTCCTCTCCTCCCAGTTAGATGAGGTCACCGCCAGCCTGCTTTGTATATTAATGATGCAACAGCGTGGGTTTATTGGACACCATGCCCCCCCCCCCACCCCCAGTGAAGAGATAGAGTCACAGAGATTGAGGGAGAAAGAGAGAGAAAGGGACAGAGAGAGAGACACACACACACACACAGGGAGACACAGACAGACAGAGAGAGAGAGAGAGAGAGAGAGAGAGAGAGAGAGAGAGAGAGAGAGAGAGAGAGAGAGAGAGAGAGAGAGAGAGAGAGAGACACACACACACAGGGAGACACACACAGACAGACAGACAGACAGACAGACAGACAGACAGACAGACAGACAGACAGACAGACAGAGAGAGAGAGAGAGAGAGAGAGAGAGAGAGAGAGAGAGAGAGAGAGAGAGAGAGAGAGAGAGAGAGAGAGAGACAGGAAGAGGCAGACAGAGACAGAG
>NC_140282.1:1620170-1719353 GCF_964030765.1 Micromesistius poutassou
CATCAGAGTCAGGCCCTGCTGTAAAGCAACAATGACTTTAATAGTCCCGATGTAAAACGACTTGCTGACCAACGGAAGTGTCATGATCGCAACAATGCGTTTCCAGCCTAAACTTACACAAAACCCCAAATTCAGATAAAAAACTGGAATAATGCCTTTGACATGGTAATAATCAGCTTACAGAGTCGGCACATTCGGTCCATATTCCCATAGCACATTTGTCAAACATTGTCAGCCATTTTGAGACTACAGAAATAACATTACAAAAATGCTAATTCCAATGAGTGCCAGGAGGAAGATCTCTCTATGCTCTCTCATCTGTCCACATCAAAAGAATAATAACACGATGTCACGTAATTATTAACTCTGAGTGACAGATGCCATTGAAGCTGTAAGAAAAAGGGCTATTGGTCCTCACTTCTCTGCGTTGGTGTCACAACTTAACAGTAATGGTTCATGGGTGTTCCATGAGCTCCTGTGGCCAGCTTAATAGCCAGCTAAATAGCTAGCTAGTATTTGGCAGGCTACCTTCATGCACACATCATATCAAGAGACTGACTTTCTGGAGTGGATTTGATTCTATTTAGTCAGTAATCATAACATGGTAATTTCTTCAGAGTAGTACTTTCACCCAACCATTGCTTCAAAGCGAGCTCTGTGCAGACAGAGTTGAAGCATATACTGTGCAAAATATCTTTGAAGACACAATGACTAGGGATAAATGAACAGTAGTACAGACGCCAAGAATTGTGCAGCATTAGCATATTACACTGTAGGAAAAATACTTAGTATTGCTTCTTTCAAGCGTTAAGCTTAAATATTGAAATCTGTCTTTCATGATCTGCTGATTTTGTGTTGTAGTTGCGTTAACAAGGCCTTAACCAACTCCTGTTTACAGTTCATGTGTCACATAGTCCCGCGTTACAAACCTTTATCCCTGTCTATAGTGGAGGTCTACTTATGTCTATGGTTTGATACAAGCTGGGTTCATGGATAAATGGATCATTTTTATCTAAGGCCTAGATTGCCAGTCAACATTTTCAGTACCGTCACGGGATGTTCAAATAATAACAATGACAATAGAAATATTGGCATTACAATAATTTAACTTCGGTGTCGGTTTAAAAAAAAATACATTTAAAAAAAATACTTTTAAAAAAACGTATTACTGGATCATTATCTTCATCTTTTGGGGTCTTCTCATATATTCCATCGATGAGTAAAGAGGGGGTTATCCAGCATCTCTTTAGGACGTCTGTGATGATGGACATAGGGGCTCAATGTTTGATTCCCAACCTTTCGGCTGGATATCAAACACCCTCACCACTATATTCGTCCCCCTGATCTGATGATGTAGTTACTGATGAATTTATGAAATTAATGATTCAATATTGTTTTCAAAGGAATATTTTGGTTCACATCCGGTCAGTAAAATATTCAATGTTGATTGAAATAAGTAGGCTCATTTGTGTTGTTTGTGATGCTTTCTTGAACACACCATTACATCCATTGGTAGTTAAACAATTTCTAATCATTTCAAAATCCTTTAGCTGGCTAAAATCTTCATCTGGCTGGCTACTCAACAAAAAGAGGAACTCACTGAATAATGTCTGCCACGTTACCCACATCTGTGATACAGGGAAGCACAAGGTATTTCGCACAGCAAGGGTTTCTTATTCAAGCCTCTCGTAACAACATAAAGATAGCAGTTACTCATTATGGCAAGCTAGTTGCTTGAATCAAACATGACTCTCAGCGCAAAGCCCACGATTGAGTATAGATTGTGTACATGGCTGTTGTGATGATTGTGTACAGGATCTACACCCGTCATCCACGCATCATGAAACAGCTCCACCTAATCACAGTTAGAATCTTTTCTTCAACGTCAAATCCAAAATGTTGCATTTAAGCACAACAAGCACGGTCTCTCGCGAAGACGGTGTGTTTACGAAAAGATGGAACGGGGGGGGGGGCATGACTCAGATGGTTCTTACGCTGATAGTCGATCTGCTCAGCATCGAAGGCTGGCAGCCGAGGCAGCTGGGATGGAAGTCATTCATTCTGGTATCATATCAACACGTGCCCCCGCGTTCCAGGAATCAGGAACCAGGAGAAGGGGCGCAAACGACTCCACATCAAACACGGCCCAAAACACCTGCTACTGATCACGGCGCCGAGCGCTTTATGAAAGTATTTTAATAAACAACAACTAATAAAGGAGGAAACGGGGAACAGATGGGGAAACACAGCACACACCCCCGCCCAAACTCTGGTTATCGGGGAGATACAAGAGTGGCCAATTGAAGGCAATAAATGAAGCGGAAAGGACAATGAAATAGAGCAAAAAAAAAAGAAAAATAATGAAACCCGGAGGGGGGGTTGGATAGGGAAGCACATCTTTGTGTGTGTATGTATACATATATAGTCTTTATATATATATATATGGAAGTCAAAGGGTACAGGGAGCCGTTATCCTGTCGAGTGTCGAGTCTTTATGAGGACTCATAACGGGAAGCACGTCGGTGGTCGCAGTGTGTCAACACTCACGGCTCACAGAGGGATGAGCACACACACGCACGCACACACACACACACACACACGCACACCCCCCACCCCCCCCCCCCCCCCCCCACACACAAACACAGAAAGTCCACGGTCGCCAGTGCGGACACAATTAAAGCTTGAAGCACAAAGAGCAATTATCAGTGGCAGGGAACAGTTTGTCCGCGACGCTGGCCTCTATCGCTCAAGTGTGCGACGGGCATGCGGCCGCTGTCTGCGCAATCTCTGCCTCATCCTAGTTGTTCTTTAGGACGGGGGACGCTGCTTCCTGGTCGCGCTTAACTCACACCCCCACCGCCCCCCCCCCCCCCCCCCCCCCCCCCCCCCCCATCATAAGATACAGCGGTAGAGCGGCAGCAGATAAAAGCGGGAATCGTTCAAAGTGCTCTTTTTTTCCACAAAGGATTAGAGAGCAAATCCCTCCTTCTTCTTCCATTGACTAGGCTGAATTTTTCTGGAAACCCACAATGGGTGTTCAAACGCAGCGGGTAAGTGAAAGGGGAGAGAGAGAGAGGGTGCCCTTGAGATCCAAAATGGCATATAATACTCCGAATGAATTTAAAAAAAAAACATTTGGACCAATGTGGAGAATGATCTACAAGGTGTTGGACCAGCCGAAGTAGGACCTGCTCTTATCCCTTCGTCTGCTTCTGGTCCACTTTGGGCGGCATCAGCTTAGCCCACCAATGGATACAGGGAGGAATAATCTTTACTTAAAGTTGCAGCTATTCACAGTCCTCCCAGCAGATGCGGTTGAGGAAATAGGCTGATTTGGTTTCTATTCACCGCCGAATACCAACTCCGATCCCATTAACCCGGTCTTCAATTCAAGGCATTTGTGCCGAAAGTGATGTCTGGATGTCTGTTATGGAAAAACTCAATGTAAATGATTTGATTAGAAACGCTCTCTCATAGTGCACTTTGATTTCTGAGGCGTGCTTGAATGTGGCATTGTTGGACTTTTGTGTGCCCCAGAAAAGCTATCGAAAAGCCAGCCGTGTGACGGCCGAGCAAGCGATTGCGTCTTCGGATCTGGTCAGAAACCGGTCGGTCCGGAGTGAGAATGCCTGTCTGAAAAACACCAAATACGGTCGTACTCCTGCTTTGTTTTTCAAGGGAGATGTGGACCAATGAAGTTCAAATCTCAAGTCAAAAGCGAGTATTTCCTTAAATATTCGAGTATAGAAAATGCATTCTTGAATTGCGCTAAAGTGGTGTCATAGGGTACATCTTTTTGCACCGTTACCATATGAACTGAGAAAGCCTGAAAATAATCGCTGCATGCTAAGTGGCTACGCCGGATGCACTAAATATAGCACAATCCAATTTATTAAATGCAATTTAATTTTTTTTACTATGAATTAATCGCCATCACAGAAGCTCTGTGGGTGGCTGGGGTGCCTTCTGGTTTTTTCCGTTTTTTTTCAGTCGAGTGCTCCCAATCAGAAATAACAATCACTTACAGAGCTGTGACAGAATGGACCATTTCCCAGAAAGCAACCATTTTCACTTGGCTGTCAGTTATCGAACGTTGCCTGCCCAGTCTGCCACAGCCCACTGGTCTCTCCTAGCGATGCCGCCATCGCCAGAGGACCACTTGGAAACCCATTGAGGTCAGATTAAGGGCGGGGTTTGGCCCAGGCTCAAACCTGTAAACAGCTTTTCCTTCACGTGACTCTTAGCAGGTTAGCCTAACACAAAGATACTCGTAAGGGCAAGATTAGACACTATATCAGACACACCTTCTCCAATAGGTGTCACTGCATTATAATCACAATTCTAAAGAACTGACAAGTGCCCCCCTTGCTGTGTCTGCCAATGTATTCCTCCTTCGGGCTGACGTCTTTTGTGTGCCGAAAAGAAATCCCTTAATTAAACTCGCTGATGTACCCCCAGCGGTGTTTGCACACACACGCACACAGAAACCAAAGTCCCTAGCTCCTGGGGACAAATGGATTCCTTCCCAAGTTCAACACCACCACCACCACGTCAGATCTGCACCTGAGTGGTTGCCTTAAACTCAGCAGAATATACGTACATGCTGTCCACTCGAAAACTGAATTACACATTCATTATTCCTGGCAGTGGCAAGCAAGGCTGGTATGTTTTATTTTTTCCTCTTGGTGTAATTATGCCACGGCAGTAGTAAAGTGGGAAAGCAGTTGTATTCATTTTCTGAATGATAGGAAAATGTATAATCTGCTGTGTTCTCTCATCGAAAAATACATGAAATTATTAATTAGTTGAGGTGACAATATTTTACGGGCAATTTGATTTGGCCCTACCAGTGCACTTGGAAGAGCCCCGAGAAGGGAGAGAGGGAGAGGAGGGAGGAGAGGTATTATAAAGAGACCCCCCCGCCCCCCACCCCCCCCCCCCTCACCAACGTCTAACCTTGAGAGTCGAGGCGGGAAGAAAAGCCCACCAGGAAAAGCATTCCCCGGAGTCTCTTTTACCCGGCTCTGCGGCTTATTTAGGGAGCGGGAGCGGCGTATTGACGGGCCCATCATGCCTGGAAAACCCACTGGATTATCCGGCCCTCCGAGCTGCATCTGCCTCCCAGAACCGCCGCGCTCGGCGTCCGCTTTAATGAGGACGCTTGGACCCATTCAGTGCCGAAGGAGTCGGCAAAATTGGGTTTCCCTCTCGCTGATTTCCCTTTGTTATCGGTTATTATTGTATGAGCTCATCAGCGATCATTACAGGTGGTTTAAAAACAAGACAAAACGTGTGCCGTTGAAGCTATATTTCACACTCCACCTTTTGGGAGGGAGGAAGAGCAGACAAAGAGATTGTCAGACGAATTCTCAAACGGTGAATTCTTAAAAGTTTTTCGAAAGAAAATGATTGGCAAGAGTTATGCCAAATCTTTTTTTGGGGGGAAAATGGCAAAAAAAAAAAAAAGAAAGGACACGGTGAAATAGACGTCGACAGAGAGGAAGAGCGGAGCGGCGGAGGGAAGATGGAGTTAATGGTTTCCTCCCGCTGCACCCCCTAGTGACAGACTGGGCGGAACAGTTTAGATCAATTGTTGAAATGGGGCTTGTGGGCGTGTTTAGGATTGTTTGGGTCTATCTGTGTGCTGTGAATAAAACCAGTATGTTGAAGCTAATGGTGTGAGAAATGGCCTCCATCGCACGGCACACGGTGCCCCCCAGAATACAGCTACATCACATTACCGTGTGGGAGCATACGGCACACAGTAGTCAACAGCGGCAAACGCTTGGCAAGTAGGTGTTTCAAATGAGTGTGCAAGCGGTAAACGCTGCCATCCAAATGAACGGGCCAATCCCGCATCAGACTTTGATTTCGTCCTTACCCATGAATTGCGATTTGCATGAAGTGAAAAATTTATTTATATTTTCTCACGTTGGCATTATATTCCTTGAAATTTCTGAAGGTAACTTTAGGCTTTAGATATGCAGCATAACAACTGTGCTGTATGGAGTTAGTTACTACCAACCATTGTCTGCTTAATCACCATTTCTGTTGATTAGACACAATAACCCCAACACGTAGTCTCGCCCATGGTCCATAATGAAATTTAAAAAAAGTATCCCATTGTGTTGGTTGGCCGAAATCATTACATCTTACATTTTTTTCAGTTAGTCAATTTGTGTTTAGCAATCGTGATGTATTCTGATCACAAGAGGGCTCTGTGGCTTTTGAAATCAACAACATAACTAATGCCAACTAGGTCAATTTACCATTTAAATGTAAATAATGACTTGTTATGTGCTATGTTATGGTCGCAATAAGATACCATGATATGATTTACTAATCCATGTCAACGGCTTAAACAAAACCCAAAATGCCTAAATGGAGCCCAATGAACACCCATCACAAAACTCTTTGTTGGTAAAACTGCTCTTAAATTCCCAAACTCTTCGTCGTTAGCTGAAGTTCAAAGGCTCTCTGATCAAACCAACAAGGAGAGGTTTTTTTCAGACAGGGAGGAATTTGATTGTGAGGCCGTTTCAAGTGGATGACATTATTCTGCATTTATTATATCATGATACACTCATAAGCCAGCAGTAATACGTTCAGAGTAGCCCGATCAAATTTATTAAGGAAACCATACATTTGAGGAAGCGGCCAACGCGGTTCTACAAAATACACGTTTGCTTCTTGGCTCGTATCTTTTCCAGACACTCTCCCTCCGTCCGTCTCTCTCCTCTCTCTCTCTCCGCCCTCTCTTGAAATGTCAGTTCATAGTCGGTCACCTGGCTTGGCATGGATGGCTGCCACGTCTGTCATTGTCAAACGCGTGGCCGTGCACTCTGCAGCGTAGGGCAGGCCAAGTTGAGAGAGGCATGCGTGAGAGGACAGGGTAATTATTCAGACACGCACTTAAGAGACAGACAGCGACCCAAACATGTCAACAAACTGTTGGGATGATTAATATTTTTTGTCACCTGTGCAGTCACCTGTGTGGCTGCCTGTTTGCACCCACACTCGGCAGAGTATAATATGCCGATGACGGCGAGGCAAATAGAGGGCACAGAGTAAAGAGTCGAAAGTAGCATGGCTCCTTTTTATGATAATGTTGGGAGTTTTTCTCTCTCTGCGTTTTGTTGGACTTGTGATTGGCATTTTGTAATGGTAATTGGAATGTATTTTATATGCATGATTCACCAATCCCAAAAGCTGGTAGGTGCTTCTGAACTGCAGACAGTACTACCCGGATGATTGGGCGTCATAATGACCACCCCGATGACGGTGCAGACTCCACCTCGGCATTTGGATTGATGCGTCATATGCCATCGATAATATACCACATTTTTGTCAATTATTGATCACGTGGACACCTGGAATTCTCTGGTTCAACAGACTTATTTCCATCCATCAAAACTCAAGACCAAACACAGAAATACCTAAATTGGTTAATAACTTCTTCTGCAAGGCAAGGTCATGAGCTTCGCTTCATGGAACAGCATTGTGTGGGGAAAAAAAAAGAAAAACACTGTTGCGGACTTAAATGTTCACTCGGAACCATGCTCTGCACACACACACACACACACACACACACACACACACACACACACACACAGAGACTCACACAGCTGGCCTGAAAGTGAGTGGTGAGGAGGAGAAGGAGAAGGTTGATGACTGAGGAGAAAGTCATCCGCGCACCGCTGTCCTCAGTTCAACTGCGTGACTCACTGTGTGGCGGCTTACAGCAAGGGAGCACAGATTATTCAGTGGAAATGCGATTGTTGATGGAGATACCACCGAAAGAGAGGGAGAGAGAGAGAGAGGGCTTTTTTAGAAAAGCAGAAGCCATTGAAGGCTGTTTAAGAGTGAAAGAGGGCAAAGGAATGAGTTACCGTGAGTCACTTCTTGGCCATTTCCATCAAGTGTGTAGGAAGGCTTTATGACTCTTTGAAAGGACCACTATAGGTTTCGAACATATGGTCAACGTCCCCCTATGAGTCAAGACCACTTTGCACTGAATTGCTATAAAAGTAAATGTAAAACAAATATGACTGCAGCATGACATCACTGCAGAATCGCAACAGCTGAAATACAAAACAAAAAAATTGTCAGAAGGATACATTTCCATTTTAACCATGGGTTAGGTATAAGAGTTGGTGTTTTTGACACCAAATTATGACTTTGATGTGATACCTGCATCATTTTCTCGATACAAATACTTAACTATACCATGGGTAAAAACTTAAACATCAGGAGAGGGTTTTCAGCAATTTGTGTTCGGTCTATCACCATGAAGTTTCAGCGCACATTTGGGAACGCGGGTCCCTTAAAATATCAAATGTTTTGCAGTGAAATGTGTCTCAAAAATAGTATTTTTGAAGACTTTTGCACGTAATTAGTTTGACGGCGAGGACTACTTTGGATTAGAGCAAGCAACAACCGTAATCATTTCACTGAGTGCGTGGTGAGCGATTTATTTGAGATATTTTCCACTCGATGTTGGATGATTTAATGAAATGATAGGCAGGGCGTAGCGCTACGGCACATGCGCTCAGTTTAAAGAGTAAACCAGGCCTCCTGTTCTCCCCTGAAAGCTAGCGTGCATATGAGAGAAAAATAAACGATTGGTGTGCCGACTTTGCCCATAGGGAGTGGAACCAGAGTGTTGAACACACATACACACACACACATACACACACCTGCTGTCGCACTTCGACAGAACGCACAGGAAATATACAGCTAAAATACAGCCTAAAACGCTGTCATTGATAAGTACCGGGTACTAATGAAAAGGGGTAAAAGGACCGTTTTTAACGGCAGGGTATTGCAACATTTCTCAAGCGGCAGGTTATTGCCAAACGTTTCTAGCGGTTTACCGCGCAACACTAGGTTGAACGAGGACAGGAAAGGAGAGGAGGTGTTGGAGCGGAGCAAGCAGCAGTGACCTCAATTTTGTCTATCAAGGCCACAGCCAGAATTATAACTCTCAGAATCAGCTGTTCGCTTTGGCATAGAGGGCATGCTTGATGGAGAGGTTTGTCCACCGTAAGGATTTTCTGAGGCAGGCAAGGGTAAACACCGGCGCTTCTTCCGTGGCGTGTTTGGATGTGGACACTCTAGTCAGCGCAAAACAATGAGGATAAAGAGTGGGGCGCCTGGGGACTGATAGTTCTGCGAGGGTCTAAATATATATATTCACATAAGTCCATGTTAAGCAACAATACAAATATAGGTGAGGCAAGCAATCAGAAAAGACATTGCGGGGAAGATGGATTGGAGCAGGAGGGAGAGGTTATAATGATAGATAGAAGGGGGGGTGGGGGGGGGATGACTGAATTGAGAGAAAGGGCTTATCTCATTGGCTGCAGACGGCAGTGTTTTCCCTGCATGCCCTGGCGTGGAGGGCTTTGCTTGTGCGGGTGCATTAACCCCAGAGGGGCACCGGTGCAGCCTGGCATTCCATGATTGTGAGTCATAAGAAAATGACAACAGCATGCAAAGATGGGTGGATCTATTTAACATCTGTCCCGACTGGTTGAGCACTGAGCAGACCAACCAACACATTGAGACACAGGTCCTTGGATGATTTCTCTTCTGTTCGGTTGATTTTGTTTTTTTTAAGAGAACTTTTATTATTTTCCGTAACACTCCTACTATATATATGTATCATAAGCAATATCATTTATTATGAACAAAAATAGCCTAGTTAGTCCACATTCAGCCTATGACGTCCGCTGTGACCTAAATAGATGCTAATTGGGTGGTGAGAGTCTAATTTTACCTTGGCATCAATTGCGCTAGTGCACTCCAGTCATAACAGCCCTGTCCATGCACAGGAGTTGGGGGGCTACAGTCCGTAGACACTGTCTGTGTAAACACAAAAGCTGTCATCGAAATCCTTGCTTTAATTATGCCCAGAAATGGATATTCATCTCAAAGGGCTTTTAACGTCTCATACTCTCTTACCTGTTCACAGTAAATGTCCAACCTAATAAACAAAACAAAAAGGCTTGTACTTTAGACTTACCTTGACATATCTGTAGTCAATGCTGATCATTAGGGATTTCAACATTGTAATAAATAAAATCCCATGCTATAACTGACAAACTCGAAAATGAGAAATGCCAGCCAGCCCGTACCTTTCTCTTTTTGTTGGCAAGAATCGTACTATCGACACTCTCTGAGCCCTCCCACTAACGCCCCCACCCCCCCGGCCAGCAGAGCTACGCAAGTTCACGACATGCTGTTGTACAGACACAGAACTCGGTTATTTCATTTCATTACTTATACATTGCGACTTTAAGGCTTCTTTTAACGTGCTATTTTGACAATAATGTGGTTATTCAAGGTGTCGGTATCACACTATGGGTTCGAGCACCCACACTGCTGTACTCAAGCAGATAACTTGATCTTTAGCCCTTTGCGTAGCCGTGAATGTGAGTCTCATAGAGAGCGCCACCCCCCCACCCCCCCCACCCACCCACTCCCCGTAATTGATGCCGGTGGCAAAGTGGAGGGACATTAATCTAGACTTTTGTTATTTGACACCTGCATTTGAAATGTTATTGGCACACCTCGGGGGGGGGGGGGGGGGTCTGCACGGAGGGTCTGAGCAGATGTAACTCCACCCAAACACCTGGAGGCAAGGGGTCTGTGCGCCCCCCTTAGCATCGAGCCTCTGATACAAGAGGCGGAACTTGGAACAGATGTGGGAAATAAAATAATACCAAAAGCGGTCTGGGGCGAAAGTGAACCTTACCACGTGATGTGAGAGCTGTTCCCGCCAGATATGAGTGACAGCTCGATGGGGGGTTGGACCGGATCCTCTTCATCGTGAATAGGGAGAATTTGAGGCCCTGGGTTGAGAAGTAGAAAGAAATAATCAATGAATTAAAACCATATGTTGAATTTGAATCTGAACTCTCACTGAGGGAATACGAACACGGCACCCTGCTGTTCTGGGGCCAATGCCTGATTCCTACAATTTAAGAGTGGAAAGTGATATGTGAGAGTGTACAGTAATATGTAAGAGTGTAAATTGAGAGTGTATAGTGATATGAGGGTGTAAAGTGATATGAGAGTGTATAGTGATATGAGAGTGTATAGTGATATGAATATATGCATCAGTGATGCATTAGTGTAAACCGAGAGAGAAAAGGGCTGTACAAAACGTCCAGGTTCCAAACCATCTTCAAAGGTTTGTTAAGCATGCGGAAATTGATTAATTGCTTGGACATAATGTTTATTTCTGAGCCCTTTTGATTACTGGCATATTTCTCAATAGAATCAAATAGTTCCCATGGTTAGTGAAGCATATAATAAATTGAGGGTTTTGTCTTCCAGATTATCTTTACACGGTTTATAAAAAGGATTAGAAATCAGTGCATTATCAGTAGGGAAAACCTATTCAACGCCTCTGTGCACACACACACACACAGACACACACCATTCTAAAAAACTAAATATGTTTTAGGTATTTGTTGTTTGTACTTTTGTACACGCCTTTCACTGGGATAACATTTACACAAACGGCAAAGCTTATTCTGCCTGATTCATTAATACATGTGAACACAAATCTTAAAAAAAAAACAGACAATAATGAAAGGCTTGCCACAGGCGTTAAATCTTTAACGGGGCATTAAGCCATTAAGGAAAGAATAGCATTAGAGAAGAGAAAAAAAAATACATGGCTGACACTCATAACCACATCATCAACCACCGCTCTCACTGCCTCCCACACACACACACACACACACACACACACACACACACACACACACACACACACATCACTCCTCCTCCTCCTCCCCCCCCTCTCCCCCTCCCCCCTATGAGCTCATCGCAGTAGCAGTCACCACGAGTGCTTCACGCTTGGAGGATTACGGCCAAACTGTTTGACTTCTCCCGGGTGACGAACACTCAGGATACGAACACAGAGCAGGGATCTCAAACCCTGGCACAGCGCTCCCATTTAGAAATAACAAGTTGTCTGATGAACGCCGAGGTACGAAGCTGCCACGGAATAATCCTCACGCAAGCCTCCACGCTTTAAACCGCCAAGATTTTTTCCCCTGTTTTTTCCGGCGGTGAATTACGCCCCAGAGAACCTGCTGTAAAATCTTCCTGACAGCCCATAGCTGTATATTCACCCGTTTCTTTTTATCTGCTATTGCTTATAGTTTTTGGAGTTAATGATTTGCAATGAGAGAGAGTAAAAAAAAAAAGGGCTATTAAACTCTCTTAATTTAACACACACTCCGTCTTCTGTCCTTGTGTAATACTGCTTTTTGTGCGGCCCCTGCACCCCCCCCATAAGGTTTCCGTTTCAATAGACGTTCATTTCTCCGGGGCAGAGTGGCTTATATTCTGTATTCGGTACATGGTTTCCGGAGGAGCTCGAATTGAATTTGAACGAGGCTGAATCCAGTGAATGTGGAAGGAGCGGCTTTCATGACTTCAGGATGTTTGACAACTTGGTCACAGTGACAGGATGGAAGTAGACCGACCCGAGGCTGCTGTTTCCAGGTCACCAAAGGTCAAAGGGGTTCCGGCCAAGGCACTGACACCCAACCTCTATCGAGCCAATCAAGAGTCGTCTTGTCCAAAGTCTGTGCATCGTTTTTCTAGGGGTATGGAGTTTTCTGCCAGCCAAAAGGTATTGGGTTTGATCCCCAAAGGCAGGAGCTAACCTTTTAACATCCTACAGCAAGAGCCTAACCTGTGACCTGTATTGGCATTCACTGGAATCCTCTTTGGGCGAAAGCATCTGCTAAATTACTAAATAGGTCATTAATGCAACGTCACATTAATACAATATTCATTAGTGAACTTAGAAGAGGCCCTTCCTTCAAGGCATCCATGGTGACCTAAAGCTATTCCCATGCACATGACATGTTACGCATTTGAAATGTACATTATTGCATCTGCATATTGAGGACGGCTCTTCCTTCTGCCATGGATGAATTAATAAGGTCAGATCACAGCTCCGATTGGCTGGCCGTTCCCACCAGCCCAGCAGCAGCGGCAGTGGCAGTGGCCGTACCACCGGGTGCGTGTTGGCAGCCTCAGCGATACATGTCATTAGGAGGGCCCCAATCAAGACTCGGGGTGCCCACGTTATCGCTCCAAAACAAACAAAACAGAGGCTTGAAAGCCAAGCAAGCGGCAGCAGCACATGTCCGGTCGGCCCCTCTTCAAACACATGGGTGGTGCTGCTGCCACTGCGGAGCCGCGAGCGTGTTGTTCTTACTGGAATGCGTCGTCTATATATAGAGCGTCTTCCTACTCAAACAGAATAGCGTCAGGCCGGCACAAAGTTGAATGCGTACGGTTGCATGCAGTCACTGGTGGCTCATCACTGCTGCTGCGGTACCAGCTTGAGGCACGCATCAACTTAAACATTTTATTGTCCGCAGTGTTTCTCCTCGTGATGAGGGACAATTTGGGTTATTCATTTTGTCATTTGTTTTTTTTTTACTGAGTTTAAGCACACGGTTAACTGTTTGTGGGAATAGATGAGAGTACATCCATTGCGTTGTAAACTGAAGGGGCAGGCTGCAAAAACCGTAGGTTGGACGGAGTTGAAAGAAATCGATGGAACATCACGACATCCACATTTCAATAACGCAGACATTCTCTCTCCGTCTACACTTGTCCCTCGCTCGCTCTCTCTCGTACGGGATGATACAACCTGGTTACACCACGTGAGGGTTCAGCGAGGGGCCGTGCTGTAGCCTGCCAGTTCATGTTCTTCCAGGTGAGATGTGTCCCCTGATCTTTCACTGGGGGGAGTAAAGGGCTGAGCATACCAAAATGGAGTGGCGACAATTTAAGTGTGAACGTATAACAGCAAGCGACAGACATTAGCAACGATCATAGCGCTGCAGCCGTCGGACCTCTCTTGGTCTTGATTCTGCCTTTTATTGCTCAGTCCTCTCCCTCTCTCCCGCGCGGTGTATCCCTGTATCCCTGTGTATCCCCCTGACTCTTTAAAGCAAAGCCATCCAGTGTCGGGTCAAAGGTCAAGGGCCAGAGATGCTGGAGAAGTGGTTCAGCCTGCACTGCGATTGGTGGTGGGGCCATGGGGAGAGGCGAGAGAGACGGGGGTTCAGATATCAAGGGGGGGGGGGGGTTCGTGCAGAGAGGGTTTGATATAGGGTCAGGAGAAGAAGCAGCAGAAGCCAGAGGAGAGAGGGGGCGGTGTCACAACTCATCCCCAGAGATAACTGTGTGCTGTGGGGGGGGGGGGGGGGAGAATGCAGGCCATGTCCATGTCATAGACCATAAACAATATGGATGTAGCCATAGCCCAGTCCGTGACGTCAGCTATTGGTGTACAATACGTCCACTTCTGAAGCGGTAGATTTTATGCATATTGAGGGTGGGAATTTAATGGCTCATCTTAATTCCTTAAAAGGTGACATATTCTACCACCAGGTGTGAGTGTGATTAGCCGTTACAAGCCGTTTTGAAAATCTGCCTCTTCTGAAATCACAGGTGGGCGTGTCCACATAGATGTATGACGGATAGATGAGCAACGTTTGCTACAGTCCACTGGGTAGGCTGGTAGACTGATCTATCCAGCACACATCTACAGTATGTGGACACGCCCACTTGTGATGTCAGAAGTGGCAGATTTTCTAAACGGCTTGTAAGGGATAATCACACTCACACCTGGTGGTATGATATGTCACCTTTAATATGTCATAATATGGAGATGAACTAGCCACTGAGACCCTATATTTTTATTTATTTTTTTTGCTTCGAATTACGTGAAGGCAATAAATGTATTCCTATTGACCTAAAGTGGAACCGGGTCGTTCAGCAACTATCCATCACCCTGAACCACCTCCAGGTCGTTAGAGGAACCCCCGGTCGGTCTCTCCTGCCAGGGCTCCGTGAGCAGGCGGTCATGGCTGCCGCTCGGTCCCATGTAGGATGCCAGCTACACCACCTCGCAGATGTCTTCTCTCCATCGGGGGCTAGTGGGATTTTAATTGCATTCGTGTTCAGAGGGAGGATGGCGGCGGCGGAGGTGGATGGGTAGGGGCGGGGGGGCGGAGGGGGGATTGGATTGCATTTACATTTCGGTCATGACTGCCTGGGCTCGCAGGGTTCACAGATCAGAGAGCGGGGAAAACACAACGGGCTGGAGGCTAAACAACCTTGGGGGAGGCACACCTGCGGTCGTTAAGGCATCATGTCTTTGACTCAGAGCTGCCGCGCCGCGGTGCGCATCATCAAAAAGCGTGGTATCATCAGAAAACCGCAAACGCATGAATATAAATGATGTGTCTTTTCTTTTTATTACATTAATAACCTGGTAACGCACGCGCACACACACACACACACACACACACACACACACACACACACACACACACACACACACACACACACACACACACACACACACACACACACACGCGCACACACTTCACTGAATCTTGACGATTCTGCGGAATGCGCCAACATCTGCATAATACAACAAAACTAATTTGCCGTTTCCCCACTGTTCTTGAGACCCGCGAAGAGGAACATGCTCATCGCTCTCCTCGTGAACACAGCATAATCATCCAGGATTTATGCTTCCAGCTTGTATCAAATTAATTGTGCATGGACTGTGAAGGGTCGAGAGAATATCTCATATAAATGGATTTCACCTTGTCATCACACAATCACATGGACTAAAAATACCCCTCTCATTTTCCTCTCTTTATCCCAGGAAAGAGTGCACTGCCACTGGATACATGGCTCATGTGATCGCTAATTTACATGTGGCAGTGTTAAATGATATCATCAGCATTATAATTACTAGCAGTAATTACTACTATTCATAAAATGCAGAGTAGTAGACGTAGTCGTAGTAGTGGTAGTAAAATAGTAGTAGAAGTAGCAGTTTGTGGTTTTAGTACTACTTTTATTAGAAATACTATTTATGTTATGACTTGCTTTTTGTTGTTGGGCTGTTGAGTTTCTTATGAGTTCTCTATTGATTCCCGAGGATAACATACTTTATATACATCAACGGTTGGGCTGTTTCATTAATCATGTTGTGAAGGGTGTCAGGACAATGACAGATGGCATTGTTTGGGCGTGAACATGGTATTGATGGTTCAGTCATATCCAATCCACTCGACTACATAACCAGGGGAAGACTTGACCTATTGGCATGTAGAAATGTAACCGTTTCAAAAAAAACACCACCATTTAGTTGTATTTAATAAGCTAATAATGTTCCTAATTTATATGTGGTTTTCCACCATTTACGCCATATTATATATTTGTGTACTTTGGTACATTGAGTATAAAGGCCATGTCCTCAATGAGATTGGACCAGAGAACCGTCTCAAAAGTACTACTTTTACACCGTTTATAATATGGAATGTTTTCATGCTCTACATAGCAGTGTTCCCAAGCAAGGCATTGACAAAGTAGCTGGCTGGAAAACCCAGAAGAGGTATTTCTTCGATCATTACCAATTAGAGGGTTCCGCGCAAAAGATTGTTGTTGCTCTTAATGCAGTTTCTTTGTGGAGGGCGGCAGGGGATCCGGGGAACAGACTGGTGCACGAGTCACCAGCATACCTCCCATTGATTACCCTGGTAGATATTTACATTGTTGTGGAAAATAGAACACTTAAACTCGAGCAAGAAAAGAGATCAGGAAAGCATCGATTAAAGTTAAAGACCTTTATTTCGAACTTCAAGAAAGTCGTACAAAAAACCACAAAGTTCTGCAGAACACCTGTGTTTTCAACTTCAGCAAACTGTTATTTATTGTCTCGCTCAGATTTTTTGGTTTTTATTGTCTCGCTCTGTGATTCCTCCCATAAGCTCCAAGCTAGAGTTATTATCAAACAATGCCCATACACAGCTTCAACATCAACCAACTTCCTTTTTTTCCCTAGTTCATGGTCTTCAAGCACAACTTGGTTTTCCACGTATTGGTGTCAAACCTATCACAGTTTCCCTCATTCTTTAACCTTGCCTTCCTAATCCATTCATTGCCAACACAATCTAATCATAAGGTTGTCTTGAGCTCATCAGAAAAATTATATTGTTCAAGGAATATGAGTAAATACTGGTGGCACAAAACATTGGATGACCTTTTTAAGAAGCCAAAAGACCCAAAGACTGCGTTTTCCACGCTTAGCCAATATATTAACTAATCCTTCTAAGGGTATATTCAAATTCTCCCACAACATCTAGCTGGTTCATAGTTGTGTCTGCTGAATAAGCCTGGTCTTAGTAGCTTGACCAAATGATTTGGTAACCCTCTGTTCAGTTTTTACTAGTGGGTTTGTGATGTGAAGCAGCAGTTGGACGTTTCACACTGTATTATTTTACCACTCTGGCTGATTTCAGTTTAAAGTAAAGTATGGTATATTCAGCATTAATACTGGCAGGTGGAAGCAGTCTGGAACTAAGTCTTGGGAGGTGTAACACCTTCTGGTACTTATATACTGGTAGATTTTTTGTACAAAAAGAAAAACTGGACTGGACTGGGTCCCTCTTCAACATGGATTCATAAGGCTTATGAGGCCATCTCATGTGTGAATTAACTGATTTTAGTCACTTAAAAAGGTCTGTCCCATTTAATCACTGATATTATTAAGAAGTTGATATTTAAAGTTCAAAATAAGATGACTTCCGCACATAAAAAGAAAACCACAAGAAGTACTCCTCAACATTTCTGTGGGTATGCCAAGGAAGATTAGGTCAGCTGTGGGTTGGAGATATCTCAAAGAGAAACACGCTGGAAGTGGTCATCCAAGCTTCCTGGGTAAGACGGTATTGGCAGGCAACGCCAGGACTGTTGTCAATAGCGCAGAGCTCATGTTTTTCCTAACGCTTTGCATTACCACTGTGGCAAAGCTATGCGCTCTGTCTTTAAAGACACACCAGACTGCAAGCTCCTGGCCTCCTGCAGCAGCGTGTTCCCAGCTTCTACCGGATCACAGCTGGACGTGCACATAGGCTGAAGTCACATATATATCGAGGTCGGCACACACACACACCCACACATACACATACATACACACACACACGCGCGTGCGCATAGCGACTAGAAGTCAAAGACAAAGACGTATGGAGGGAAGCGGGGAAGAGCCGGCTTGGCAGGGGCCCTGTAATGAGAATAATGACCGTGTCAACATGAAAAGATGGATGGCACGGAGAGAAAGGAGCAGAGGAATAGAGGAAAGGAGCCTCATCCACGAGCGGGCAAAAGGGAGTGGTTGACGGCAAAGCCTGTAAATCCATTTGGTTCTTCAGACATGGAGGAAGAATGGAACTGACAACGGCTTGCGGGGCCTGGCGCTCCATAGAGTGGAGACCAGAAGGAGAGAGAGAGAGAGAGAGAGAGAGAGAGAGAGAGAGAGAGAGAGAGAGAGAGAGAGAGAGAGAGAGAGAGAGAGAGAGAGAGAGAGGGGGAGAGTCGAGGCAAAATAAATAATGTGTCACCAAGCGGGAGGAGGGGGAAGCCGAGGCAGGAGCTGTCAGAACTCTGCTGCTGTGTGTAGATTAAATCTGTGGCTATTTAAAGAGGGAAAGCACGCCAGAGCCCCTACCCCGGCAGACACCGCCGCCGCCGCCGTCCACACCCCTTCCTGCCCCTTCGCTGTGACATCACCGGCAGTCATCACCTCACTGTGTCGGGGGTGAGGACGGGGGACGGGGCGGGAGAGAGACGAGAGTTGGGGGGTGTATGACTAACTGAGCTAAACGGTTCTCGCCGCGCACTCACTGATGTCATGTATATTTTGTACGAGCGTTGCATAAAACCCAAGGTCAGATATACAGGACTTTTGCCTTGTGACTCAGAGCAGGGGGCGGTCATTGCACGGGGAAGTATAGAGCAGCGAATGAATCACACATTGGAGGATTTCTATTTTGTTAGCT
Organism: Micromesistius poutassou; assembly: GCF_964030765.1. Classification (NCBI taxonomy): domain Eukaryota; kingdom Metazoa; phylum Chordata; class Actinopteri; order Gadiformes; family Gadidae; genus Micromesistius; species Micromesistius poutassou. The sequence continues at coordinate 1,639,070 of NC_140282.1, forward strand.
TGTTTTTTAAATATCTTTCAGCTGCCAAGTTGGACGAACGGATCACTACAGGTTTCGTTTGGACGGCGTATCCGGGCTGCTTTCGTTCACAGACTGTGCCTTAATCTGGCAGACCCTGACGTCGTTATGCGATGGATGCTTGTGTTTGCTGTGCATCACTCAGGAGATGAGAAATGTACGTGCGACATTGTTTTGGTACACACACTCCTGTTTGCGCACACATTGTTTGTTGACAAGGAAATGTTTCAGTGTGCGTGCGTGCGTGCGTGTGCGTGATTAGGCTGACAGTGCGAGGGCGTGCATGCGTGTGCATGCGTGTGCGTTTGGTGACGGTCTAGGTCGATGGCTGTCAGCAGAGCCCCGCCATGCAGTCACATGGCTTGGATTGTTGTTCCCCATCCTTTACGTGACCCCCAGGCTGATGACACAGGCATCATTGCGTCCTGCTCTGCCAGCAGAACTGCAAGGCCTTCACCCCACCCCCACCCCCCTCCTCACACACCCTCTCTCTCACTTTCTCTGTCACTCCATCTCCTCCTCCCTTTCAGTCCACGGCAGTAGAACTCGCCGAGCGATGGACTCATTTGGACCCACTCAGTTATCTCTCTGTTCAGCCCTAAGAATCCTTCACGGCTTTTGTTGCCATCAATCAAACGCGGGCTGCCAAGGAGACAGAGACACTGAGGGGTGTCAAAACACTGTCCAAACCAAGAGGCTCATCCGTGTAGGGTTATGGCTCCACATTTACACATACACACACACGATTCTATGTTTATTTAATGTGGACGTTTTTCAAATGTTTTCCTGATGCCGGTGTGGAATGGTGTGTGAAAGAGCAGGCCTTGCATCAGTGAGTGCTCAGAGAATGACAGTTATTGCATCATCAAGCCGGAGAGAAAAAAAAAAAAAACAGCAGAAACTAGGATTGGAGGAGGCGTTCTCACTTGCAGGCTGCGAACATGGGGTTCAGGCTCCACTGAAAATTGCAGGCGAGGACAAATAAACCGGAGAGGCTCGTCTAAAAAAACACTTCATGAATGTTTTCCAGCAAATGGCCCGAGCCAGCTTCCCGACTTAACGTCTACCTGCTAATTGGATGCTTGGTTTGACCTCACACTAGTTTGATTCCAATGCCAATGTTTGAATTACGAATAGACTGTGGGACTGCAATGTCCTCCTTCCTTCCAGCAAGCCTTTCTAGTCTTGTCAAAGTCTTTGGAGAGTCCCAGCAGAGACCGACATGCAGCCATCTGTTGTCAATGTACAGATTCATAAAACGTGTATTTTGTTTTCGGAAATTGTACCGTTATGTTCCCCAGATAACATCCTCTATTGCTCCAGAAAAGACAAACACATTGAATGTTTGGAAGTGACTTGCCACAACACTTTGGTGAAGAATTTGGTGCATTGACAGATTCCATGCCCTGAAATATATTCTGTCAAATCCGACTGTGCCGCCGAAACCCTAAAAAAGAATCTATGCTTTAAAAAAGATGCATACAATTCTAAGCACCCTCTGAGAATGTTGCGTTGTGGGACAGGTGTGTTGGATTGATTGTGTGTTAGCCAGTCTGTCAGCAGGACTGTCAGTCGGCCACTCAGCCAGTCAGTCGGTCTGCTTGACTGTCACTCAGTGGGGTGAAAGTGTATAAAAAATGTAAGGATGAACACTCGCGGACATCCCCATCCTTGCCTAAATAGTTCATTTTATATACAGTGTATAAAAATATCGACTAGATCTATCTAGACTCTATCTAGATTCTATCTAGACCCAGTAGCATATGACTGCACAGTACATTCAATAATGGATATTTTGACATCTATCAAACATTGATATGTTTAGTATTATGGAGACTACCTGTCTCACTTTGAACTACAGGACATATTCTGTTCACACAATGCTGATTCTATCACGACTAGTGTGGGCTTATTTAATCTCCTGAATTACTTGTTGACAAAGTTCAGTCCATCCCATAGCTCCTCTCCGTTTTCTAATCCCAGGCCATACATATAAAGTGCAGATTTCAAATTGCAGTGGATAGGTAGTAGACACGATGTCCGTAGTGAATTGGATTTGTGTATGGGTGTTATATTATGGATAACCTTCAGAAAAGTGATGTGGGATGCAGATCGACTTCCCCGCCGGATTGATTTACATTGTGGCTTCAGCGGATACTGTGCTTTCGTGGTCACAAATTGATACTTTTTTTCCATTATATTTGTGTTATGCTTTCATAAAAGGATGATCTCGCCAAACCGTTATGCAAAATGAATGTTTAGGATTGACATACAAGCTATGCAAGCTCCACTCACTCTCAACAAAGACATATTTGCACATATGTATGTATGTATGTATGTATGTATGTATGTATGTATGTATGCATAATCGCTGGTCGACAGAAACGCTTATTGTACTGCATTATGAAGGGAACAATATGTATCCTTGACATCCTTAAAAAGGGGGCTCCAGTCCAAACTCACACTATCGGAGAGAGAGTTGTCTCCGCCCCCTCCTCCCCAGACTTGAAGCTTACGTGGGTTGCCAGGTTGAGCAGAGCACAACATTATATTTGAGACAAACGCTATTATTCTACTTTGACAACGTCAAGCGATGACGAGCCCCACACTGTAAGTTGATCAGCTCATGTAGTAGTTTCAACGTATTCATTGTTTTCAAATGATGCCAGCTCACGTGGCATCAGCCACAACATCCCTCCTGGCTCTAAGCTGCCTCCGCGTTTCAACAAACGCAGGTAGAATCTAGTACCATCTCAGTTGATCCAGTTTGTTCGTCTGCTTCCATGGCTGCAGCACGGTGTGTTTGCGTGCCAATTTGTTTCATATCTGGCAACCGGGGCTGGTCTGAGAACAGTGAGTCATAACACAGAGGCCAAAACAACAACAAACGTTCTGACCCGCAACGGAAATTTCAAAGGAGAACATACTGGCATTGTTGTTGGAGAGGCCAGTGTTCCTACATACATCTACGATTCCAAGAAAATACCCCCCCCCCCCTAAAAAGAGACGTTAGATTTTTTGGCAGGAGGTTTCTGTATGTATGTATGTATGTATGTATGTATGTATGTATGTATGTATGTATGTATGTATGTATGCCTGTGTGTGTGTGTGGGTGTATGTATGCCTGTGTGTGTGTGTGTGGGTGTATGTATTTATGCCTGTGTGTCTGTATGTGTGTATGTGTGTATGTATGCCTGTATGTCTGTGTGTGTGTGTGTGTGTGTGTGTGTGTGTTTGTGTGTACGTGCTAATGTTGTATGTAACACACATGGATATGTATGGATGCATATGGATATGTATCTTTGTGTATATACACAAGGGGGGAGGATGAAGGTAGACGGGGACCACAGCCCTCCTGTTTTCCTCTCGCTGGGCGGGGCTGGCGAGAGAGGACCGCTTCCTCCCCCACATCACACCCTCCCCCATGCCAACTCTGTAGCCTATAATTACCGCGAGAAACCTGCGAGAGACAATCATAATTGTTGCGAAGGAAAATAGCAGGGCAGCGTACACTGCTGTACGCGCAGTGCCCGAGCTCTCGGTGAACACACAAGGATTTCCCAAAGCTTCCAGAAAGGCTTCGAGCAATCAATACGTTTCAGTGCTTATGTATTTCCAATACCCCATGAATGGAGGTGACGCGTACGCATTGACTGATTGTTTTCACCACGAAACCGCAGGGGGGGGGGGGGGGGGGGGGTAGGGGTTAGCATGATGCTAAACATGTAACCGTAGGAAAGTGTTAGGCTGGCCGTTTGAGATTTAGCATTCAAGGCTGCCTGTGTGGCATCAAAGGTGCGTTTGTTGCAGAAGGGGCTAAACCTTAGTTTTGAAATACAACACAGCTCACATCAGTCTCCAAACTCTCCAGCGTTTTTTTTTGTTTTTTTTACCTCATTCACGATATTCAAGTAGTGCCCTCATGACGAATGCTTGATCAATAAGAGCCTAGCTTGAATCAGAATTCAGCCCACTGTCCGACAGGGATTAGACGCTTATTGAGTTATGATAACTCATGGTCAGCAGCCCAAGGAGTTGACAACAGAAAGAAAAACTATAGAAATATATGTCCAGTCCACCTAGATATGTGAAGATATCACCTAGATATATGTTAAGATCTTAAGAGCACTACCTCAACACGCACACGCGCACACACACACACACACACACACACACACACACACACACACACACACACACACACACACACACACACACACACCGCTTTCTGCTGAGAAATACTCTGAATATGACCTGAATGGCCAATGCATGCCCCTCTTAACAACATCAGTCACAACTAAAAGGAGAACCGACCACTCCTTATGCGCTCTGGTCAGCAACATGCGGTAACAAGCACAGCAGAACGCACCGCAATAGAGAGGGCGGGGCTAGCGAGTGAATCCGTCACACCAGCAGGTAGGTATGCGGGGCTTCCAGATGGTGGCCTCGCGGGGAAAACGTCTCCTTGGGATTTTGTTTGCAAATAGACTGTCTCCGTCCAAAAAGTCAGCGGCTTCTCGCAGCCCCGACGTCTGACTTCCGTTCTCAACGCCGCGCTTTAGGAAGCGCCGTATCTATAATAAAGTCGCGGGCTGGAAGACGTCCCGTTGCTTGGCGGCGGCGGCGGGGAGGGAGAGAGAGAGAAAGGGGGGGGGGGGGGGGGAGAGAGTGAAAGTGACAAGCTGTGACAGGTGTGTCAGTCCACGGCCGACCGCTCCACACATTGTCACTGATAGAAAACGCGGAGAGCCCGCTGGAAGCAATGACAAATAGTTTTGCAATATAGAAGTAAGGATAACAGCGCAATGTCAATATCAGCAGGCTCTATTGTGGCGCTGAAAGAGCGGTGCGCGCTGGAGCCCCTGAGCCCCTCAACTTTCCGTTTAGGAGCGTGCGTCGCTATATTGGTTATTTTCTCTTCAAAGGCTTGACGCTCCCACTTCTGCTCCCCCTCTTCCATTTCCCAGCTTCCTTCCATCTTGTCTTTCTGAAACGGCAACAGAGATTTATCACCCGGGTTCAAATAACCGCCTCGTCTGAAGTGCACCTATAGAGGTGATAGTAGGTTACAAAGAAGAGACATCTAAGACAAATATATATATCTATATATATATATAGATATATATATATACTATCCTATATATATCCTGCGTTATTTGGATGACGCAACTAGTTTGCCGAGCAAGTTAGTTAGTGTCTTGTTGTGATCTCAGTTCTAGATTAACATTCATCAGTTTAACTGATTAAAAATATTTGCAGGAGACACAGGAGTCCCCCCAAAAATATTTTGTAGAGAGATATTCAGAGAGTAGTTTATTTTTTATTGTAAACATGGCGGCTCCAGCTTTCAGGTCTTACCGGAGAAGGTGTGAATGTGGAGTGCAGCTGAGAGTCTTGTGTGCGGAACATTGATTAAAACACAAGAAGGGGGTTCTTCACGTTGAATCAGATAAGATTGCAGACACTGGGTCTAACATAATTGACTTTGGAGCCGTCTTTGTGAACGAGCGTTTAAAGCCTTTACCATACGTACACATTATGTTAGGTTTAATGAGCGCAGGAGGCTACACCATGCGTCTCATCAATGTAAATAAATATTTAAAACTTAATCGACATTCATTTAGATGAGAGACACCATTGGTGGTTTTCGATCTAGTATGCGGTAAGTTATTATAAATGTGCTATTTTCTCTTCAGAGCAATATGTTTAAATCTGTCTTTGTGCAGGTTCTAAAAAAAACCTTGATTTTTCAGAATTTGTATTTTCATGACCTTTTCCATGTACTTCTGTATTTAGATACATCCGCACCTCAGCCTGATAAATATTTAACTAAGACACTAATTGTTTGACGACAATGTCAACAGCTGTAGAGCTTGAGAGGGTTGACCTTATCCTTCAAATCCCTCATAAGTGATTGGAAAACAACAAGCGTGTAACAGTGGCTCTCACTCATCGCAGTGAGATGAGGAGGGTTAAACCCTCCTGTAAAAGCTTGTTAGAAAAATAAATAGCCTAGTCTCCAAGCAAGCTAACTACAGATGAGGGTAATGTATTATAGGATTTGGTGCAAGGAAAGCACACTCCAAACCTCCACGCAATAAAAGCTGTTGGTCCCACATTAGTAGTGCTGCCCGGTGCTTTGGCCAAGCGCTTTCAGTCCTGACCCCATGTTCAGCTACAACAAAATACCTGAAAGTGTCCCGAAGTACACTTATTACACTAGCAGTTGGGGCCGTAATGATATATTAAGTGTCAGTCAGTCAGAAAATGTGTTTTTCGGTTTGGAAGTGTGTCGGCTCTTTGCCGCTCTGTATGTTGTTTTCAGGATTACCGCGCACAGGTCTGGACAAGTGACAAGTGTTGGCAGTAACAACACTCGTCACAACAGCTTTCAGATTATCACACCTCCCGGATCTTGACTGAGACTATTAAAAAAGTGTAAAATAGTGTTAGTTCGCAACAGTGATAACAAGAAGTTGTGTTTTGTTAACCACATAAATCATTGAATGAAGAGACGATAGCAAACACTGACACACACTAATTTAAAATTGATAAATGTCGACAGGGGTCTTTACTCTCCATTACTTTGTTTTTGCAGATGCGTGACAGTTGCCTGATACATACTGGAAAGTATATCAATATTGAAAGGAAATTGCAACTGCCGCAATACACAACATGTACTGAGATCAGACAGCACCTTTCTATTCAATATTATTTCTGATTAATAAGGTTAACTTGGTGATTCTATGCTCACTGCTTTAGCTTTGTCTTAGAGATGGACTGTCATTTATTCCAGAAAGGAAATCGCTGGATTGGACTGAGCCTCCTCTTGCAGAACTTCTTCTGCTTCCAGAGAGATTGCAAAGGCTCAAGACCTTTTTCAACACACAGAGACCCAATGGAGGGGAACCTCGGTAAATGGCCCGTGTACAGGGCTAGTAGTTCAGTGGGGCTCACCCCAAGATGCTATACTGTAGCTGCCTGCAAAAGCCAAGCTCCCTCTCTGGCTTGTTCACCGAGTGTAACGCACAACCTGGTTTTAATTATCGTCAAAGCCTTCCAATAAACTCACTAGTTGCCAAACAGCAGGTGGGATGAGCTGGCCAGCGTAATTGCCTAAATTAAGCAACGTAGGGCTATACTGAAGGTGTTAGTATATATAAGTGGTTGGTTTTCCTTTGCCTCGAGGAAAGGGTTGACCTCTTACCGTCGTTCCCGGGGATAAATGGCGCCCATTAAAGCCCTGAAGTTGGTAATGGCGCTTTTGATTAGGGGGTTGGTCCTGTGCAGGCCGACCCTTGCTCTCTACCATCTCCATAAACATGAGTGACTCCGGAAAGATGAAAAAGCTGGAGGCATGTGTGTGAAGAAGTCTCACAGCCCCGTTTCGTGACAGGATAATTACAGCAGCGATGCGTCCTGAGAACCCTTCAAAGACCCCTTACTTCCTCTTGAAGACCACAAGCATCACGTCTCACCAATCAGGATGGCCGGGCGAAAATAAGATCTTCACTGTTTCATTGCCATTGTTTTCCTCCCTCTCACACGCAAACAAACACATACTGTTGGGCGGCAGTGGCTCAGGAGGTAGAGCGGGTTGACTGGCAACCGGAGAGTTGCAAGTACAATCCCCGGTGTCTCCTAGATGAGTGTCGAGGTGCCCCTGACCAAGAGACCTAACCCATACTAATCCCAATGAGCTGTCTGTTGCTGTGAATGGTTGATAGTGATGTCAGTCTGGGGATGTATGTATGAATGAATGGGTGTATGAATGTATGCTTTGAGTGGTTACAAAAGCACTACATAAAAGTAGTCCATTTACCATTTACACACCCACCATTAACAATAAAACCAGCTGGATGATAACTGATTTAATATGACCAACAACTCAAGCGACCAACATTTTAGTGCTTGAAATAGTGGCACTGTAAAAGTAGACTGCAGTATCAGTGACGGATACTTCCTATGTTGAACTCCTGCAAATAGCACTGTGAAGTACTCAAGAGTCCTCAAAGGCTAATGTACACAGCACAGACGACTGGTATCAAACCAAGACTATTGGTCTGAAGTGTGTGTGTCTGAGTGTGTCTTTATACGGTTTCACATGCTCCCCAGGCACACAGTTCCCCAGGTGTTCTGCTTTCTCCACCTCAGAGACATTAAGGTAAGGGCACTTAGCGCCACAGTAGAAAGCCTTCCTGCTCATCGACCCCACGCATGCTAAATAAGGCGTTGGTAAATAAAGGATGGCTTGATGGGGAATACTGTTGCCTCCCGGCAAAATATGGGGTTTACCTCTTAGTTTTTTGATATGCAAGTTATACCTGTGTGCTTTCTAGTTTGCCACCCCCGAACCCATGCGTCTTAGGGAACACAGCAGGGGGTTCCGATTTATTTGCTGCGTAAAACTCGATTGTCGGACCAGTCCGTAAGGAGAATGCACTTTTGATAAAGGGACATGCATAAACATTGTGCAATTATTTACACCTACATTACGGAGAACACTATTGATTTTGAAAGTAGGAGCCATCTGTGGTTTGTGAACATATACTGTAGTGACTTCAGTGAATTGCTTGCCGCTGCCGCCGCCGCCGGGAGAGATGAAGTGGTATCAAACTAAATGGGAGTGCACATTTGGTTTCAACCCCTGTTAGAGAGTAGAGCTCAATTGGGCGCGAACAGGAGAGGGCTGCAGAGATGGGGAGAAAGCTGCAGGAACTAAAAACATTAAAACAATATTTGCAAACATTTTATCTTGCAGCCAGCATGCCAGGCCATTTGGATAATTGCAGAAACATTTTCCTAACTTGCATGAACTGCTTGCAGCAAGTTAAACGCTTGCACAGGAGCAGGCTCACAATTAATTGTAACGTTGAGAAATGCTTACAGTTTAATTTATTCCCTAACATTTATTTATATGGGTCCATTGATCCATATGGGAAATAAATTATTTCCTAACGCTGGAGGCTTGGTAATTAGTAGCCTATTTTTTTTGTTGCTTCCCTCAGTATACTTATACAGTGATTATATAAATAATAGGTGGGATAGGGACAGATAGAGACGGACAATTTGAAGACCATAGAATCCTCCATTCTGTTTCTATCAATCCAAAAATATCCCCAAGTTAACAGTTTAAAAAACTAAACGAGACAAGAAAGCGATTACTCCCCTCTCTTTAAATGACTCCCTGTGTGTCTGATTATTATGGCAGAGATTATTGATCAATAGGTCCAATATTACTATTGTGCTTGGAAAGCTTCCATTGCCTGTGCATCAAGCAAAATGAAACCAGGGACCAGTCTGTTCACATTGAAACACATCTGTTCCAACAACGGTGAAGTATTGTTGGACACAGATGGTGAAGTTCTCAGACAAATCATAGAATGCTTCAGACTGTTCCGGTTTCTTGTGTTGAATCGATTTTTGCAACATGCATTACACATCACAATTTGAACTCCACTATTATCGTCAATGGTCGTTTCTAATGAACGTCGACATGAGTACCGGCGGCCTCTTCGGAGGAATACAGGCGGGCTTCCACTTGTGATGAGTTAAGCGTGAGTCTAGGTAGAAGGGAATATAAGAGAGAGGGGGTCTTGTAATGGATGTGGACAGCACCCAGATCACTACTGTGGCAGAGACGAGACTGTTCAAAGAGTTTTTTCCAGTTTCTTTTTTACATTATCGACCATCACTCAGTGTTAGATTACGTTCAGTCTGTCTTTCCCATCACTGTACAATTCGGTCACTGTCAGGGCCCCCCAAGTGTCCTTCATTCACTCCAGCCCTCAATTACCCAGAGCGATCATAAAAGACAGGTGATGAGGTGCAGCAACGGACCCAGGCAGACGTGCTGCGTGGAAGTCTTTCTTGTTAAGGCCCCCACAACGAGCCTCGGAATCACTCGCTCCTGCTGACCCACTGCTGTAAATGTTACTCTTTTGATAGCTGACAGATACGGTGGTGGAGACAAAACCATCATGTGTGTCTTTTATCACTGAAGCACAACCATAAAGAAGGACCGATTATATGGTGTAGGATCATGGGCACATGGAACGGTTTGCTAGCTTCTGTCAAAGCAGCCTTTTTGTTCAAGGAAAAAAAAAACAAGTGTTTAGAAATGCTGCATGGATTGCACCAGATGTTCCTGCTGTATTCTATAGCTTCCTGAATGTTTGACATCATTAAAAGCTTCTAGGCGTTGAGGCTTTGATTGGTAGGCGTTGTTTGCACAACTGGGCATCTCTTGTGCAAGCGAGGATAGGAGGAAAATACATGCTGTTGTGGCAGAAATAAAAAGCAGTCTCTGTTGGAGGAAGGAAATGAAAGGAAGCATAATATGATATGCAAGTTCTAAAGTAGGGAGAAGTGTTGATGGTGCAAAAAAGTATAATGGTATAGAGAATGCGCAGTGGTTTTTGAGTTTTGTATGTTTTGTCATTATCTTGTAGCGGTGCCATCTTTCTTGGGAAAGGTCCAAGGCTAAATGATCATAATCAATGCACCAACCACTGATAAGCAAGTGATTTGCCGATGATGTCCGGACATTATTGTTTGCATTTACTTTATATACTCTAATGCAGGACTATAGATTGGTTTCAGAGGTATAAATATTTAGTTTTTGCAGAAGTATTCTCACTCCCATAAGAAAAATGAAACAGACCATGCAGTCTTTGTTCTATCCAGGCCCTGTTGCAGACATTAATTCCAATAAACCCTAGCAGATAATATGCAAGTTTAGTGCTAATCGCATAATTATTCAGAAAGTTCAACTTGAGCATTTTCTATACTCATTGTGTTGTTTCTATATCAAACACGGCGAGTCGCCTTGGTAATGTGATCGTGTTCATCCAGCCCCTGCACCAATCTGCTTACACAATCATTCACTTTTATAGCACAATCGTCACATGTTCTCCTCTGGGAAACCAAAGTCACAGATTATTGTTCAGTGTTGCTGCATTGGACCCATCTGTGACCTCAAAAGACTGGGTACAGATGTCATTCACGGTGAAACAACGAACAAAAAGAAGAAAAGGGTTGCTGGTACGTCCGTCCGGTGTGAAAGGTCTGTCATAGCTTACAGTTTACTGTCTACGAGCACAAAAGGGATTTTTAACGATCACCCTCATGAAAGGATCACCCTAATGATTGACTGAAAGTAATTTAACACTCAGATGATGTTGAGCAGGATGGAGGGGGACAGTTGCGTTGTTTTTTTTCCCTCAAACCGTATTATTACTCCAATTAAATCAATAGACAAAGAATGCTGTAAGAGGATCTCTTGTTCCAGGTTCATATAAATAATAGTGGATGTATTAGCTCAGCTGCGGATGCATATTGGTCACACATTTGACAGATTATCATTTGACAATGGGAAAAAAACACCAAACACATTTCTAAAGATACAAAAGCTTGGTTAGTTCACCAAAAAAATAAAAAATAAAATTTTCAATGACATTCATGAGTATGAAGCAAATCAGACTGAAAACAGCATTAGAAGCATTAGCAGATTAGAACAGTCATTCAGCACTGGTCCCTTTCAGCGGTGCCAATGAGGAAAAGCATAGCCTAGATAGTCTGTAGTTATACCGTACCAACACTGGCAGACCCCCAGGGCTCCTTGGCTGAGTGTGCCATGCAAGCACACGTTTCCAGGCACTGATCCATACAGACACAACACGCAGCCACCAGTATGGGGGAGGGCTGAGGAAAACGCATCATATCTCGTATCTCTCCGATCGTAGATGGTTCAAGTTGGTAGTGCAGTCGACTGAACTCAACCAAGTTCAGCTGAAAGCTGAAAGCAAAATATACCGAAGGAGAATGAATTGTGTGATTGCGTTTTTAATCTAGGTAAGGAGTAATCAAGAAGCCACTTCAAGATGGGCAAATTAGTCCGACTGCACCATAGGTCATACTGGGTTTGCGATAAACACAATAAGTATGGCTCATTTAAATCATATTCTACTTTTGAAGTCTGGGTTATAGGGCTGATAATCACACTTCTCAAATTGTGATGCAAAAGGAATAGGAATACCAATCCCACTTCAGACACGAAGCCATAACACGAGTAAGGCTTCATTGTCGTTGAATCGAATTTCAAAGGCTCAAGATCACATTTCACAAATCTCTGGGTAGAACCTCACTTTGGTTGGCATTCAGCAGCAATTATGTTCCAATTCAACGTGTGCATGTTCTCTGAAAACTTTCCCTGTTTCAAAACACTTGGCTTAATTGCAAAATGGCTGAAGGAAATGTATCATTTAGCTGGCGACAGGAAGCCTGAGTGTTTTCATTTTACAATGGATTGTTTTTGAGCCCAGAACACGCTGATTAAAGGTTCTAAAATGTCGAGTATTAGGGGTTGAATGTGATGTGTCGCCGGCGAGTAATCCGCGGTGTGAGCGAAAGTGCTTTTTATTCACAAGTGGCGCCGTGGCTGCTGATGCCTGAAGTATGGAGGTTAATTGAGACAACATAAAAAAAAATTAAATCATTTCACAATAAACATTCATGCCGCACCGTAGCCTACAGGGAAAGTGCCCGCCATCACGTGAAATTATTTTCTGACAGTATACTGACAAACAAATTATTAGGCAGTTCTGTGTGCGAGCGATTGTGAAGGGAAGACACCCATTTGTTTCTTTAATCTTTTTTTTATATCAAAATTGATCTGGACTACACCATGGGGCAAGACAAATTAGTAGCTCGTAATCTTTCAAGCCCAGTGAACAACAGTTTGGCCATTTGAGTTGTTTACCAACACTTGGTGCTGTGGAATTCAATCAGTGTACTCTCCCTGCCTCAGTCAGACTGAGTGGGTGGCTAATCCTGCACTCGAAACGGAGGTTGTGAAGATAAGTGTAGCCGCGTGTAAAAGTAATGTAATAAACTAAACTTTGGCCCAGTGCCAGCTCAGGTCATTGTAGCCATTCTCACCTATTAAAAACTTAACCAGGGATGCAACGATTACACGATTAATTGAGCCAACTAAAAAATGATCTTATCAAATTTTGACAAGCGATTATCTGTTATTTATCAAATAAAGTACAAGTACAAATAATACAATTTGCTGCTTAATGTTTCAGTTTAATTCTTGGTGTAGTTGTAATAGTTAATAGTAGTAATAGTTTTTAATTTAAGACATCACTTTGGACTCTGGTAACTTGAGATGGCATTTGCTATTATTTACGACATTTGATTGATTATATAACTGATCAAAAATAATGGTTTGATTAATCCACTATAAAAATTTCCGTCAGCTGCAGCCGAGGACATTTAAACGAGGACAATACAACCCTGATCAAGGCATCTGAAATGAAAATGATACCCACTTGCATTGTACTAGAAGCTAATCCTCTCTCTCTCTCTCTCTCTCTCTCTCTCTCTCTCTCTCTCTCTCTCTCTCTCTCTCTCTCTCTCTCTCTCTCTCTCTCTCTCTCTCTCTCTCTCTCTCTCTCTCTCTCTCTCTCTCTCTCTCTCTCTCTCTCTCTCTCTCTCTCTCTCTCTCTCTCTAGGTGGTGGGTCAGATTGACAAGCTCACGTCAGACTTTGACTTCGACCAGGACCCCGACGACTGGACGGTGGCCACGGCCAGCAGTACGTCCAGCAGCGAGCGGGGCCTGGGCGAGGCCTTCCGGCCCGACCCCCTCAACCCCGACGTGCTGTCGGACAGCTGGGAGTTCTGCAGCTACCTGGAGGCCACGGCCGCCGCCGCCGCCGCTACGCTCAGGCCGGGCGACCCCGCCCAGACCCAGACGCCCGGCAGCCTGTCGCCGCCCCCCGCCGCCACCACCACTGCCTCGGCCTACTCGCAGATGAACGGCGGGCTGCCCATCCCCAACGGCCCCCGCATCATCACGCCGGACTCGTCCAGCGAGGAGGCGAGCAGCTCCACCCACAGCCACAAGCCGCGGGAACGCGTGCGCTTCAGCGACAAGATCCTGTACCACGCGCTGTGCTGCGACGACGACGAGGACAACGACGAGGAGCAGCAGGCGGCGGGGGCGGACGACGACGAAGAGGACAAGAGCGGCCGGGCGACGCCGGACAGCGACGTCGAGACGAGCCCCCTGGCCAGCTCGTGCGCCACACCGAGGCGTTCCTACTCCGAGCACTCGCTCCACTATCCTCACTTTCTGGACCCCTCGTACGTCCCGTCCCCGGCGAAGGCGTCGACCGGAGCTCACACACTACCCAGGAAGGGTCTTTTGAATCCGGGCTGCCGTAAAAAACTGCTACGAAACAGCAGCACACAGACAGTATCGGACAAGAGCACCCAAACTGTACTGCCCTATATTCCAACCAAACAGAAAACCAAGGACCACTGAGAAAAAGCATTACCATAGAACACGCGACACGGACTGTGTACTATTTAATATTAAATACATAGATCATAGATTAATACGCAAATAAATTGATTACTAAATAAATAAATGATATATGGGAAATCACTTGACTACCTAAAGTCATTCCAAGGCTCAGGGAAAACTCGACAATATAAAGGCAGTGAAAGAGAAAAACGTATCGGAGGACCAAAAGGCTTGTGCCTATTATAATGTTGAAAAGATATGTTGAATGGATTCCCTATGTGTAATTATTTGCAAAATGTATTGAAATAACAAAAGCAATCTTCTTCTTTTTCTAGGTCTGACGTTTAAAGTGTTCAAAAAAAATTGCAAGTGTGAAGAGGTTATTTCTCCTCCTGATACACTAGTATAAATTGAAGAAAAAAAAAAACATTAATAATATAATGCTTGTTCCCTTATTGTGGATACAAAACTCTGCACATCCTTGTTCTCTGAATCTGTATAAACATTGTCTTTTTCATGTTCCAATTATTTCAAATGTCAAGGGGGACTGCTGCGTTCGCTGGGGGTACGTATCAAGATGCACATCATGTGATCGCTCCTCTCTTTGATGTCGGCCAAACCCAGTCGGAGAGCAGGAGTGCAACACTGTTTACTTGCCCTTGACTTTTATAAATCATTTCAATAATTGATCTCTTCTCGGTCTACTGATCAAAACCTCGCACTAATCTCGGTAAGTAGGAAGATGAATTAATACGCATCATAAAAAAATAAAATATAAAATACAATATAATAGTATACACTTTAAGTAGGAATACACTTTAATAATCCGCCATCCACACACAAACCAGTCAAGGCGGGTTGACATTTCTCCTCGCCTGGTTCTTTTTTTTTTCCTATACGTACGCAATGTCCTTTGAGCCCCCCGGTATTGAACGAGCGAGGTTTTTTTTTTGTCTCTGGCTTTCAGTTTCTCGGCGGGGAATTCGGCTCGATAGGGCGGTGTTTTATTCACAGGCTAACGCCAATAGCCGCTGTGATCAATACGGCAGAAGGAGGCGCCGCTGAGAGGTCTCGGGCACCGGCCATGGAGGGCGTTCTCCCGGGGTCCGCGAACAAAAACCTCACAGTCAGACCAATTTACTTGAAAAAAAACCGAACAAAACTCATACAGGGGATGTGGCTCCGGAGCTGACATTTTCAAAATATGTTCCACATAGTTTGAGTAAATGGCAAACAGATAGTGTTCCCTTACGGAGGCCTTTGCCAAGCAATAACATTTCCCGGGGTATGGCTTTTGTGGCTCTGTGCGTCCACCCCCGATGCCCTTCGTCACCTTTACCTTCCTCATCATCTATCCTGGTCCATGCAGAGATGATGTGAAAGGGCAACACTTTTAGAGGACCACCCCATGCTAGGTTGCTGACTCCTCCTGTGTCGATGTTATTTGCGCTAGAAACTAATTATTAAAAAACAATTTATTTTTTTATTCACTTTTTTTGTATCATTCACTATATTTATATATGTCATAATTATTCCTATTTATTAAGGATTCAGATAAAATCTGCATTTCTATAAGGCGCTTAGATTTGTATAATTGTATTATGTTCAAAAATAATTCCCGAAACCCTTTGACATAGTATGAGGTGGAAGTGTCTTTGAGCAAATTACAGCACATAATTGTTTCGGCTTTGTTTTTGTCAACAACTATCTTATCTTATTTAACAAATACTAAAACCAACCAAGCAGCATTTCATGGCTGATTTAGTTAATTATAGTTAATGATTTCAAACGTGTGCATAAGAGGTACTTGACATGGTAGAGTGGAAGCATATTAATCACAGGTAATAAAAATAATACCTTGGTAGTCAAGACCATTTCACACAATTTAGTTCCAATCCGAAAAACAAAACAAAGATCAAAAAGCAGTTAGAGGTGTGATTTATGACCACAATTTCATGCTGAGATTTTCTCCTGGAACCTACCCGCTAGTTGTATGGCTGTATATGCTGTATATTTCTGTTCCATGTTATTGTTGTGATTGTATTCAAGTGTTCATCTTTTACCAATGACACGCCTTCAATTATGGTTCTGTTAGGAATCAGTAATGTCATAGATTTAACAATTTATTTCATGAAATGGTAACACAATTTATGGTTCCACTCTTTTTCTCAGGATTTAAAATATGACATACACATGTCAGATACAGAATACCAACACTTGCACAGGGAGCACTATACAATCCCCCATGGACAACATCAGATATCTGAACCCATCCTACAGGTTACATACAATACAGAGCAGAACCAAAGCAGGTGCAGGCTGGGTCGGTGGTGGGTCAAGTTCTGCTCAGCGCACGTAACTTACGCATTGTGAGTGTTTGAGATTAAAGGTCTTAAATTGACCGCCCATCAGTGAACGTGCGTTTGATTGGACAGCATTAGCAGTCAGCTGATAACTAGAATGTCCTGCCAGAAATAGCTACGCCCCATTTTTGGCTTCTCAAGGAACAGAGTGTACACATCAAATTGTAGCTGTTCATACAAATGACAAACCACAAATCATTTCCCTTTAGGTAAGTATAGGCGATATTGTTATTACGTGACCAATTAGGCAGTCAAACTTGTGTACTCGCTCAGATGCAACAGCAGTACTGACAGTCGGTCAGAAATATGAGCCGAAAATAAGAATTGGACCGGATCATATCATACATGGGCCCTTGACATATATTTTTTAACAATTTACATTTCAAACGTGAAAGTCTCCAGCAAAGTCAACCCCACATATCCTGCAATATTCTAGTAAAAATGAAAAAATGAAAAAAATAATGCAATCATGCCAAAGCAAACCAATTGGACCGTGCTGGTCTTTTGCCGTTCATTTCCTCTTTCATCTTGCTCTAGCCAAGTTAATCCTGAAAGAGTTCTTGTGAGAAAGATGTATTTAGAGGAGATCAATGGCTGCCATGCCCGGCATCGGCTGCCATTTCCCTGCTAGATGGGGAGGGGCAACAGGTCACCCGGCCCATTAGAATATACAAACAAAGCCCTGAAGCAGGGCAAACTATCAATCACATGGAGACCAACGAAGCTGCTTCAAAAGGCTGTTGTTGTGCAAATGTACAGGCATCGCGATGCCTGTACATTTGCGCAACGTCGCCCTTTTAAAGAGGCACTCTTTATAATGTTATAACATTTTTTTAAAAAGTAAAAATTTAAACAGGCAATTAAACCACCTATCCACGTATAAATGTGCTTTGGCACGGGTCAGGAATAGATTATCAGTGGGGACAGACTTGGGAAATATTTGGACAAACCATTAGCAACGACCCTCCTTGCCAATAGGCTCATTATTCATTACTAATAGGGTAGAACTTCGTTCTCAGTTCTCCATAGGACAAAGATGGGTGGCATCCAAACATCACGCAAACCTGAAGACAGCGCAATGCCAAGACTTCCTACCTCTCTAGGCAGGTGATAACAAATGTGTATTTATGGAAATGTACAACTTGGATGACTAAACATGCCCAAGGGGGTGTGGGCTCTACTGCTTCTGCATGTAATTGAGATTAAAACTACAGGCGCATTGGAGCTCTCTAATCGTGCCACGCAGTCTAAAGAGACACAGTCACATGCGCCCCTTCATCACAGTGTACCGTTCCTCCCCGCTTCACGTTCAAAAAGGTCTCCATCGCTTGCATCACAGAGCAAAAGGAAAATGGATGATGGATCTCTGTTTTGGTTGCTGATTCGTTAGGGTGTTTGAAGCTCAGAGCTCAATATACTCACACTGATTACTATGGATTGGATAACCGCCGGGGCTACCTGAGTTTGATTTGTTTCATCTCGGTGTCATTAATATCCTGCTACCAGAACAAACTATCCCTGCTCCGTGTCCCCCTCCTCCTCAATCTTCTCCACCACAAACCCCCCCCCCCCCCCCCCCCAACCACCACTTCCTCAATCACTGCATATCTTCAACCCAGATCTCCTGTGGTTTGGGGGGAACCGGTCAAAAGGGGTGGCCCGGGTGTGTCTGACGGTGCAGACACCTTACTGACTTACTTATTTCACAACGATGAAGCACATCACTGCATCTGACGGGGAGAGAATCATTGCTGCCGTCTCCCCAAGGTTGGTGGTTACAGAACACCTACAGGCACAGAAGGGAATTTTTCTGGGATGGGAATTCACTGTCCGTGTGTGTGTGTGTGTGTGTGTGTGTGTGCACTGTGTGCAATGGCTGACAGTCAGAGGACATGTTACAGGATCTATGCGGCTGGTTGGTTGTCCATCTCCCAGCCGAACTACAGCACCTGAGCGATCGGGTGGACAAGGCCGTGTCCAGCATCACTTACCATCTGATTGAGCCGCGGGAGTGATTAATGAAGAGCCACAGAACCTCAGATACAATTAGACCTTCACAGGTGATGAAGGACAGGGCTGGCGGGGAGAGGGGGGGGGGGGGGCTGGTCAACAGTGAGGGTAAAGAAGTGCCTCAGAGGATGGGGCAGAAGAGGGGCGGGCTTGGAGGGTCTGAGTTCCAGGGATAAAAGACAAAAGTGTCCAATGGTTTGGCAGAAAGTAATTAGAGTTAATGAGAACCCTGTCACTTCCACGTACACCATAGCGCTTTGATTGAAGAGTGTGCTGTGCAAAACAAAGAAAGGTAATTGGAGGTGATAATTGTTCCCCACGAGGTCACCGGCAAGGCTATCATAAGGCAGAGCCGAGTCGAATGCGGTCGTCAAATTAATCTCTGCATTTGTTTAAAAACAGACACTGTAAAATATAGCGTGTATGATCACACTCCATATGAGTATGGAGGTAGTTTTCATACATATGTATCCCTTGAAATGCCTGAATGGTTTTTCGACTTCATATGTGTAAATGTTACACCATTTTTAATGAAAGGTAAAATGCATTACCATCATGGATTTCTTTTTCAAGATGAGCAAACCAATTTGTACCTCCGTGAAATACCTTTTAAAAGGGGTTACCGGGAGCACATGCCTTCCGAGAAACGCTGTCAGAAATGCCAATTAGAGTTGTGTCGAATGGGAAATGTTAATTTGTTATGATTCCGTGCACTCGATCGACTCATTAGATGCCGAGGAGAGTGGGTGAATGGTGCCAATCCCTCCATCCGTTTCCTCATTGAGACCTAGAATGTTTGAAGCTGAACGCTGGTCAGGTTGAATGCAAATAATGGATTGGCTGGTGACCGACATTGCCGGTGTCACAAAAGAGAATCACAACAAGTTGTGAATGACACACGTCGGAATATATCTGTGGCATATTGCATAACATATTTTGTTAATGTATGTAAAGCTGTGCGCTCTCAATAATCAAAATTGGAATGGGATGAAAATACTGATTCTTAATGGAAATGGATCATTCTTCTTTGAGGAAATAATCTGTATTCATTAAAGATGTGGTTTATTTAGAGGTTTTCATTGAGGACACAAACATGTACTCAATTAAATGACTACTCGTCAAGCAAATAGTGTCCTCAGCCCAAAAATGAGGAACTAAAATCTCAAAGCTGTATTCAAATGCTTCTGTTTTTGTTATAGAAAAAAAAAATCAAAATAACTTTTGACGCCTATGCATATTTGTGAACCACAGGTAGAAGTTTAAGTCAGTGTTCAAGTCGTACTATAATGAATGCCTGCCAGTAGAGCCTCGACATCCAAACTGAAAGTGAAACGTATAGCAGCATACCGCTATATGCTTCCAATAGCAGCCATTCAGTTTGAACATTGTTTTACATAAGTGAGAAAGAGGTTGGATATTCAAGAGATAGTCATGCTCTGAATTAGTGATGACTCCCAGTGTGTCTAGCAGTTCCTACCTGACCAGGAGACAGGGCAGCCAA
This sequence comes from Micromesistius poutassou, assembly GCF_964030765.1. Classification (NCBI taxonomy): domain Eukaryota; kingdom Metazoa; phylum Chordata; class Actinopteri; order Gadiformes; family Gadidae; genus Micromesistius; species Micromesistius poutassou. The sequence continues at coordinate 1,659,274 of NC_140282.1, forward strand.
GCGAAATAGTCCTACCACAGCACTCCTTGTTTTGGTCAATATCGCAACACAAGCGGCGAATTGCAAAGTACCCTGCCCTAAATAATGGCCTTGCTAAAACGCAATTCCACTGGATCCATCATATTTCAAATTGTTGCCAATGGAAATAACATTAAAGTCGCTGTTTGGGAGTGTATCCCACTAGCTTTACAACAGTTAAAGCAGGTATAAAACTGCTTGACTAGGTGAGTTTCAATGTGGCAGAAACGCATAAAACCTGTATAAATTACAGCTTAAAACTGACTTTCGATATTAGTGGAAACTACTGCCAAGAAGGTGCGAGGTAGTGTATTCGATTCATTTTTTGGTATTTCTCGCACCCCTGGTTTTTATATATTAGTGGTTCAGATAGATAAGACCTATACAGACCAGGCTGCCATTATATATTCATTAGCATATGCATAGATGGATGAATATCCATGCAGGGTGCAGCCTGGCTGGCTACAGTAAGTGCATCAGAAAAAAAAAAAAAAAGGCCAGCAGTGTTTTTTTTTTTCTTGGCAGCTTGTCAGCATTTTCATGGCATTTTACAGGTAAAGGCCAAGGAAGGAGAGAATTGCTGACAGTTTAGTAAGACCAACAAATAGGAGTTAAATGATGATGAGGACAGGCAAGTCCCTAAGCACCCCTTATACCACCTTACAAAAGGGCTTTCCCAATCTCTCATATTTACTACTTACCCACTATATTCTCTCTCTTCCTCTCCCCCCCCCCTTTTCTTCTTCCTGTTCCCCCTCCTCTTCCTCTCCCCCCCCCCCCCCCCCCCTTTCGCTCGTTTCTCCTTTGCTACGCACTTTCTATCTCCTTGCTTATTGCTATAAAGAGTGCTCCACCCTCGCCCAGGAGCCAGACACGGAAGGTCTTCATCATCCTGTGATGCACAAAGTGCCAAGGACAGGTTAGAGTCATTTCTTTTAGAATCGGGTGCAGGAGTAGGAGAGGAGGAAAGGGAGGAGGAGCCCTAGATTGTGCCGGGGTTTTCTACCGCAATGCTGATGAGAGCTCTGAGGAGACAAGAGATGTGTGAGCCATGAATTAATTATCAATGATTGGTATTCATTGGTACTAAGGGTCTGGTGAGCGAGTGAAGCGGCCATGGAAGCTCTACTCCCCTCCAATTAGTGCGGGGTCTTTAATGGCAACACAGATACACTGATGACTAGTCCAATTTCTCTGAGTTCACACAAAGTCACGGAAAAAGGCGGTTTGCGCATATGTTGGGCCATACCACCGTGTACTGCCAATAAAACAGAGCAGTGATCATTCTCAAATGACTGCAATTAGTCAAACGTCAGGATGGATCTGCCCGCTCACGGTGGATTGCTGACCTAGAAGCTTTGAGGTGTGTCAAAAGATTAATAGCCGTGGCACTTCATTAAGTCTTGGGCTTGCACCAAACACGAGAAAATAAACATAAATGAATTGAAATGTAACCCCCTACCTCTGCCATGTTTGGTGACCCAAGTGGCAGCATGCAGTATACTGGAGAAGTGAGAAAACGTCATAACGTCATAAACTGCAGTATTATTTATGGTATTTCCTTCATCTAAAATGTTAATGAACACTGTACATCGTTTAATGGTTAAAATGGCTATTAATCTGAAACAAGCTATAAACTGATATATTACATCCTAGATATTTTCAGTATACAATAATGTGTGTAAAAGGAATTCGGTATAGTTTGAATGTCCTTCCACAACATTTGTGCTGTTCTCTATATCACTACATACTGTATATTCGCACTGAGACCTAGTGGGTATCATCATCGTTGCAATGACAAATAACAAATGAAAAGAAATAAGATCAAAAGTAGCCAACAATCAGGGTCAAGGTCCATTAAGACGTCTCAGTGGAAAGGTCTCAGACTGAAGTTGCGATTTCTTGGCATAAGTGTGCTCTAGTAAAGTGGTCAATCACTGCTCTTTTTTCGCCTGTGTCCTGGGTACACTGGGCCAGGCTAATGCACCTATAAAAGCCATAAAGCACAGCTTTTAAATGGCTGTGTGGGCCCTGTGCCGGTCTGGTGTCTGGCAATGGGTTCCAGCGCCCTTGGTGTCAGACTAGGGTTTTAAGAGCATGTCAAGTGTAAATCTCCTGGCGGAAAGACCGATCTCCCAGTGTCCAAAGCAGATTTAGCACCCTGCAGAGAGGCCGCCAGAAGGCCAACCGCAGCTCATGCCAGGAAGTCCAGGGAGAAGAAACTCTATTCATATATTTAAACATGCAACAGATCCAAAGATCAGGCTTCGTAACAAAATGCTGCTTCATGTTGCTTAATAAGAAGTTGTGTTTTGTGACTTTCCGTGGTTGTTTATTTGAGGACAAGGGGATATAAATAAGGGTGTATGCTCGTACCATCTTCAAACAAGAACAGGAAAAACCAAATGCAACTGGGTGTGACACGTTGACAAGGCCGGCGAGACCACGACCACGACCACGAACATTGTACTGCCTCAAACTGCTTTGGATCGGGGAGATTTTGTGTGCTTAAGAATAAACACATCTTGAACAGTTTCTATTCCTGAGCACTAAGGGTTTAGCATCACAACTTTTACGTAAATGGTGTCAAATAATATATGGCAAACAAGTGCAGAACGACCGGTTGAACAACATCAAAGGTGGGGGAAGAGAAAGATTTCAGAGAAAAGTCATGAATCCCAAACGCCATCAAGTGCTTATTCACCTCGTTCCTCCAATCATCCAAAACCGGTGAATGGGAAAGTGGAGATCTCTTCTCAGACCATTGACAACTATTTCCCTGAGGTGCAAACCCCATCACACCCTGTGTTTTTTACATAGTGTGAGGAAGGGGACTTGGCAGCCTAGAAGAATACATTTCTGCTTAATTAATCCCATTCCTTACTTTAGGTATTAAAAGGTAATGGTCTGTTTAACAACTTTCAGCGACACTAAACGGGTAATTAGTCAGCACCTAATAATTTTTCATACATTTTATGGATATGTCCAGTGTTGGGGGGTGAGACCCCGGAGAAGGGGTGGGGGGTAGTTTCCTGAAAGCCTCCACTCCTTTCTCTTGCAACTCCCTTTCCCTGGGCCCCGCTATCCTGCACACGAAATGAAGCCATCTCGCCTGCAAGCTCCACCAGTCCTCGGCAACTTACCATTAACCATGTCATGCTCTGTGATCAGGCCCTCGCTCCCCTCCAGCCCTGTATCCTCCCCCCATGACCCGGCCACCTGCGTCTGATAGCATGGGAGGAAAAACGGACAGCCTGTTTTGTCATTGTGCTGCAGCCAGAGGCTCCGAATAGGTTGAAGAGATCCCCGCCACCTCATCAAAATAAAAAAAGGGGAGGAGGTAAAGGCAAGTGGGAGTCCGGGCACAATGGGCCAGGTTGACGGCGTGGTCGTCGGTGCCAGCTGTTGTTGGTCAGCCAATCCCAAAGCGCGTTGCAGTATTTCTGACATTTATTCAAATGGCAGGAGAGTTAGTATCACTTAAAGGGAGAGGGCCACACGCTGCCCAGGTGCAAATAGGACTTCAATTGTTCTGCCTGTTCTCTAAATAAGCACAGATGTTCCCAGAAAAATGCCAGGATTGTGCATTCTGACTGGATGCAAAACGGGTCATTGTGCCTTAGAGAGGATGCTGAAGAACGGAACCGATCACCATTGATACCTTTCATTCCACCTAAGAATAAACAACCAAACTAACGAAAATTATTAAAATGCCATTCAAAATATTTTTTTTCTGAATTCAAGGTTGTTTGCTTCTATATTTGTTCATTCTAAGTGTTGTTTTTAAATGTCCATCATGCATTAATAAGAATAACTTCATAATAAGAATCTAACATTAGCATCATCCCCGATGCAAACGTGATGGGTTTTGAAGGTGGGCTGTGGCTCTGGGTGTGTTAATGGAGACCGTGTTGTCATTAGGATCAGTTGATGAAATCCTCTGCTCAGCAGCTAAGGTGAACGCCCTTTCTCATCTGCAATCAGCACCCCGCTGTTAGGGGTCAGCAAACAGCACTCTGTTCAATTTTCATGAGCTTTTTACCGTCAATAACCAAACGGCCGAGATCAACTTGGCGATCGCTCCGTGCCATTATGCTAACAAATGCAAAATCAATCTGGACATATCAATCAGACGCAAACGAGCGAATGCTTTCGACTTTGATTTTAACCCGCAGAACGCCGAGGTCAACTCTCTGATCATACCACATGATCTCATGCATTACGCTGGCCAGCCCAAGCTCAGAGCTCAGAGAGAGAGAGAGAGAGAGAGAGAGAGAGAGAGAGAGAGAGAGAGAGAGAGAGAGAGAGAGAGAGAGAGAGAGAGAGAGAGAGAGAGAGAGAGAGACCCGCACCCTACTGGAGATTCAATCGTCTCAGCTGAGAGTCAACTGCACACTTTGACTGCCTTTGAATCGTTCCATGATCGCTTATAGCCCGGTATTTGACCACACTCCACGGCCAGAACCAAGGTCCAGGACCCAAGTTCATAGGTTGTATGAAGAACAGAATGTGTTGTATGGTCCAGACAACGCATTCATCACTTTGCAATACTACTACTACTACAACTACTTTTATACTTTTATAACTTCATAAACACTTTTATCAAGGGACTGTGAGGTGATGGATTCGACATGGCCAGGTGAGCGGTAAAGGACTCTTCCGCCATAATGGTTCAAAGGTAAAACTGACTCCAAGTCTTTGACGGATTCCGGACTGGATCAGAAAACCCTTCAGTATTCAGTGTTGTCCAGAAAGGTGTGGGATTGTTGTATCAACACACACACACACACACACACACACACACACACACACACACACACACACACACACACACACACACACACACACACACACACACACACACACACACACACACACACACACACACACACACACAACAAAGCTTATCAGATTGACAGTGTTCGGTAAAAATCATTCCTTCATAGAAATTGCTTCCATTATCACAAAGATGAAATGACCAGACTGCAATGAAATCAGGTTTGAAGCTTTCTTTTGTTTCTTCAAGACGGCCTTGAAAGCAAATTTTATAAATGACGGCCTTAGAAGTGTTCCTTGAAATGGGGATCCTAACAAAGCTAGGGTGCTAGCTGAAACAACAATAAAGACCACATTTATGATGTCCTAGTACCTTGGAGTGCAGCACCTATCAATGGGTGTGTGTATGTCTTTCCATACTTTTTGTCAACCAGTTTCATAGTACAATAATGTGACTTCAATAAAATAAATTCACATGACGTATATAATCATCACGAAATGCGAGTGATATTTACTCACTACCTTGGAAGCATGTATTCCTTTATCCCCGTGACACACACAAAAGAAAATCCCTTCCAACCCCATTTTGTGCTTTTTAAACAATGTACAACTCACTGCTATTAAGATGAGCATAGTAGCCTGGTTGGGTGCACATTTACACACTTCTTTATTGGTTTGCAGTCTCCTTTTTGCAAGAATGGCTGAGATGCTCAAAGTAAAACATAGACATAGACACTTTTGGCAGTAAAACAAACACAGGAATCCTAGGAGAGCAGTTATAAACACAGATTAAACATCTGTCTGTAATTGCCGTGCACATGCTCTGGAATCAAACGTATGTTTGGTGTGAATGCAGTATGTTAAGACTAATGTCACAATGTGTGATTTGATCTGATCACAGAAAGGACCAACGCTGTTTACTAGTGTCTAACCTTCTACATGTGTATTGCTGTCAAGGCTCAGCTTTTCTTTGAATCATATTACAAATATTAGGAAATATCAATATATCCATATCAGTTGTGTTATTGTCTCTTAAACCGCACAACATCCATGAAGCTTGACAAATCAGAAGGTGATTGGTTGTAATAGACGTGTCATTTCAGGTAGCTAATTTTTTATATTCTACGAGACCGCAGCAAAGATGGTAATTTACATGTCTCCCATATTAAATAGAACAAATGATTGAAATTATATATATATATATATATATATATATATATATATATATATATATATATAATGACATCGTACTGTGGGGAAGATAATGTTCTCTCTTTTCAATTGTGTTGGAAGATATTTAAAGCTACAATGCTGGAACAGGAGCAAAATCAGAAAGTCAGCCTAATACACGTTTTATGAGGTCAGACCAGACAATTTCCTTCATTGAAAACCAGCACACTAAAATGAGCCACAACTTTCCCATCCAAGTGTAGCGGGCCCGAGGAGTTTGGTTAAATGATGTGAGCCTACTCTTTCTTACCACAAAGTAAGAAAGAGAATGAGGTCCTAGGGACCAGGACTATATCTCAAATGTGTGTTACATGCACTTTTAATAGATAGAAGATGCATTATTGAAATTATCTTAAAGGCCCAACTATAAGGTTAGGCAAAACAAAGGATTATTGTTGCTCAGATCAGACTTTTTATATGGGGTAGAATGTAGATTCAATGCATGTATTATAACTTGGGAATACTACTTAATTCAGTTTCAAACTAAATGAAAGAATTGGTGAGGACACAAGTGGAATACTTTTTTTTTATCTGATTTTTTTTAACGCTTTCAATATAAAATGGCCCCAAAACAAGTCCATTGAAACACATCAAGCCAATGTGCTCGTGTTCCCAAGATAATGTGATGTGAACTATTAATAATATATTAATACATTGTAAAGATAAAAGAGCCCTTTTATTTTGTCACATTTAGCTTTGTCTTCTGGATTATCTTTTATGTGATATAGGCAAGGCACATTCATGGGCAGTATTATGATATCATGCAAATAAAATACCCTGGCTGGTGCAACCAGGCCCAGCGAGAGTAATTTGATCCTGATTATTGAGGGAAAGAGCACACAATCATTCATAAAAGGCAAGCAACAATACTGAGTCATAATGTTATGCTACTGTTCAAAGAAACATCGCCTTATTTGAGTAAAATCTCATTATACTGACTGATTATTTGACATTGTATGTGGGGAAAATAATGTTTTATTTTACGCATTGAGAAAATGGAGCTATGTTTTCAAACTGTCGTGGGCTGTGTAGTTTATAACCTTTAAAGGTTGTTCAAGCAGTTTGACGGACCAATGCTTATGATTGGCCGATGGCAAATATTGTTAGAGCTGGGAGTAAACAATGCATGAAAACGCATTTGTATCTACAGTATTTGTTAGACCATGACACTGTATTTTCTCTTCACCTGCACAGTAACTGTGGCCTCTTGTAGCTATTTGTCCGCTTGGTTTGAGTCCCTCAACTTGATGTAGTTCACTCAAGGATAGGCAATGTCCTGTTTTTTTTTAAATAACTCATATATATATAATATGTATTTCTCATCTATTATTAAACATGATTTCATATTTAGTTATTAGGTACTATATCAGTAAATATTTCACAGTCCTTATTTTGTATTTTATTTCATCCTTTCTTACAGATAAATAATAGAAAGCAGTCCACATCAAAGACAATATCAAACAACTAGCAACATAATTGGTAACGCAACACTCGCAGTCCATACCAGCATCTAATAGGACTGAATCTGCTTTGTGACTAAGCTATGGCCTTGAACTGAATAATATGCTTCATTACATACTGGAGACCCAGCACATTGAAACACGATGCCTAGCGCTAATTGTGTTTGAGGGGGATAGCACCAACAACTGTGTTCATGGATATATTTGTTTGTTTTTTGGAAACCAACCCTCCAACAATATCTCCCAAGTCAATTTATTACAGAACAACTTTCAGTCTAGAAACGTTAATACTGCAGGCCAACCACAGAGCTTACTCATTGCACCGGGAAATGTACACATACACACCAAACACTGACACGCATGTGGTAAAATATCGAACCATTCAGTAACGGTACATTATTATTCTCATACTGCACGGCCCAGCACCTTCCTTTATTTTGTACCCATGCAGCAACGACTCAAATTAGCCCCGGCCAAAGGATCAATTCTCTTTGAGGACGGCCTCAGAAGAAGTCAATAGAATGTATTGTATTACATGCTAGAGATGATGGGGAGAGCAGTCCAAGGGGATCGTTTGGACTGATATGCTGCATACCTTAGTGAGCTGGATGGGAATCTGCAGTATAATGCACGGAACGCACAGAAATAACAGCCACTTTCTGCAGAGTGGAACTGACAGATTCAGAGATCAAAAACATAAGCTAGTTCAGAACTTTCCATTTTAGTGCATGAGAGAGATCCCGTCTTTAAAGTCTGTCTTGGCACACTATCAATTTCATTTGATATCTTCCAGTGGAACCTCATGCAGCATTCATTTGACGCTCCAACGAAAGGATGGTGATCCAAACAGAAACCTTAAAATTTCGCCCAGCATCCGCTAATTTAAATTATATACCAACATCTCAAATATGTGCTTTAATCACAATTGTCATAGTAAGAACACCTGCTAAGTACCTATTTTTTTTAATTTGATTTAATATGCACAATTTGTGTTGGTGTCGCTTACTTTCCCACTGAGCCAGTTTCAGCTCTAACTTTGCTAAATATTTATTATACTGGCAAGGACATCACAGACAGCATGACCCATCTCATCCTTTGCTCATGAGTTCTAGTACAACATATCAGCCTTTACAGAATATGACTTTAAAACAATAAAATTTCGCTCACAACAATTACAGTGAAAAACTTTAAAAAGTATAACATTTTGAAGGATCAACGGGTACAATTATTTTGATTAAATCATTAAAAAATGTACTATAATTATCATAAAATTGTGAAGAAATAAAGTTTTGAGTCAAACATGTCTATGTCTATGTATTGGTTTGCAGAGAAATGTACTTAGCTTAGCAGCTAGCCCAGCTAGCTGCTGAACTAAGTCAATTTCTAATTGCTAAGCTAAGTCAATTTGCTAATTGATTAAGGCGCATTTGTGCATTTTATTGTTTCTTACAAAAGGGGTGGACACCACAACTTTCGGGTAATATACTGCCCCTATTGTGGGTAGAGGACTTATTTGACAGTTGGCCAAATCGTACATGTTGCACTATTAAGCAGTTCTACCCCAAACCATTTTAAGCTGCCAATAGTTGATTGGCTGTGGGAGTCTGAAAGCGTTCTCGCCATATTGTTGTTGGTCGTTAACATCATGCAATCAAAACCCAGGACTGAATCAGGGTTGATAAATTCCTCTTAAGCAAGATACAACAAAAACTAACCAACAAGCCATAACACACTGCATTAAAACAGCCCATTTGGAACCAAACAACGTACCCTCCCACAAACCACCATCATTTTTCAAGGAAACAGCCAACTTTTGGACCTCATCTGCCCATGTATGTATAAAATTAAATTGCATCTACTCCTCTGAGAGGTCACCAGCCAAATAAGCAGCCTAGATGGTTGAGCTGCAAGCAACTCAGTCCATGATGAGACCACATTGAAACACCCAATTTCAATGCCAACAATTACTTTGCTGTGCCCATATTTGCTGTTGGCTTGTTGGTAGAATACTTACTAGAATACTAATTAGTATTTTTCAGTTAATCACTGGAGTATAACAATCTTCTCTCCCCATAATCCTTAACCAGCTCATCTTCACATGCATCTTAGCCGCGCTTGTCTAGTTGTGAGACTTGAAATAGGAACACTGATTTACAAGTTTTATGAATTCTAGTTCTTTATTCTAACACTAAGAGCAATCTTTGCCTTCTTACACGACAGAAAACAAAAATGTTTCAGAGTGTGAAGTGGGTCAGAGATAGGTCAATGTGAAACCGATTAACAGTGAGTGCCGTAAAATTAAGACAGGTAGAAAGGGCCTCCACTGCCCCTGCGTTCCTTTCATTGTTTCACATGCAAAACTAATGTGCGAGGCAGCGGCGCACGGATATATGGACAAGGGGGATGTTCCATTTGTTCCAGACACCTGCTTAGCAGCACGGCTGTTTTCTAAGTGACAGTCTCTCAGGGGCCCGGGCATTGACAAGGGCCAGATGTTTCCATGCAGCAAGTCAAGCAGTCATGCAGCTTTCCGCGCTGTCAGATTATTAGACAGGTTTCTGAGTTCCTACACAGAGGTCCAATAAACAAATGAATTCCCAGCGATTCATCAATCATAACTTCTCAGCCCACAGTGAGAAAACAAAAAATGGAAAGATGCACGTTGTGTTATTATCCTGTCAGGGACTGTCCACCTTGAGTGATTGGTTTGCAGAATTGAATCCATGTTTTTCTTTGAAAACTATATCTATAACTGACTATATATAACTATCAGGTTACTTTTGTATTTATAAGCGAATAGTTTAAATGAAGACAAAAGCATAACAAAGTTTGTGTTTGAAGTGAAGTTTCAACTATAAAAGTAGCTTATACATTTTTAATACAGAAATTGGAAGACGCTCTGGTTAACATTGAGATTGGTAAAACATTTTAAACCACCCAAGGATTACAAGCCAGATACAGATTACCTATAGTACAAACATTTGGACATGCATTTAGAGATTAAAAAGAACATTTTAAATATTACCTCAAATACACCCAAGAGAAACAGGTTATGGAGGGAGCAAGGAATAACTATTTATAGAGTAAATGTAACCCACCTAACGTACATTCACAGTCCATCTTCCCCATTGTCCCCAATTTCATGTTTTAGGTCACATTATTTATTTTTCCTCATCCAAACTCAGTGTAACCCTCCGCTGTACTCTTCAGGGATCTGAGATAACTAAATACATTTTCTCTTAAAACAATGCTCAACCCATTCTGAATTCACGACTCGTTTGAGAATTAAGTGATATATTTTTGACCTCCATTCACATGCATCGGAGCCACCAAACATGTAATATGTACTTTAAACACTTCAATACGAACGTATACAATCAAAGGTGTTCTCTGTCATTTCTTTCTTCTGCAAACAATCAATCCTGACAGAATATTGCCAACAATGTAACCTACCCTTGCCTTCCTAGGTTGTCAATACATTTTCCAAATACACATGCACTACATAGGCTTTACAGACCCCCCAACATCGTTACGACCAGTGCCCGAACCAATAGCAGCTTGGCCTACCGGCGGATGTACAAAATTGTATTTAATAACACTATAACAAATCTAAATAATGTATATAATATAGATATTAAAAAATCCCCTCATTCTCAGTCATTACATTTTTGGTAAGTTCCTCTTAGTATATATTCGATAGCAAATGGAGTGGATATTAGGTTGAACGTGTACAATTATTTTACACATGAAATATCCTTTGCAACTCAGTAAAACCCACCCAAGTGTTAATCCTGAGTTCATCCTGTTGGTTTCTCACGTACCTACAGCCGTGTCTGCTGCAGCGTGCTGAGCGAAAGCAGATGGAACCGAGTGCGAGTGGTGGACGACAGAGGAAAAGTGTTAAACTGGTGAGAGATGATAGTATTGGACCCCAGCCATCGCCGTGCCCTACATCCTAGCAAGGGTCCATGTTGGGCATATGTGCTGCTATTTCAGGGTGTTCCAGAAGGGTGAATGTGTCATGACCCATCTTGCCCAGAAATCTTGCAGACAGGCTGCGATCTGAAAAGCTTGGTTCCGTTTGACTGGTAAGCCGGGTGCCAACTCGTTGGCTCCCTGACAGAGATGAGCATGCCATTTCGCTGCGTGATTTCATCTCTCAGAATTTACCTAGGATGCAAGTGATTTCCAAAAGACCAGCCCAGGTTTATGGTTTGGACTTTTTTTTTTTCTTCCACCAAGCTGAAGTGGAGCCATCTAGTGTCAAGCATCCATTGAGGGACTGCTCTCCACGGATCCAGCTACGGTTTGTGTTCCATCATGGCAGCAGCTCGGCGGCTTTATCCCAGGGTTCAGTGTATGCATTGGCCTGGCTCCAATCCCAGACTGCTGAAACCAGTACATAGTACTTTCTTCAAAGAACAAACAAATGTACAAACAACTTAACCCTGTCATTGACATTGCACAGACTATGACATGTTTGAATGCTATACACACAGTTCAATTGAACATATTGCCTCAAAAGCTAAAATTGAGTTAAAACCTACAAAACAAAGCAATTAGTTAGTGCTATACCATTGTCAATTTAACTTGATCGAACAAAATGCATTAGCTATAAGTTGTAGTCTGGAAGTACAGAAATCGTCAGTTGTTGATGTGACCGCTGTGGTGTCTCAATAATCCAATTAAAAGATAGTGAGCCTCTTCTGATAACCTGCTTCTGCATTGCTTTCACCCATTCGTTTGAAACAATGCAAGGTTGACAAGAAGCAGGTTTTTGTTATTCATTTGCACGGTGTTTAGACAAATAAAGCCAACGACACTGACAACTGCTTTTGAAACGGTGACACATTTATAGTCACATTAATTTAATGATACAACACTGTTGTCAATTGTTTGCGTTTACACGACTGAACACGTGTAAGTAATCAGGATGTATGGCCCTTACATTTGTTAAGATAAAGACGCCAGGATAAATGTGGCCTGTCGCTGTTCTTCCTAAGAAACCTACATTATGGATCACTGAACAGCTAAACAGAGAGATAAAGGACACACACACACACACACACACACACACACACACACACACACACAGAATATCGTGGCAGAGAGTGGAGAGGAAGGAAAATGGCTACTGTTCCAATCCATTACATCTTTCAAGGTGTGTGTTTCTGGCCCTAACCATGATGCATCTCAGGCCCTGTGCCAGACATTTTGTATACATTGGTCCTTTGCAAGGAAACAGCAAAGTGAATTGGAACGATGTCGCTTTAACAAAAAGGAATGTTATTTCGCTGGGAATATTCTGAACCTAATCCTCGAGTGAACATTGGCTATTTGACGTGAACACCCAGCGATTACTGTTTTGCCGGAACCACACAGAGGAAAGAGTCCGCCTCCCTCTCCACTGTTGTCCCGCTCACTCTCTCCGAGGGCTTCTTAGAGAATGACGAGTGGCGGGCCGCCTGGCCCGGGGTCAGATGGAGCAGCAGGTGAACTGGGATATGAGCGGGACTCCTGGATTCACTTTTCCATTTTATGACTTAATCTTTCTGCTTTCTCTCCTCCTATTTAATCGGGAGAAAACTCTCCTATATACATCTTATATCACACACACACACACACACACACACACACACACACACACATATACTCTCTCTCTCACACACACACACACACACACACACACACACACACACACACACACACACACACACACAGACAGACAGACAGACAGACAGACAGACAGACACACACTTTTGCAACTGATAATCAATATTCACAGGATTAACGATAAAAGTAAAAAGGTAGTTACAAATGAAAAAGAACATGAGGGTGTCTGGGTTGGTGACAGGGGTGATTCGACAGGGCAGGGACCAAGGGATACGCTTGGTTTTGACCAGCCCTACAGACCTCGTATCCTAGTCTGGGAACATTCACCCTCTCCCCTCTGAGGCCCGATAAATAAATAAGTACATTACACGTTCATGAATTATATCTGAATTCCCTTTGACGCGACCGGATGAAGGCAGAATTCCATAAATAAAACACAACAAGTGCAGCTTTGAGGTTTTAAGCATGCAATATGGTCAAATGTATTACCCTCTTAGTCCCCATTTGAATAATTTCCTAATGTGTCTGCATTACAGAAAAAAAATGTGGCTAATGCAAAACAATTGTTCTCTTTAGGGAAATATAACAACCATTAGAAAAGAAACCCTCATACGGGCATACCTTGGCCAAAAAAAATCTCAGGCGAAGATGGATTGTATAAGTTTACTGTGCACTACACTGTTGTAGTTCTCACTTGGGCTGATACAAGTAAGCCCATATTTGAGCACGTGTATGGGAAAGAGAGTCGTGCTCATGTCCTTTTCCTGTTAACACCCCATATGTATTCCTTGAGTTGATACACAACATTGACCCAAGGGCGCCTCATTCCTCCTCATTCCTCCATATGCAGAGGAGTACAGTCTTGTGATGCAATCATATGCTGCCCGGTATAGGGCCGCGGTCGAACGGTCAGGCGGTGCATCATGGGTGTTACGTCCTCTACATCAGGGGTTCTCAAACTATATGGGGCCAGGGACCCCTCAGAGGGCAGAAAAATGCAAGTTGCAAGGACCCCCTATCATAACCGCGACACAAATGTAATCATATAGGCTCTTATCTATTTGTTCACAGATGCAGTGAGAGCGAGAGAGGGGTACAATTAGCAAGACAGTGGAACACAATGTAACCAGTGCAACATCAACTTTTTGATTAATCAAATCAAGTAGTGTTAGCAGACAATAAAAAAGCACTGATACAAGGTGACACTTATCCACCATCCATCCACTCTTAAACAGAAAGGTTTATTTATTTTATTTTATTTTTTATTTTGTAGCAAACTTCACGGACCCCCTGGCAATGCGCCGCGGACCCCCGGGGGTCCTTGGGACCCCACTTTGAGAACCACTGCTCTACATTACCCATCTTATGCGGTAAGTACTACATTAGTGCATTAAAGCACAACAGATTAAAGCAAGGCTCTTCAAGGGATACTGGGAAAAAAATCATAAACATCTTCACAAACCCACCAGCATTGCAGATACCAGAGGCTCTGTCAATATATAAGGGCAAAGAGATGCTTACGTCAGACATGCTATAGGCAGTAAAGAAGGGCTTATATTACTCGTCCATGGACACAGGTAGATTCGTATTTTGTATTCAATCAGAGACCCTATTTCCCATGGTGGTTCTAAAAAGCCCAACACCACCTTTGATGTGGATATTGGTCTGATGGTATTTCCCTTCAGGCACACCATTGTACCACAGCCTCCCTGTATCAAGCTAGCTCTGGTTGTGTCCAGAGATGCACACGGAGTGAACGACGCAGTTCAAGAGTTAATTTGAAGGAAATAATATACAAACAAGCGGCATGATTGAGCGTTCAGGCATTCAATTAGATTTTTCAAGATCTCTCTCTCTCTCTCTCACACTCACACTCACTCACACAAACACACACACACACACACACACACACACACAGTCAAGGTGTGCCGGGTCCACCACATTGTGAGTCCTTAGGAAAACGGTTGTCATGGAAATTGTCTTTCAGACCGGGACCTGTATCCACAGGCTGTGCCCTTCACAATTGCCATAACAACCGTATGAATAGAAAGAAGATGGATAAACAAAAAAAAAGCATAACAGTAAATACATTACAACTGAAATATTTATGCCAAGTCAATGGCACCGAGAGTCTGCGAGGAGGTACGGCAATTGTAATGATGAATGACCATAGCAAGGTCAAGTTTACGTTAAGGAAGAAGGGAAGGAGGAAGGAGAAGACAGAAAGAAGCAGCATTTTGGATCCGGAGATAACAATAATAATATTTCATATTATGGATGGAGGCCTGGTAACAGGGCGGAACCCACCCATTTGAACCCACCCATTTGACTCTTGATTCTCTGAATGTATATTGTGCATTTGTTTTTGAACAGGTTTCAAATATGGATATTGTGAATAATCTAAAAGGGAATATCAGGAAGCTGTACTGGAATGGGTTACAGGCGTCCCGTACACGTAACCCATACCAGTACAAAGAAAAAAAAACATACACAAATCACATTCAGGGACAATTGCATTCCACAGTGAAGGCCGTCGCTCACCAGCGGTTCCCTGTGTGCCCTTCATCGGTCTCCCACTGACAAGTCTTCCTCTCGGTCACCGCGGTGCCACCGACGTCACAGCGAGGCCAGGGACCCTCGCCTGGCAGACCCTGGCACCAAAGGAAGAAGTGTTGGGGGATCAATATTGACACAGGGTCTAAAAGCCCCGTTCAGCGTTGTTCTCGCTACACCGTTCTCGGGGGCCGTCAACCCCGCGTCTCCCACTCATAATCACGCACCGAGACGTGCCTTCCCCAAACCGTACTCCCTCCAGCGATCTCTGAGGAAACACAAGGTGCAATAATGCCTAATGCCCCATCAGATTCTGACACCACCTCTTCCACCGGGGAGAGGAGGACACACTCCATTTGAAGGGCTAATTGTGTGTGGCATAATTAATCAATGTCCCCTGAAGAAAAAAACTCTCTCTCGCTCTCTCTCCCTCTCCCTCCCTCCCTCCCTCCCTCTCCCCAGCTTGCCTATACATCAATAGGCCATTTGGTAGTAGGGCGATGATTACATTTCAATACATGCAGTAATAATGACTCGGTGGGCACCCATGACCTCAAAGTGTGATACACGCTCACCCTACACACACATGTGAGACACCTACACGGCCCTGTGTATGTGTATGTGTGGAAGAATGCATGAGGCAAGGATTCAAACATTAGCTAGGACATCCTGGAAAAGCTTTAGCTTCCTAATCTGCTTCTTGGGTCTACAGCAATAAAGCTTTACTACTTTGCGCACAAAACATTGGCAGTATTTCATTTTTAATACAGTTTCAGGTCTTGTTTTGCTAATGCCAGTATTATGGACAAAATCGCAGGCGGTTGTACTCTAATGATAATCGAGTTTGCCGAAGTTTATGACAAAATAAAACTATACGAATGGGCTACGAGAGGATGATAACCGGAATCAGACAGGCAGCAAATCTGTAATGTAATGGCAGCATTAAGGGTACGCATGTGATACACATCTATGAATGAAAAAGTAATGGCCTTTACGCTCGTCAAAGTGATATAGAGGCACTATAAGAAAAGATATATCAACGGCGTCCTCTATTGGAATCCCTCCTAAATGTTTTATTGATTCTTGAGATAGTAGATCTAATTGTGCAAAACATATCAGTGCTACGAATTCATAAAGCATATAATATTTACTCTAACACAGTGGAAATGAATAAAACCTTGTGATGCGGCCTTTTGCAAGCTTGACAAATGTTCCTTTCCAACCAACCACTGATATTAATGGTTGGAATTAAAGATGATGGACCGCACTCATCAAACAGGATAACTACATGATAATGAGAGTGGCAGTTTATGATTACACTGGTGCAGCGGAGGGATTTCAACTCCAAACAATCACATTCTGCTGTCATCCCGTTCAAACCCCCTCCACCAATTGAATACTGCATTGGATTGGATTTCCATTGCTCAGCATGGTGATCAATTTTAAGTGGCTCTTGACTTAGTTTTCCCATTCTCCATTACAGCATAAACAAGCAATCACTGTCAACATAGTGTATGCGATTACCGGCAGGCTCTGGCCATTAGCTCTATAGCCGTAAGCGGCGAGATAAAAAAATATATAATAATAATACAGATGATAAAATAAAAAACTGGTTGTGTGGAGCGACTCCGTGGTTGATGTCGATGCGTTGTGCTGGTAAATGACAATTTGTACCATCACAATGGGCTAACGAGCCACCCTTTTCCTCATTAAAATGTCATTGATTGGCAGCGACGGCTGCGAGTTGTCTTAATTAGGACTGACGTGTGGGAAGATGAAGGGACGCCGTGGTGCACGTCAAGGTCTTTGCATAGCTGGCGCCGGCCGGGGCGTTGAGTCATGTGGGACCCTGAAGCAGGAGAAGGGAGACGCAAAACAAGCTGAAGATACAACGCTACATATGTACCACGTATGTTTGTTTGGTCATAATGAATGGGGCAAGCTGAATGACGATAGACAGTGTCGCTGTCCCAGTAGGACATATCTACAAGGGGAACAGGAACGCCATACGGGAGGGATATCATTGATTATAGATGGAAGAAGCTGCTTGCCTGCTAGCTATAATTATTTAGTTGTTTGGGACGCTTTGAAACCACATCTGTTTTAGAGGATGTTTAAAGTGAGTGGAAAACATAATTTCTCAAATGTAATCATAACATTACTGCATCTGTTCGGCTAACAACAACGTAGAAATATGTTGACATTCCTGGATCGCTAATATACAAAGACAGAATTTGGTTATAGGCAATATGGAAAAATACAACGATTCTGAAATCATCAGGGGAAGACTGCAGCATTTTCTGCCTGATAGTTTACTGTGTTAGCCTATAGTCCTCTGCTACGGGATACATAGTTCTTTCTTCAGCTAAGACAGAGGGACGTATGCGGCCAACCTTTCACCCTGAAGTTAGGAGACTGCTGACACAGGATAAGGTAAATTGGCCACCCTGGGATATGTTTTGCCTGGGATGGTCAAATGGAGAAAAAGAGCGAGCAAAATGATACTGTCTTGGGACAGATGAACAGAGAAAGGTTGGAGGGAAATGAAACTGGTAAAGGCAGTTCATTATTATTAAGGTCTCGTTTTAGCTGTGGTTTAGTAAAGCAAATAAAGATAAAAATATATATATTTATAGATAGATATAGATATATAATTATAGCACTTCCATTCCCATTGGATGGGGCTTGGACATCACATTGCAATGAGTGCTGCCATTTTGTGAGCATGTTCGAATGATAGTTATATTGGAAGTAATGGGTTTTTTGTCATTCATTTTGTCATTAATAGCGAAATAATGAGTCATTATGGTGTCTGACACTGTTGTGTTCGAAACTGCCGCAGAGTTTCTCATGCGTGACGTGGCAAAACAATTTATTTATTAGCCTAGGTTACAGTGGATTTATTTTGAACAGTACCTCTCAATATGGCATATGGATGTATCAGAGACAAAAAATCCCATAATGCATTCTGATGTATCAGCCCAACCTACATTAAGCATTGTTTGAATTTCTTGTGAAGCAAAAGTGTCCAAAAAATACACGGTTAAGGCTTTTGTGGCATTTGTATATTTATCCTTCCATAAACCTGGCTAATGATGACTCTGCTAAAGTAACTTATCACTTGTTCATTTTTTTTTGTTTGCTCAAGGAACTCCTGTCAGAGCTAGCCAGAATCAGCAAAACACAGCATAAAGCAGAGATTGCGTGGCAATTAACTCATTTCAGTGGTATGATGTTGTCAACCAAGTCCTGTTTGTATCAACAATGTAGATGATTAACTGATAGCAACTGAAGCTTGAAATATACAAGACAAACAATAACAAGTCAAGTCAATCTTTAGATGTTGAGAGAGGTCCCTTTGCAACTGTCCTTTATATTCTCTGCTGATGCAGACGGAAACATGCCTTGCATCGATCTGACACACACACACACACACACACACACACACACACACACACACACACACACACACACACACACACACACACACACACACACAGGTTTATTTCCATTTCAGGATTCATGCAGGCTACCGCTCCAAAGAAAGCAGTTACTTATGTAGTTAATTATGCATGATGATGGATTTAAGTGCGTAGTAAATACAAAAACATGCAGATTTTGTGTTTTGGTAAATTTTGATTGCCTCTCGTTTTGAGCTGCACACAGACATAAAACACTGACGACCCGTGCTGCTGTGTTTAAGATGACTCTAGATGATTCTAGAGCCCCTCTGCAGCGCGGCTCAGACCGGCGTGGCTGTCTGGGAGTCGGCGCCAGACGACGGGAAGAGAGAGACGACGAGAGAGTCTGTTTGATGCTCTGCTGCGAGAACGTGAAGCACCGCATGGGAGCTGTCCGATCGGGGGAGGGGGGCGCACCGCGATGTCTGCGGAGATCAAAAGGCGGCAGATTTGCGTCTATCAGCGTTAATTCTACCAGTCACCGCACAGTCCACCACAACCCCTACACACCTTTCCATGTGAGGTTAGCCTTATTAACATAAGAATTGAGTTGATGGACAATTCCCCCATTGTTGCGGATGTACACATCCACAGCAATGCTGTGAAAAACCTACAAGTATAGCAAGTCTGAGAATCAGATAAAGCATAAGAAATGAAGTAAGCAATGAGTAAAAAGTCTTGGTGTTCTTGGCTGCTGCATGTTATAAAGTTTTAAAAAGATAGTTAAAAAATGCCCTCTGAGCTGGCCTGTCGACTGTCTGTTGGAACAGTTTCCTTCATTTAGTTTTCCATTTTTCCTTTGAGGGAACTGAAGGGGAAGCAGTAGCAGAGGAACGGAGGTTGCCTGTGGGTGCATATCACACCAAAACAAACTAACTAACGAGTGATCTAAAGTTTAAGTATATTGAAGTCAAATCTCCAACGGGCCAGGTCAGGAGGGATCTGTTCTCTATCCACGTTTAGTGACCAGAGAGTTCAACAGAAATAACAACGGCCGTTAGGAAGATATCGAATCACCAACCATTACATTATGCAACCATAAATAAAAAACATGGTCTCAGCCTCAGTTTATCCCCCGTTCCCGTCGTTCCCTGGGTTTATTGTCATTCAGATCATGTTCTCCTCCCCACTTTCAATTGCCTCACCGCCCTGGATCCGACCACAGCACGCCTTTTCATTGCAGTGTAAACTCCTCTGAAGGGACACGCAATAGCCAAAGTTGACACAAAATAGCCAGATGTCAGCGCACAATCATGCGCGTGCATAAAACATTCATAAGGCATTAGGAGACTGGGGCCGGAGGCTGTTGAGGTATGCACGGGGTCGGACCGGGTAAAGTTCCGTGGAAACCCTTGCAATCAATAACACGACAAGCCATCCCCATGGTCAATTATCTCCCTCTTTAGAGCAGACAGAACTGTTACTTTGGAATTCACACTTGCCAAACACTGGCAAAAAACGAACGAAAAACGAAAAAAATAAAGAAGCTAAATTGTTAAAAAAGGATGAAAAGAAAAAGTTAAACATGGGCATTGGGTATTGCAATACCAAACACCCTGATAATCGGAGTTCTATCTGTCTGGTGTCTCACAGTGCCCCTAGTTACATCATGGCATGTGAGAGGGCAGTATAGATGTTAAAGTCCCCCTTCAAAAGGGATTGCTCTGTAAAAGATGATTTTGTTCTTTTGCTGCCTGTAATATTCCTTTCAGCGTTTCCTCAGCTAAGGGGAGATCTCATTTTCACATCGCAGCCGACAGCCGAGGCTTAAGGGGCGATGACAGGTCTATGTCAGAGCTTGGGCAGCGGGAAAATTAGGGTTACACAATTACCCAGAGTTCCACAAGTGCCACCGAAAGCCCTCCCAGTAATTGGATTCATTTGGGGAGGTTTAAAACCCGCTTTTTAGAGATATAGAGTCAGAGCAGAACCCACAGAACAGAATTCATCCTTCTTTCTCTCCCTTCATCTCTTTCCTACTCATACTAACACGGGGGGGGGGGGGGGGGTTGGTTTAAACCCTGTCACAACCAGTTGCACACTGCATCAACCTCGGAAAGTTGAGTGTACTTTTACGTTCCCGTTATGAAAATATTGGCTGGTGCCTGAAATAACTATGAGAGAATCTATACCCATGTACAAGGGGGCGGTGATGGGAAATAGAAACCTTGGATGGAGAGAAATTCACAAAGAGAAATTAAAACATCAGACGTTAGTGGTGCATTCAGCTTTTGCTTATATTCAATATGTGTAATTCTAGTGTACTGCATCCAAAATAAATCATGCCATGGACACCCCTAAAGGCCTTGTGGTGGACCCAGAGCTCCAGAGAGCTGCAGCTGATTCTGGTCTTCATGTCCGGTCTGCATGGAGCTTGCAGGCAGGGCATGAACACATGTTGGGTGAGGCTATTGGGAGCTACTACCTGGCCTGTAGGTGGGTGCGACTATGTGATGGGATGGCTCCAATTCAAAGATGGCTGACACCTTGCCATCATCATCTTGGCTTGCTCCTACCTCATCATGACCCCAATTTCCACCATTTAACCTTTTATTTGATCCAAGTACTACATTTTATACCTACTGTTAGTTAACCTTAAAAAGGTTGTCAATTTCTCTACCACTATGATATGTTCATTATTTTAGAAAAGGCGGTTCCCAGATGGGTCCTCTCACCGTTGGAACCGGAGATCCGCCTGCGTCTGTGATTAAGCTTCTGCACCGTGACAAATATGATCCCGACCGGTCGGAATCCAAACCACAGGTGATTTATGGCTTGAGTTCCAAATGCATTCATGACGGGTCATTTCGTTCCTCCGGTTGTATATGTCTGCCCCCAAGACTGCATTCACAGACCCATGGTCTTCTGGACCTCTGTGGGTCATTCCAACAAATCTCGCACTGACGTAAGCCCCAAGGAAGGGACTTGGTTGGGTCATTACTGCATCACCCATGCTGCATCACCCATTCTTTTACAGACATCCATACCGCACCTATACCCTGTTCATCGTGTAACTCTCGTTACACGAGACATACATTGTTTTTATCCAAAGATATGGATACTGTCCGGTTTCTTCGCGTATTGTGCGCAAAATTAGTCAAATTCTATTCACGGGATGTAAATGTCCTGACTTTTCCCCACCCTTTCCAGCCCTTCTTTGATCCGGCTGATCAATCATTAATTGCACTGCAGCTCATTCGAAAATCCAGACGCTCTCCTTTAAACACTGGCAGGGACCTCTACCTGCCCGACCTGGTATTTCGACCGCTGCTTAAGAGACAATAAAAGTGATTGTGCGTGTTTTGGAAAGCTGATTTACAATTAGGGAGGCGGGCAGAGGCGTTCCTCACGCTGACGCTCTAATTGCTGCTAATGGGAAAAGGGCTGGGTCAGGTTCGTCGTCTGGAGCCGTAGTCCATCACTCTCACCAGTACTCCCACACTCACCTCCCTCCCTGTGCAGTCAATGGATCGACGTAGAGACACACACTTTGGGACGAAACAATGCTCTCTTAACATGTTTCTCCTTCATCCTCCCGTACTGCTCCCTTAACATGTACCTCCATCTGCAGTACTGCTCCCTTAACCTGTACCTCCTTCACCCTAAAGTACTGCTACCTTAACCTGTACCTCCTTCACCCTAAAGTACCGCTACCTTAACCTGTACCTCCTTCACCCTAAAGTACTGCTACCTTAACCTGTACCTCCTTCACCCTAAAGTACTGCTACCTTAACCTGTACCTCCTTCACCCTAAAGTACTGCTACCTTAACCTGTACCTCCTTCACCCTAAAGTACTGCTACCTTAACATGTACCTCCTTCACCCTAAAGTACTGCTACCTTAACATGTACCTCCTTCACCCTAAAGTACTGCTACCTTAACCTGTACCTCCTTCACCCTAAAGTACTGCTACCTTAACCTGTACCTCCTTCACCCTAAAGTACTGCTACCTTAACCTGTACCTCCTTCACCCTAAAGTACTGCTACCTTAACATGTACCTCCTTCACCCTAAAGTACTGCTACCTTAACATGTACCTCCTTCACCCTAAAGTACTGCTACCTTAACCTGTACCTCCTTCACCCTAAAGTACTGCTACCTTAACATGTACCTCCTCCACCCATACTGCTCCCTTAACATGTACCTCATTCAAATTTAGTAATGCACACTTCAATTCACCTTGAACGGAAAATGTGCTTTTCACCTTGGTTCCCCTACTTAACAATGCATACCAAAGATAAAAATAAAGTTTTTTTTTTTTTTTTTTATTGTATTTGATGTATTTCTCTATTTATTTAAGTCTGACAAACGTGCACTTCCAACGTGACATATTTTCGGATCGTCTTCTAGAAATGAAACAAAGCACCTGGTTATGATCAATGACGTTCAGGTGCGTAAGGAGTACAGGTGGTCCCCACAGTAGCAGGAGCGGTTATCTCCACCGACAATCAGTGCTGGTGGCCGGGCCGCCGCGTCAGACGGCCTGCCTGCCTGCCTGCCACGGCGCTCAGCCCCCCCTCTGCTCTGGCGGCACAACCCCACTTCCTCTCTTCATTTTCATCAAAACACTGCAGATGAGGTCTTGAGCCCAATTAATCACAGTGCAGTCCTGCTGCACGGCCCCTCTATTAATCAACACGACCACCAGCCCGCGGGCCGCATCTCACAACCGCTAGCGTTCTGGGAGGGGCCGCCTTGTCACGGAATGTGTACACACTAGGCGCACTTTCACGAACACACACACAGACACACACACACACACACCGACCGACACACCCTTGGACACACGTACACACAGACGTCTGGTCACGAATATGGAATGCCGTATTCATTATTCATGAGCGTCGGTGTATTCTAAATGTGTCCTGTAACTTGCTTGTGTATATATACATTTCAAATGCGTCCCGTGTCCTTACTTGTGTATATCTAAAAGCCGTCCTCTGCAATTGATCCAGTGCTTTTCCATGCCGACAGAAGACGTGTGTATATACATTCATAAAGAATACATATCAGTTTGTTTGTGTGTCTGTTTGTTGATGTGTTGCAGGTCCCTTACCCCCCCCCCCCCAGCAGATAAAGAGCAGCTGGAGCACGTCCCCTTCCTTAATTATAACACATTTGTGACTCTTATCTGTCCTTAGTCAACCTTGGCAATTTTTTATTGCGCTCCTCTTACTGCTCACGCCCTCGAGGCGTGGAAAACACCCATCTTCCCCTGAAAGTATCTGCTCTCAAACACAGAACAAAAGCCTTATCTATCTCGCGGGTGAGTGTGCAAAAAAATAAAACTATCCCATCCTGCGTCCATTGACGAAGTGTTGTGGAAACATTTCATTTTTCTCCACGTCACGTCGCTCATTTTTCCCTGATTTGTATTAAAGGAAAATAACGAGAGACTGGATCCCTTTGGGGCGTTTTTTTTCCCTCCCTCTGAATCTGTCCAACAACGTATGCCCGTATCGTGCTACTTTTCTTCTGACTGCAGTGCATCAATATCTTAGAGAAAACTAAATCAAAACAGTGCAGCTACCTTGAAATCAAGTCTTGGCGGATCCGAAAGTGAACCCCTGCAGCAAAATCACTTTCTGAAGAAAGACAATGAATGAATAAATAAACAGAAATAAATAAAAGAAACGGAGCGAGCCAGTGGAAGTCTGTCAACGGCTCATTAATCTGGAGTGTGCGTAGTGCTGTGATCAACATTAACTCTTGTAGCTTCATAAAGGCAGCCCGGTGTGGAGCAGCGAGCAAAATATAATCGTTATAATTACAAATATTGCCTCTTATACTATGTTAATCTAGTTAAAGTGTGAAGAGTTGAGCCAGTCATCCATTTTGGATGGACACGAATGGATCCATTTTAAACAAAAAGGGGTAGGATTCCCGACCTCAGCTGACCTGAAAATGATCAAAGTGCTGAGAATTGTTATGTTGCGCTCGTACATTTCTGCCATGTTTTTGTATTCTTGTTCTCTTCCTGGATCCAAATTGTTAAATAAAAGTAATAAATGAGAACACCCGCGGTGCGCTGGCGGTTTCTTCTTCGCTTCTGTGTATCGCCACGTGTGTCCACGGTCATGAGGAAGCGCCATTGATGTATCCAACACACCAGCCCATTCATTAGCAGACATTGTCAACTGCTGACGTGCTCAATAACGACAGGTTTAAATCGAAAAGTCGCTTTTGCTATTCTGTACTGTATACACAACGTCCTTCTATCAGGGGGTGTTTTTAACCACATGTTAGCTCCCACTCTAACGAAGCGTCAGCCCTCTGCAGCAAAGGTAATTATCAGAGACGGGATGGCCAGCGCATCCACAATGCCCTTAAACGCATCATTTGCACATCAAACCCTTCCCACCTTCATCTTCATCCATTTGCATAAAAGACCACAAAGTTGGACCAATGTCAAATGGAGGTCTCCGTCTCGAAACAACAGCATCTCCCGTCTCCCCTGTTGGGCTGCGTGGGACGAGGAGGCACTGAGTGGAAACAGAGGAAGGTGGGCGTGGCAGGCTGAAGAGAGAAGCGAGGGGGTTTTACGTTGGGGAACAATGCCATTTAATCACGGTGCGCACACGCACACACACACACACGCACGCACGCACACACACAAGCGCGCACGCAAGCACGTACGCACACACACAATCTCCTACGTTTCCCACAGATGACTGCGAGCCCAGCTCCTTAATTGTGTTACCTGACACACTCATATCTAACGCGGCCATGGCACACATATTGCAAACAGTATTTTTCACACAGTCTCCAGGGGGGGAATGTGGTTTGATAATGCAAATACTGACTGTATTTACAGTCAAAACACCCAGCTAGCATTTGGATATTTGAATAATTCATACCCTCTCCTCTCCTCAGAAGGACACATTAAATATTTGTTAAGTTATAAAAGCGAGATGCACCCTAGGACTATTAATTTCTTTCCACACACGCGCGGCTTTAAAGCTTCATCTGCCACACAGTCCATCTTATTAGGACAAAGAGGAACGCGTATGAATACTGAAAGAGAAAGGGTAAACCTCAAAGACACAGGGGGAAAACTCTTCATTTCCACCAATAAATAAAAGGCAACAGCGTTCAGTCACTCGCAAGCAGCCCCAAGTCATATGTGAGCTCGGCACCATGCAAGTCCAGGCTGCTAGGTCACAACAGGACTTTGATGGCTGATTTCCTCCAAATTTTGAGTTAATCATTAGTTAGTTTAAACTATCTTTTCTTAAAGGGGACATATTTTACCACCAGGTGTGAGTGTGATTAGCCATTACAAGCCGTTTTAAAAATGTGCAGCGTCTGACATCACAGGTGTGCGTGTCCACCTAGATGTATGACGGATAGATGAGCAACGTTTGCTACAGTCCACTGGGTAGGCTGGTAGACTGATCTATCCAGCACACATCTAGGTGGAAACGCCCACCTGTGATGTCAGAAGCTGCACATTTTGTGGCTTGTAACGGCTAATCACACTCACACCTGGTGGTATAATTATGTCTCCTTTAACAATCACCCTTTCTTGAAAATTATGAAAAATATATATGTGTATATATATGTTGATTAGAACAAAAGTTTAAAAGAAATAGAGATCCCCATTAGCAGACCATTATCCGTTTAAATAATTTGCAAGAAAAACATATTGGGATTCCCAATAATAATATTAATAATTGATTGCATTTGTATAGCCCTTTTAGCCCAATTTATCTGGTGGTGTGTTAGAACCTTTCTATCGCATTGACGAGCAGGAAAAAACCCATTATTTTTCATGTTGAGTAAATCAATATATCATGTTGAATCACTAAACAGTCAATTAAATGATCCCTAATGACTTGTGCATGTGAATAAGAGAATAACATTATAAATAAAATGAGGGGTGCTTTCTGCTGTGATTAATTAGGTTTGATTTTATACAATGAAACAACATTTTGTACAAATATCATCAGACAGAGAAACTATAAAAGCAACCAAGTAACCAAACCTAATTCCACTCTAATTAGGTTAAGGGACACAAAGCAAGGGGCTATGATATTGATCATCCTATTTCAAAATGATTAATGCCCGGTGGAAAAGAACAAACACAGGCCTATTGGTAGCGTTTGAAGACAAAAGCAAACCGTCCTTGTAAACTGTTTTGAGATAAAACTGTTAAACTGAAAGAATAAACTGAAAAT
Organism: Micromesistius poutassou; assembly: GCF_964030765.1. Taxonomy (NCBI): domain Eukaryota; kingdom Metazoa; phylum Chordata; class Actinopteri; order Gadiformes; family Gadidae; genus Micromesistius; species Micromesistius poutassou. Next base: position 1,686,561 of record NC_140282.1, read on the forward strand.
AAATCGTCACCAATGTTGTTAGTATAGTTATTTGTGAACAAAAAAATAATTTGGATAAACGCCCTGAACATCAACGCTAAAGACATCAACGCCAAAGACGTTGATGTCACTTAGCAACCAAATAAAAATCCACTTTCCTTGACAGCGGTTATTATATGCTTAGCAACGGTCATTATGGAAAATTATTACACGGCTCTTCTCAATGCTGTGGAATGCTCCGTTCACTTGCATGGGCCTTCCCGACTTCCGGTGGTGAATTATTTAAGCAATCTTACACAAGATGGCGTTCTTGAATGTCATTATTGGTACGTGAAGCACAGCCGTAGGAACGAGGCGCTTGCCCCGAGTTCTGAAGTCCTGTGCTTCAAGCAGGCCCGGTTCCAGAACAGAATGCCTTGGGGTGCATCTGAGATTACAGGGGGTGCACCAGTACTATAGTAAAACCAGCTACCCAGCATCAGTTCAGACTTCGCTTTTTACACAGGCCTTTCTACCAGTAGATAGACAAGCACTTCTGGGTAGTTCTACGGACATGTTGGGACAAAAACATTTACTGTGCTTAAAATATGGTATCACATCATGTCTTGTGATGTGGAGAACATTTCAGCTGCAACATTAGCTTATTGATATCCAAGCTTTGGATATGAGAATGAATTAATAATGGTTAAATTAAATCAAATTTGAAAAGGCTCAAGAGGTTCACATACTTTCAAGCAGCACTGTAGCCTTGTGAGACCAAATAATTTAACATTGTCATCCACATTGTAACTTAAAAATAAAACATGCTCTGTATTTATATAAGTGAACCACTAAATGTCACAAAATAATTTTACATTATCATTCACAAGATAATGCTTGAAATATATCACTTTATGTCTAATACATCATTCTAGATTATATGGAACCTTTTGAATTAAATTACAAAAAAATAGCTTTTCCCTGATATTCTAATATTATGAGATGCACCTTTATGTGAACCACTTAATGTCAATAAGTGCTTATTCTGCTGCCCAAAACTTTTAATGCTGACAGAGAGCGGCGCCGGCAAAGGCAGCGAGTCGGGCAGGATTGAGCTAGCGTTGCTAGTGCTAGCGTTCACAACGGTTATACTGTCTGATGTATTGGATTCTTCTGCAGTGTTCTTTTTTAGCCATTTTCGGATATCCATTGTAAATGCCTAATTGTTGCTGCCGAAGAAGTTCACGCGCACCTGTCATAATAATAATAATAACGTTCTTATCGGTTTAGTGAACAAAATAAATGCAGCAAACAACGGTATTTAATGGAAATTGTCACAAGTTTGATTACAATTTGTTTTGTGAGCAAGTATTTTATTTTTTTTGATCATATTGATAAATTTAAAAAAATTCACTCCCTCCTTTTTTCAATTGAGGGTGCAAACTATTTTTCAAGTTTTCGTAGAACTGGGCCTGGCTTCAACCAATAATGACATTCAAGAACGCCATTGAGTGTAAGATTGCGATTCAATAACACAAACCATCTTCATTATCAACAATATTGTAAAATATTTTCATATTGTGGGTTAATTTGTCCTCAAATTCAAGCTTTCTGCCCGAGTTCATCTCTATCAGAAAATAGTTCCTATAGTAATGATAGCCGACTCTTAACAGTTGAACGTTGTTATGGAAACTAGGCTCATGGAAGTAGTTTTGGCTAGTTAGCGTAGCGATACTTTCTGTAATTAGGCACGTTCTTTTTGTCCATTCTTTCACCAGGCATTTAAACACGCTCTAGAATGGGAATTGACCAATCAGAGTGCTTGCGTAAACTTGCGTGTTATTGAATTTTCAATAATGACCGTTGCTAAGCATATAATTACTGCTGTCAAGGAAAGTGAATTTTTTTCACGTCTTTCGTATCACTCCGCAAGCAGTCTGGTAACTTATCAACCCCAGCATACTCGGTTGCTAAGCAACGTCAACGTCTATGGCGGACTATTTCTCTGCTGATCAACACTACGAATGCTGGTAACAAATAAAATGTAAAAAGACACACCTTGTGAAGTTATTTTTTCGTTTGAGCAAGTAGCCATGTAATAAGCGGGATAATGTATAGAACGTAGCCGGACATTATCGAAAAAAAGCCCCTTCAAGGCGACAGGGTTCGCCCTGTTGGCTCTTATTTTCCCAATAATGACCGGCCTTCTATACATTATCCCTTACATAATTCACCACCGGAAGTCGGGAAGGCCCATGCAGGCAACAGAGCATTCCACAGCATTGAGAAGAGCCTTGTAATAAAAGAAGATTAAACCACTTCGGACTGTGCAATTATTGAACAATAATGTAGTTTGAATACGGTAAGAAACCTGGGCTTTACCTCGGCCGCATTCCCATCGTACAGTATTTTCCCGCACCGGGACGCCCTCTAGTGGGGGTTTATTTCTTCCGAAGACAATGACGAGAACGTCACAACAATACGGAATCTGCAACTCGATTCACTTTAAAGAATGTCTTCTTCATGTAAATCAAGACAGATACATTTCGATTTATGTAAATGGTTCTGTAAGAGGTTACCATAAAGATGTTCATGTTAATAAGTCTATTAAGTCCCAATCTATCACCAAACGAGAGCACACCGTGCTGGGCTAATGGCCCACTCATGAAAGCCCTTACAGTATTTACAGTACTATGAATGTTATGAACTGGGTGTCGGTGGTGACACTGCTGGGCTACAGGGTGCCGTCAAAGACAACAAAACTTTAATCTTGGAGAATACCAGATTAAGTCTTAAATAATTCATTATTTCAACGTTTTGTCTCACTTCAATACCGTTCCTTATTATATTTGCCAAGATTATACAACCACTCAAGAAAACAACAAGTTACAAAGGCAGTCTGGGGTCGCATTGCGGCCCATCAAAGCGTTCAGATTTTCTACTTACAAAAACATTTTGCTGAAGCCCAAAAAAGCAGCCAGAATATTAAATTCTGAGGCTTGAATATTTCATTCAAATGCTGCATCTTTTGATGCATTTCCTCTCATGCATTAAGAATCAGGCACTGTAACAATTAAACACGCGTATCTGCATATGAAGAGCATTCTGGGTAATTTGTGCTCACAGAAACATCCAGGGAGAACACGCCCAAACATTTACTGCTCCGCGTGTCACATCCAAGTACATTGGGGCACACACACACACACACACACACACACACACACACACACACACACACACACACACACACACACACACACACACACACACACACACACACACACACACACACACACACACACACACACGTTTATTCCAAACCCCCAAATCATGGCACATTTAGTGTGACATAACATGGAAACCAAATGCCTATTGTTGGACCCTTTTTCCTTTACATCACCATGGAAACCAATTTGAACTCAAAGCACCTCACATCATTTCTTTACCCCTTGAAATGAGGACACATAAATAATTGAAATAAAATAATGAATAAATAGTCAAACAAATGATTATATAAATATATATACACTCACAAGTATTCTCTACATTACCACGGCTGTGGTAGAGTAATTTTGCTGATCTCATTAGTGAATTTCCATAATGCATGAGTGCCATTCTTCGGAGATGAGGGAACCGGGATTGTATCTCAGCCATTTTGTGTTTTTTGTATCTCTTTGCCTATTTATAAGGTATTCCAATTTGCCTGTAGCCTAGCATTCCTGTTCTAGATTTAGAAATTATTACAAGACTAAAGCCCTTTGAATGAAAATAATCACATTGACTTACATTTTCGGCCTTTTTACGCCTTGGATATTGGTTTGTTATTCCAGACCTAGCTCTCATGTTCCCCCGTCGTGCTGGGGGGATTTTGGCACGCCAGAGGAGGCTTGCTTCTAAGCAGCTACAAGAGACACTTAGCAAGCCAGATCAGCTAGCAGAGGATACCATTTGGTGAAAGCGATACCTGGATAGTCCTTCAAGGTCATTCAGCAGATGCAAAAAAACACTTTATAATCAAGTGATGTTCTTCCAAGGCTATCCTTCCAACGTCCTCAAATATGTGTTGCACGTCAACATTAATTGGTAGGCAGACAGACTGTACGTTTAGTACCAATTAGTATTCAAATCAATCAATACGAACACATCAAAGGCTTGTATTATTGTAATTACTGTTATTATAATCCATTATGAATAATAATATCAAGTTCAAACCACAAAGGATATTGCCAGTGCATCAGACATGAGCTTAGTTATTCAAGTCGGTTCAAAAGCAAGCTTGACATTTCCGTTTTCTTTTTTCAACAGTTGTCTTGTTCCTCTCGCCTTTTGAGCGTGAAAGTTTAATATTTCATGGAGCAGATTAGTTTCACTGGAGTAGATACGACAGCAGGCGGCACCACACAGAATTAAAACTGATCCTGACAGTTCCTTCGGGTCAGGAGCAGATCAGGGGCTGCGTTGCGTGCGTGAGCGAGCGGGAGGATGATGTATCAGAGGCCCATCGTCGGGGGAGCAGGCGAAGAGGCCTTTAACGTGTCAAACCCTTAAAATATTTAGTTGATACAATTGACACTTACAATGCCCTCCGCTCAAAGGAAATGTGATGGCAAACCACAGCAAACCTTAAATATTTCACTCGCCCCCTTTAAATAATGCATGAGCTATCACATCATTCCTTCATGCAAACAGTCAGCCATTACTTTGTGAGGTAATTTTGTGATTTTGTCCATTTTCTTCCACGCTAAATGCTTCCTGGCTGGCGCCTTCGTGTTACACCTGGTTTCAATTGAAGTCCAAGCCTCAAATGAATTCTTATTAGCGGTCTAAAAATAGCCCCGGTGGTAATCTGACGAGCAACGAGGGAGCTGCATGAGACCACCCTCCCCCCTCCCCCCTCCGCCCCCCCCCCCCCCCCCCCCCTCCCCCCTCCGCCCCCCCCCCCCCCCCCCCCCCCCCCCCCCACAGCCGGCTGCCTGCTCTGTGCCTGTCTGGAAATACCTCCACGGAAGAATGATCAGGATAAACAGTCAAACACGTCCATGGAAGAATGATTAGGATAAACACACATACATGTCTAGAAAAACATCCACGGATGAATGATGAGGATAAATACATATATAATTGTATTTATACATATTGCTTTGTATGAATAGATGAATATGTCATATATACAAATGCATTCCCAATGTAAATTATTGCACATAAATAAAGTAAACTGTAATAAAGTTAATTGTATACATATACTGTATATACAGCTACAATAGTTCATAAATAACAATAATAGTTGACAAATAATACTAATGAGGCATACAAAAAGTCATACAAGTTCTTACTGCTTGTTAGCCTTGTCACAGATCTAGGGATAAAGGTTCATGTCATACATAGAAATGTCATACATACAGTGTGTTTGCATATACATGCATACACTTACCTACATATACACATGCATACATACACGCCTAGATATACCCATAAAGGTCAATACTTATATCCAGTACACTTCCACCATAAGACGGATAATATCCTAAATAATGATGATAACCATAATGAGAATAATGATGTTCATCATCATCACCATTATCAACATTCTCATAGAGTGATACTACTCAATGTCTGTACTTATCTAGTCTAACTCTTTTACCTCACCAATTGTTTGTACGTTGATTGTCCGACAATTTACAAACCGTGGCCTTGGCAAGAATGATTTCTTCATGGCAAGTTAAGCTGCTGTGGAAGCCATTATGTGTATTTCTAGAATTAATCTCCCAAAATCCGCCTTTAGATCCATATCTAAAGTATGACGGCAGACAAGCTCAAATCTTGGCAAACGGGGCTTCTCACTTTCTTTCACTTCATATCTGTTGTGACCAATTACGTTGCTGGAGGCGGGGATCTGTAAAAGCAAAATTGATGAGCATGCACACACCCAGCAGTAGCACACTGTAGAAATACACTTATCCCCTTCAGAATCCCCTTCTGAAAGCCTCATCCACTCACAAGAATGAATGTGTTACTGTACAATATCTCCGTAATGAAACAGGAAACAAGGTGTAACTCTGCCCTTTCAGTTTCTGGTTTCCGACCCAGGCTCTCTGCAGTCTCCCCCCAGAAGTTCTGCTATATCATAGTAGGACTGCTGGATCAGAGCTTCTGCTTTAACATAGTAAGACTGCTGGATCAGTTCTGCTAGACTGGGTAGACCCGCCCATTCTGCCGGCGATTTGAGTTCGCCCTGCAGAAGGGTCTGGAGAAGAGCAATACATTTCTTTCTAGTTTCGATACGTTTTTGCGGGAGCCAATCACCAGGCTGGCTTTTCCCCCTGGCGTGCTATTGGCTGGTTTAACACAATGATGACAGGTTTAACACAAGCGACGGCAAGCAGCCAATTGCGTACAGAGTCAATTTAACATCGCCCGTTGATCACACCTCTTGTGCTGAAGAAAATGGCAGCAGCTTCCCCAGACCAACGTGCAATCTACGATTGAGCTTGGTATGGCAATAGCCAGGCTAGAGTTCTGCTGTAAGACAGTAGGACTGCTGGATTAGAAGTTCTGCTGTAACACAGTAGGACTGCTGGATCAGAAGTTCTGCTATAACATAGTATGACTGCTAGATCAGAAATTCTGCTATTAAATATTAGGACAGCTAGATCAGAAATTCTGCTCCAACATAGTAGGACTGCTGAAAGCAAGATTAATCAAGAATGGCCTGAATAGCTTTCTGTTTTCAGTGACTGCATGATTTCTCAGTGATGACAACCTAAGGGATTGTGAGGCTCTTCATGCCCCCTGTATACGTATGAATCATGGGTAATGTATAGTCTCTGAGTAGGCTGGACACTAACAATAGGAGCAGATCACTGGTGAATGATGTCCTGCCACCAGCTGGTTCCAACTGCACCATCTGATGTTCAGACCGGCCAAAATAACAAAACACAATTTAAAATAACACTGGGCTCCAATATAGAATGTCTACAAAATGGTAGTGTAGATGTAGATGTAGATGAAATAGAAATCCAGATAGCTGAGGTCCTTTGGGGGGAGGGGGGGGATGTATATGTACTGTAATTAGTTGGGTTATTGACTTTCATCTTCTAACACTGTGCACTTGCTGAGATCCCCCTGCTTTGAGATGAGTCTGAGACGATGGATTTGTGATTATTCATCATTATACGTAGTACAAACAGCATTGAGGATTTAATACATGTTATACATTACAAAATAGCACGTTAATCATTAAATTTGTGCAACTGTGAATTCAACCTATTCGAAAAAAGTTTCCAGCGTTAATTCATAGTTTTCTTTTAATACATAATTAGACTTGACTTGAGGTGAGATATGAGGTAATCACTGCGTATTCATTTTCCCATGTGTTTCTTTTTGCAACTTTGCGGTGCTGACCCAAATCCCTGGCCCTGCTTTCTGTCTTGTCTCTGTTATTTCCCCCAGAGTAAGAAAAAAGGACAGAGTAGCAAAAAAAACTAAAAGAGCAAAAGGCCCAGAAATAAATGTCAAGCGCAGGTTCCTCTGGATGTAGTTGTTTCATCAGCACAGGGAATGGTTTTGAGTTTTCCTCATTAGGTCTCCGATTGCCTTCTGGTTTGTATTGTATTCTGTAATGTATTCTGGTTTGGTGATCAAAAGTCAAATATACACCATGAATTTGACACCAAACCTACCAGATATGTCGGTCTAACCGACTAGAACCCAGGTCAGGTTTCGTCACTTCCGTTTGCGTTCCGTTTCCTGGGACGCAGCCATTGGTCCATCCAGCTGAAAGCTCCGCCCTACGACTTGAGTCAACATTACTCCGACCAATCAAAGTTTAAGAGCCACCCGATTGGCTTAAACTGTTCTTCCTTCAGGGACTGGAAATCCAGGCTAAATATGCATAGATGGCTAAGTCAACAAAAAGCATGCCTGCATGCATGCATGGGTAAACAAATGAAGATTGAATCCCTTGAACATGAAACGATTACGATTTTTTTATAATGCATGACCCATCCTATTGATGCTATTTACCACAGCAGCCGTTTCCATTACATGTAATCTTGACCAGATGCTGCTCTTGAACGCGAGCAGAATTCCTTGTTTTGTAACCAAGTGACAGTCGTTGAGCACAATCTGTCTAATTGACACACACACACACACACACACACAGAGCGACCTGGATTACGATCCATTGGGAAGATGAATATGCGGGGAAAACAAACCGCGCGAGGACCGCAGCGAGGGCTGGCGTTTACACATGCACCAATTACAGCGTGCCCAGCGTGCGTCCCCCCCCCCCCCCGCCCCCCGCGGAGCACGTCACCCGGCCCCTGAGGAAACATCTGCCTTTTCGCACAGTTTTACTTCTATTCCTACACCGATGCACACAAATGATCCCAGAACGAACACACACACATGAACACTCTGACACACACACTCTCTGACACACATAAACACGTACACACACACTCTCTGACACACACATACACACTCTCTCTCTGACACTCACACACACACTCTCTGACACACATAAACACACACACACACACACTCTCTGACACACACGTACACTCTCTCTCTCTGACACTCACACACACACTCTCTGACACACATAAACACACACACACACACACTCTCTGACACACATGTACACTCTCTCTCTCTGACACTCACACACATACACTCTCTCTGACACACATACTCTTTCTGACACACACACACACACACACACACACACACACACACACACACACACACACACACACACACACACACACACACACACACACACACACACACACACACACACACACACACACACACACACACACACACACACACGCACCCACCCACACTCACACCCACACACACACCTAATTCCTGTTAAACAATGAACTTCGTTGAACTTGAGAAACAGCGACTCTGTAACAGATCCTGGATGCCCGTGTGCTCTACTTAAGAGCTGCTCTTATGTATATTTAAATTAAATGGTCATGTACAAAATGTTCAAACAATTCCATTATACAATTAAGTAAGCTTTTTGGCTTTTTTGTTTGTTTTTGTGTTATTTTATGTTGGATAAAGGGAATTTATTTTTAAGTTCTAATGGAAACTAAACGCTGTGAAATAATGATACATTTAATCAGGCTTCAGATTGCAGTTTTAGTTTCGTGTTTCCTAATGAGAAAATGTGTGCGATGCCATGGGACCACACACACACACACACACACACACACACACACACACACACACACACACTATTTGTATTTGTGTATTCCCTTATCCTAGCCTAAGCGGGAGGCAATTAAGAAAATGGGTTAGACACATGTAATATCACACAGATAATGAATCAATAGGATACATACACCAACTCATCAACACAGGAAGACACCTTCGTTCGCACATGTTTATATATGGGTATATTATTATTGGATTTCTTGTTTCAGAGATTACATTTAAGCTGCAGGAAATAGATTTGTACCGCTACCGGGCAGAAGGGGCAGTCCTCACATTATCACGTAAACAAATCGCACAACCTGTCTCTCCCTCTGGTCTGCAGAGCCCTAATCACACCCAGCGCATTGAGGGGTAGGCCCACTAGTCTTCTGCCACGGTTAAACTCAGCGCATTGTACGCGTACGGCAGGAAGTCACAGAACTAGGTGGGGCTAAGAGCATTCGGGAGCACATTTTGGCAAGAAACTATTCCAAAAAAAGTTTGGCCGAATTAAATGAGGTTCAGGGTTGTGCCAGTAGCCCAATGACTCCACTTTGATGGAGGATTTTGGGAAAGCAGAATTTAAAAGAGTACTGCAATTTGAAGTTTGTTAATAATCCTCTTAAATGTGGAATGTTACATTTTCCACCATAATTAAAGTCACTCCTGGAGCGGTCTTCCTCGGTTCATTCGCAGCGGCACAGAATTCAATACAAATTTTTTTATTAATTAATTATTATTAACACTCCCGACAAACCGATTAAAGAGGGAACACAAATCATAATCTCTCTTCAAATGGAGACATTGTGACGCCGCCCTTCAGCAGAATCCAAAACAACAACAAATGTTTTCCACATTAGTTAAGATTATTACCAGTTGCTTTGGAAAGGTGGAACGTGCGCGAAAAAAAACTAACCCTGCCCTCCCAAACCGTAGCCTAGTAAGTGAGACGAGACACAGGGCCTAAAGGGCTCTTTAGCACTTTTGCAGGTTGCCTCTGCACAATTGCAGGTTAATAAATTGCAAACCAAAACAATGGAAGAGGAATTATTTCACAGTGAAAAAGTCCCAAAGAAGGCTTCCCTGTCACAACCACGGTCCCTGATTACTGCTTGTAGGGGATTTGCTTATTGTCGGCTGCAATTTCTGCGTGCCAAATATTCCCACAACAGCCTTTGATGTAATTACCTTCCAAACAGCTCCCCTCCAGCCAATATCCTGCTCTGAATTCATGGCTTGGCTTGTTTGTCGCGTCATTTAAACACACCCTTGTTCTATTCCCTGCCCCACGGAGCCACAACCCTGACCTGGAAGTGGACCGCACGCGAGTCACGGGACTCACCAATGCTTGTGACAGCAGTATAAAGATATAACCACAGTCGCCTCTAAGTTAGGGCCCTGAACGCCCATGCAGGACCCATAGGTTTTTGTGGGCCGGCGGAGAATTGGGAGTGGACCCGACTCAAATCACTGAAGATGGTAAACGTAAAATTCTTTAGCGACACTTTTAAGACGCCACCTAAAAGCTTAAGGGTAAAACGAGGCATACAGTGGAGTATTCCTTTACTGCGGCGGGCTGTAAACCGTACGCTGTTATATACACTCACGCTTGTATGGTAAACCAATTGCCCTATTTCAATTTTACACATTGGAGGTTCAATCCCCTTGTTAAAGGTTTATTTTAAATGCTACCCATATACTTAACTCCAGCCTGAAACACCACATCCGGCCGTATTCTTCAGTCTGGGGAAAAAGACTGTGGTGTGCTATGAAACAGTTTGCAATTAGAATAGAATAGAATATATATTAGAATAAAAATACAAAAAAACAAATGCTCTGACATTCTGAATGTTGGGGAGGTCTGCAGTGGCGTAACAAAGTTAGACGCTTCGACTGGAGGTGATCAAATAAAAGCCAGCTTTAACCGTGATATTTGTCACTGTTGGTACTGATGCATTACCGTTTGCGTAATGACATGATGAGATTTGCCTCGAAAGACCCCCGTCCCCCCTTCTCCCCTCCCCCTGCCCCGCACACTCCCCCCTTACATATTGAACATGGGGGGGGGAGGGGAATGCAATTCTGTTCATGTAACAAGACAAATTGTGCTTCAAGGTTGCTATTTTTATCTTTCTCATCACACAGGGAGTGGAGAATCTTCCCCAATTCCCTCGCCAGTGGCTTAATGTGACATATTGCTAATCTGGATATTACGCAATTCATCAACCCTCTCTCTAGATATTATTCAGGTTTCCTATGTGCCCGACTGCCATAACTCTGCGAGGAGCTAATGAGCAGCTAGCTAGTATTTTAGTCATACATCTCAAAACACCGGCGGCTGCTCTTGTGGCAACAACGTGAGTCCGGGTCACTCCATTAAACTAGCTAGTTATTTATTTTGTTGATATTCAGCGGGGAGCCAGTGAATTGTTTCGGACCAAAACAAGACCAAAACGTATCTGTGTCGACTATCAGATGCAGGAAGGTACAAAAGAAACAAGAATGTGGGGAAAAGATGCATCCCATCAGAATCTCATAGCCCCTTCAGCGTGCATCAGTGGGCGAGCTCTTCTGAGTGTGCTGCTGGTTGATCTGATTGGCCAGTGGGTAACCCCAAGCAGGTGCCACCTTGAGCTGTTGACGGATCTGATTTTAAAGCTGCATATGGGCGAGTTTGGACCGTCAGCTAATTTAGGCTGACCCGCCATTAAAGACGAGTAAATCACAACCCTAGCCTTACTCCACAACGCTGCGGAGAGGGAGGAAACAGCGGAGAAAGATGTACAAAGAAGTGGTCCGGCGATAATGGCGACGGCACAGCGTATCGATCGGCCGTCCCCCTCTGGGGTCTGGGAGGCTCCGAGCCAGGAGCAGAATGAGCTGATGGAGAGCCGCTGTAAGCCGAGCATCGAGCGAAGGCTGATCAGAACTAACTAAAGAGATCAATCAGGCACTTTGTTTTCCATAAAAAAAAAATAGAAAGTAATCCATATATGTATGTATTTATTCAGGGGTGAGCGCTAAAAAGTTTTGGTCTCAGAGCGCACTCGCAAGTCGCACCGGTCTTGTTTTCTGAAGGAAAAACCAACCCAACAGTTGGCTGTCTTGTAGTGGTTCAAACTCTCAAGGGCCTGAGAGGAAGTAAACATATTTAGAAGGAGAGTGGATATCCTTTGTTTGAGCTTCCTGGATTCTAATTGGTAACGCTTAAATTGTCAAGAAGATGAAAGTCCGATGCCAAGAATTAAATGAACAGCAAACTCTCCGCTGTGCAGTCTAACTTAGTAACGCAATTCCCCGACCTGTCACCAATCTTTTATGGTGAGGGGTAAATGCTGGCAGACCCCTTATTTGAGAGTTGTTTAGGCTTCCATAGTTTCCTCTAATTATGAGACAACAGAGGTGTTTGACAGTGACTGCCTTTGCCATCATTACTGTAATGAAACATTAAATATTTATCTTGTACGAGTCAAGCGGGATTCATTTTGCCCGATGCCATTAAGGTTTTCCGCTAACTATTACCGAAAACATCCTGTAGTGTGCAACTCTTCCAGCACCACTCTATAAGGCATTTAAGAGATACTCCATTGTGAGCGTGCCTTATGAAACACATTTATAATTACCTCTCCAAACAAGATGACTTGGCAAATGTGATAACAGGAGTGGCTCATGTTAACGTGTTTGTTGTTCAAATTAACTCGCTCATTAACTCAAAATTGAGCATTATTGACAATTTCGTAGTTCCTGTACAGGTCCTAGTATGGCTCATGTTCAAAATAATTGAAGTTGTTTGAATTTGGGGCACAGTGACATTTATTAGTCTCAGCTTTTTGATTGGCAATTTGTATCAGGACAAAATGAGGCCTTATGTTCTTCAGAGTTTTATGTTTCCTCCCTCAATAATGAAAGTACATTTAATATATTGAAGAGTGAATATGAAAAGCTTCCTCAGTTTCAAAATGTGTCAAAAGAAAAACCAGGGGTATATAAATTGTTCTTATATTCCCCTTCTTTGTGTAAAATTGTTTTCACTGAAGCAATCTTCCAAACAATACATTACAGCAGCTTTTCATTTATGTACAGGGGGGACACAGGGGCAAATAAAATGTATTTTTAATGCCTACTTTCAACACCATAAATGCGGTGTAAAAGTAACATTGTATCTCCACTATCAGGCATTTACTTGCACTTAAAGTTTTTATTTTTTTGGGAGAAATTTCTAAAAGCTTCCAATAAAACCACAAGCAGGAGAATACCATTAAAAACTTCGATTTCATCAGTTTCCGAAAAAAATAAAAATTTCCTTTCAAGGTTTTATCTTATAAGCTATTATGAATATAAATTGCTCTATCCGAGGACTAGATTCCTATCTCCTAATGACTGCATACCAGTCCATCTAAACCCATTTTGACGCCTACAAAAAAAAAAGCACAGATTTGCATTTGCTGATTACTCAAGAGTTAGCCGACATAACTCAAAACTGCTCGCAGCTGGACCCGGTTCAGTTTGCAGTCTCAGATAACACATGCAGTTACGCATAGTCCTCTGACACTAGACTCTGCTGTAATCAAATGCAGCTAGACATTCACTGTATGCCCACAGACATTCAGCACCAACACCAGCAGGTCATAGTCACCACCCTGGGGGAGAGCACCATCACCCTCGTCATCATCAGCCTGAGCCAGTGGAAGCTGCTTGGCTTGGTCTCCCCAAACAGAAAACCAAGCCAAAGATGAAAGCCTGTTTGTGCAGTATTAGCATTAGCCTCGCGAGACCGCCCTGATCTCAGAGTTCATATTCTGTTGGTCTTTCAGTGACGAACAAGGAGCGCCGCAGTCTGCCGAGAGTACTAAAACAATGGCAGCGCTCACGGTAAGTGTAGCGATGAAACGTTTTTTATCTGAAATGGACTGATAACAATGTGAACAGATGAACAGAGATCTGCGCAGAAGGCTTTCGCTCGGCTTAGAATAAGTTTGTGATTCACTTGCTTCCAACTGTTTTCGAACAAGAGTGAAGAGATCACGAGCGTCACTCTGATTGGCTTGCTGGAGTTTTGTGAATAATGTAAGGGTTGGGAAGGGCTGTGCCCATATTTGGAAATCAATGGCTTCCTGGCCGAGGCCTGGCTGACGTAAAGGTGGATATCCTCTCGACCTTCATCCTGTAGAGATAAAAGCCTTTCATAAACGCTTAAACTGGGTTTCTAAATGTCTACTATGACAAAACGCCTTAACCTATAAGGCTGCAAAAACAATACTACTCATCACAATCACGAATCACCACAGGGAGTGACAGCGTCTGTGAGGCCCTTCTCCCCGGCCCCCCTAGTGTGTCGGGCGATTACTCACAAGAGGAACAACGCCATTCATCCACCTCGTCCACTTCCTGGTTCCTGACGGGACGTGACGGCGAAACTGTCACCTAGGCGCTGCCGTACATTTTGCGGGTGGTTGCGAGGCATAATTACATTAATTGCATTATTAATCACGATCTCTGTAGCGGCGGCTCACAAATCCGTGCGTGAGTTACCCTCTCTCCTCCCACCCGCGCTGTGACGATAAAACAGACCCCCTGGAGAGAGAGCAGCCGGTCCAACGGGCCAGGTCACGTGACCCGCCCTTCTAACAAATGGCGTGGCTTGACCGGATGTCACTGAGTGAGCCTTTGGTCGCATGTTCTCGGTTATGAGTCAGGGATATTTAAACGGCCATGCCTGCCAGGGGATCACATGCCACAAGACATGCCAACGTGAGACTGTGAGGAGGATGACGGAGGAGGAGGAGGAGGAGGGAAGAATATGAGGAGATGTGTGTGAGTATATCATACGTTGTCTACGTGTTGTGAATAATAGTGTCTGCGGTCGATGGAGTGTGTGAAGCTGCATGCATGAGCGTTCAACCGCACAGCGAATCCTACGGTCTCTCTGCGGAATCCTTTCTATAGGTCGACGCTGACGCTGATTGTGAATGACAAAACTGAAATTTGGGTTGAATTTTATACTAGCTCTTGGCAAAAATGGAAAAAATTATTTGGCCGGTGAATATCCGAGTGTAACCAGGCTGGCTTAGGGATCACTATGCTAAGTTTCACTTGCATTGATACCTTGGGAATAACACCCAATAAATAATAATATGTAGTAAATAATAACAGGTTATCCCCACATAGTTAATACATACTCAACTTAAACTTCAATGCATGAATGCCAGTTCAAATACTGCCAAGAAAACAGAAAAAGATTGCTTGAGTAAAGTGAAGTCACGTTGACCACATGAAAGTAAGGGAATGACCCAGGGAGAAATCACCTCCCAGGACCACTAGTCCCTGCTCCAAAAGCACTAGACACTGTCTTGAAAACAGTCCTTTCGTCCAGGAAACATACAAATAAGCCATCGACGTTACACCAGCACAGCATATTAACTGTTGGGATGGATTGATGAAGCGTAGAAAATACTAAGGCTGCAAGGTCCTATTAACCAGCGGCCATCAGAAGATGTGAGAGACCTCATGCAGAGGCTTGAAAGAAACAACAAAATGCAAAACAAAACAGTAACCAAAAAGGATAGCCTGTCTGAAAAAAGGCACTACAAGAGCCAAAACCAAATGAAAATACACACGGGCAAACTATTAGTGATAATGATTCAGTGAGGACGACCAGGCCATCTCCAATCACTGGAGCCCTCGGAAACAACGCTTATGTAGACCAAACGATTTAACTATAACCATGAGGGTGGGAGACCCATATATATATATATATATATATATAGAACACTAGATGTCTCGTCCACTCTGCTGGCCAATGGAGACGAACGTCCGCACTGGCGGACGTTCATGCATCTTGCCCCAGTAAGCTCACTCACCCATAACATTGTGTTGGTGGTGGTACATGTACTTTTTAAATAACCAAATAACCATAACTTTCTCAATTTTCAACCGATTTTCAAATGGTTTGGTTCGAAAATAGGTACAAGATTTCCCTTTACAAATAGTAGTAGTTTGTAAGAAACCAATATATATATATATATATATATATCTATGGGGAGACCTACCTGACTTCTTCTTCTGCTGCTGCTGCTGCTGCTGCTTCTTCTTCTTTTTTTAATCATGGCTGCCAAACTAGCTAATTGGTGCTTTTCTGCCACCACCTGGACTGGAGTGTGGATACCAGATTGCCATTAAAGAGGGGGCGTTTCATCATGTGACATGTAGGATCTAGGCCAATCGGGGGAAACGCCCACACACCTGTCTTAAAGGGATACACTAGTACCTGCTCCATGCTCAACATGGAGTTTTTGCCTCTCTCAACCTTAGTGCTGCTTCCAGGGGGGCGGTCAGTCTGGCTTTAGGTCCAGACCCAGCGTTGCTTCGGTCTGTTGGTTCACTGAGATAAATAATATATAAGTGCACAGCAACACAAAAGTGTCGCTGTTATGGCTTGTATAAAATAAAGCTTTAATGATGTTTTCAATTTGAATGCTAAATACATGAATACATTTTCCTAACGCGTGGATAAACATGAGGAGCATATAAAAACACAACATATGTGCGGTAGCGTGTATATTGGACGTTTGGGGTTTATGTCCCAGACCACCCTTTTGGGTGGTCTGGGAACGGCCACCCTACTGACGTCCTTTGTTGTGTCTCATGGTTGATTGTACATTTATTTTACAATATTATACATTCAGGAACCACTAAAGATGAGCTATTTACCAATGAACTATGATTAAATGAATGTCATAGCAGAGGTGTTTTACAGTTCGCTGTTGAGAGCAGGACGGTCCCAGCGGCCCAGTTCAGGACGCCTCTTGAGGGAGCACTGATCTGTGTGAAACACACAAGTGAGTCCGTCATACAGACCTGCATGCAAAGAACAAAGAACAAGAAGCCACAAGTCCCATTCTTAAGCGGCCATATTGTTTTCACCGAAGGCCGGCGGTGCCTAACAGCAACGTGGCGACTGTGAGAGGCCCTGTCCTGTTCAGAAACATGTGTTCAGAGGTTCTGGACATGCGCTCAACAAAATGGCAGATTTTTCACTGGCTCTAAATGAGCTTCCAGAATGTCCGCCGATCGATCCCGGGCATTTTACCCAATCACTTGACACTCCTTCACAGCACTACAGGGCAGCCCCGCAGTACTAAACAGGCCCACTGCTTTATGGGGCCCATCGCCATGTTCCCTTCTGTTGCCGACATTAAATCGACGTCTCCCTCAGCTTTCATTTGAAAAATTAATTCCGTTCACCCAATCCCACAGTTTTTAATCTCACACAAGTGGTTTTAAGCATTATGCGTCTGCTTTCTGAGCGACTGGAGGTTAAATTACCTTTCCCAAGGACAGGGAGGCAAAGATGGCCGTTCGTGGTGGTGGTCGGTGGAGTGCATTATTAAATTACTTCAATGAATATTAAATTAGTTCTTTCCAAGTCAAAAGAGAGACCCATAGAATGTCATTATTTTTTCTGCATACCCAATAACGAGGACAAAATACAAACTATATTTCCACTTTGCCCAAATAAAACCATTAATAACAAGGCAACAAGGCGACGTGCGTTCATCTATCAGCGCTGACACCGGCTCATGCAGGCGCGGCATATTAACTGTCGGGATGAATTTATCAAGCGTAGGAAACACGACGTCTGCACGGCCCCCTATTTACCAGCGCATGTCACAAGCTGTAGAGGACTTCATGCAGAAGCTCCCTTTCCCCCTGCATGCACTCCTCCTGCGATTTGGAGCAGGTCACCGTGGTTTGAAGCCATGCAAACGGGGTCAGGAGTTTAGTCCCCGGACCACCAGCCTCCCCACCGCCCCCCCCATCCTCAGAACACAGCTGTCAGAAACTTAAAACTCAAGAACAAGAAGATACGTCCCCAGATATGAAACTTGAATGACTCCCCACCCCCACCACCAACTGCGCCTTTTTAATTCCTCTCCAGCTCTGTAAAACCAGGGGAGTCGGGCCCACACACGAGACAATCAATCGGCAGCTGTTTTTAATTCCGTTTCCAATCGAACGTGAACGGATGAATATGTATCTGGTGTGCTGCTGGGCGGACATGAATGCACCGCTGCGTGAACATCGCCGCTATGGCAACAACAACAACAAACCTGCCAGCTCTCCCCCTCAACCCCAGATAGGACCAATCATCAGCAAGGACCCTCCATCCACCTCGACACCACCACCACCCCCACCACCCCACCCCCCGCCCGAGTCCCGGCCGACCCCCTGTGGCCCACGCCTGTGTTCGCAGAGGGCATAATGTTTTTGGAACATACTGAATATCACGACTTGCATCTTTATTTGGAACACTCAAAGGGACCAATCATTATCTTTTAATTACCACCAGCATGCATCGGGCCCCCTTACAGCGGAGTAATTAATCTTACACGGTGGCGGGGAGTGGAAAGCAGATATGCCTTATGGAAAATAGCCGGGCTTCATTAGAATAGGTACATTATTAGTAAATACATGGAGCACGGCGCAGCAATTGGAGGACTTCAGGTGGGTGCAATTTGTGTACACTCCAAATATACGTTGAGTACATTGTGTACGGCAAACATTTGCATAATTACTGTGCTTTGTGGGCCCCAGCCGCTCCTTTGCTTTCCATACGAGCGTGGTGGGATGATGGAGGAACGAGTCACAATGAATCATTGTCAATGGACCAGGGCTAACATGATGAACTACCCATTGAGTGGTACTTATTGAACAGAACTTACCAGTCAAGGACACACTCACAGTCAGCACTCCCAGCAACAGCGTATCTGGTTGCCTGTGACAGGTACAGATTAAACATGCATTATGAATATTGTATGTAAGAAACATATTTGACGTTTCGGAGAAAACGCATTTATCTTTTAAACAAAACCACAAAACAGAGCTCTATGGAAAGCTGTCCATTATGGGCTATATTCACATATCCTGCACATGGGGAATTGCGTGCAATTAGCGTCTATTCTCCCCCAAACCCGGGTCATTTGTTTCCTTTGTCAACACTGTTTAGGCTCTTTCTCAGTGTGAACATTGACAGAGTGCCCTTGCATTGTCAATGAATGTGGGTTTATTAGTCCTATTCCTTGTGCCACTGCTAGTCTAGGTTTCTAGGTATTTGCCGGTGGGCAGAGCAACTGCTAGAATATAACAGCGTACTTTGGGTTAGTTCTTAGCGGACAAAACTTTTAGAGACCTACATTGACTAGACGTGGTTCTGATAGTTTATGATGTAATTGCTCGGGTTTATAGAACAACAGATACATGATATCCTGGGAACTGGGGAGAAGGAACACATCTGAAAAGAGAACGATCGCCGAGAGATCCGCCTGACCAAACGCTCAGCGATGAAATCCCTTTTGGATGGATTGCTCTATTTTAACATGCGTCAATATTTAATGTGTTTTTCTGGCGATCTAACACATACTTCATACATTTTCAATAGTGTAATATACATTTCCAATACTCCTCTTGAACCCCGGCATCATATTTCCATATTATTATTGGCTCTTTCCATTCACCGTATTGATAATACAATGGCAGGTGTTGAACTGATATATTATATATCCAACTCTCTGAATTATATATAATTATGATATATTAGGATACATAATCTAGATGTTGCTTAGCGCCTTGGTGTGGACGCGGTTTATGGGAGGGTTTGCTTGTAAAGATGCTAGGGGGAAAAAAAACACATATATTATCATTATTATTGAAATAGTCTTACCCTTCCTTGCATCATATCAATGCAAACAAACAGTAAAACACTTTGAATTAGAATGAAGAATAATAATGACCAAAATTAATAACGCAAATAAAACACGCCTGATACTAATGAGAAAACGATTGGGGAAAAGAAGCCCGGCTAATTGCTTTTTGTTAACTTTACAGTTTATTATTTTATTCCTGTGGCAGGAAAGAGAAAGCCACCAGTGTGGGGAGAGGCAGCAGTCTGGAGACGCTCCGCCTCCGGGGCCAGTGTTTTGGGGCGTTCACACCCCTGCAGTCATTCGTCAGTGTCTCTCTCTCCAGGAACACAGTCCATGGACGTGGCCCTCAAAGCCCAGAGAGGAGGAGCCTCATCTGCATCGGGGGGCCCGGGCAGCTCTCTGGATCCGCCCATGAGTTATCTCCTCAATAACGTCTAATCAGACAGCTGCCGGTTCCTCCACTGTAAACAAAAGTAATTACAGTAGATGTGATGGATGGAGGAATCAGACACTTTGTGCAGGCTCAGGGTCGACCCAGGACTCTGTAGAGCGGAACACTTTAATTAGGGACAGACTAACTCAGCAGAACTGAATGAGCCTGACAAAGCAGACAATTGAGTTTCTAAAATAAGCCCGCTTGTGTCTGTTGTTTTTTTACAGGTTGGTCCAGTGATTTACTTCCAACGCTTCTTCTTAATGGGTTTTGGCAAAATAAATGTTTTATTATTTGTTTCCCTCAGAAATACACACTACATCAGGGACAATTAAATCTAGTCCACTGCCACAGTTTATCATTCACCCAACCTGCGTGCTTACATTTGTTTTTACAGCATCTGGTCAATTGAAGTCCATGGGGAATCAATCTCAGATTTGTTTGATCAAATGTATTCCATTTTTCAAAAGTGTTTGAATGATGGTGTTCTCATTGTTATTCTGAATAAATACAGTTTGAGCAGGCTATCATTTATTAGGCCTTAGTATAATTACATTTTGGAAAAAAAGATACCATTATTGACAAAAACATTATTCGCTAATCATAAAAGCACTTACTAAATAGTGAAGAGAAATATATAAAATCACCAGGCACCACTATTATTTTTTGCATAGATTGTTCTAGAATTATTTGATCTGTGCTCTTTTCACTGTCAACCTGTGGGTGGAAAGTAATTTGACGTTACATCGTGACATTCTTTAAGCGGATGCTTCTGTTCAAAGCGACTTACATGACATTCATCAAATAGGCAAGATGCTTTAAGTGCTACAAAGTAGAAAACTGAGAAGTCTTGTGTTTTTTTCTATTACCTGTACCTTGAAAGCAAGATGTAGGCCAGCGTGTATTTCATGGAACTGTACTGTAATATTATCTTTTAACACACAGTACAACGACAGGTATCTGTAATGTTATCTTTGATACAGTAGAACGACAGGTACCTGTACAGATATATTTCAACACACATTACAACAATATATATATCTGAAATGTTATCTTTGAAACAACCATGAGATGGACTGTTATATCGTACACATCAATGAATGCAATCTTTTCCTGGATTTGACAATTTGACTCAAATCACTTCAGTCTGTATACATGTTGTAGAAAACTGGCGACTAATATATGAAACATACGAGTAAATGACTTTATATATGAAAAAGAGAACTAATTATAATCGTATCACATGTCTTATTTACTGACAGTGCCTATCCTCTCCATATGCCATGTGAATAGTTAATGTTGACATTGAACAGAAGATAGTTATTCAACACACTTCTAATGTGATGCAGGGACATGAATTAAAGTTTGATGCCCGTACAGGAAAATGCACTTCTGTCAGGACAAACCAAACACGCGTGAGAATGAATAAAGTATTATAAAATAAGGTGTATTGAAATGCAATGGTTCCAGCCAGCGTCCCCCAAAACAGTGTGACTATCCATGTGTTTAGAGGGCAGGCTTTCAGTGTGGGAGACAAAAACCAGACAATCGATTTCTAATGCAAGAAGAGTGCGATCAATATTTTTAGAAGAAACCAAGAACAGATGTTTTCATGTGAAATGTTCAAGTGTATTGACTGTGTACTCATAAGCTGAATAGTTCAGGGAGTAATTACACATGAGTTCATATTCGATGTAAAAAAGAGTACAATCACATAATCTCTGATTAATATTATTCAAACTGCCTCATTAGTTTGGTTCATTCAAGGTAGGCAAGCCACACGTTGTGCTAAGACCATATAATGAGCAGAGGAATCAATGAGCATATACATTTGCTACTTATTGAATAGTTCTTTGGATTTAATCATTCTATTATATAAAATATAACAATATAATTAGAGGCCATTTTGACAACGCTTATGCCAATTACCTTTACATTGAAATCAATCCAAATCAAATCCCTTATTAACATGGGCCATCCATGTGGGAGTCAACCTCCAACCGCCGCGTGGAGGTAGTGGAAATGTCTTGCTCAACCACTTGAGCCGGTCTGAACCTCACCATAACATACATCATAGACAACCACTGTTTTCATGTGACTACAAATGTCTGCTGTTGTTTAGCTGCGCTGATTTTATATGCAGAGATATTTATCGGGTTAAGGTTCAGCAAATAATTGATATACTTTGTGCTTGTTATCCTCTAAGTAGGCTTCATGGCGCAGACAGCTCTTAAAAACAGCCCATGCCAAACTGTATACTGCTGGATATTTTCTAATCAATTGGAGTTGGTGCAGAAGGAACGTCATTGCCACGATACTCATTCTGCAGCCAATAGAACTGAGTACAACTACAGTGCCAAGCTGAGTTAGTGATGTGGATTTAGTTGTAATTTATTTATTTTCCCTTGGCAAAGCCAAAGGTTGGAGTTTTTAAAGCGTCGCTGCCAGTTTTGTCTGGCAAAGTTTCCACAACAACTTTGCTAGAAGAACGATAAGGTGTCATTTGGAAACTTGTCTCTAGATACATGTACCTAGGGTTTCGATTTCATAATCTTTGTTTTGTCATATCGGTATTAAATGCCAAGATGACAATCTGAGAAGCTATTATTTTTCTACTTCAGTCCAATGACTACCTTACTGCTAGCATCGGCCGTTGTACAGGGAGACAGCTTTCATTAAAAAATCATAACAAAAGCAAATGTTGCAGTGTGTATCCAAAACACCCTGCCAACAAAACCACTCTGCTATAGGTGGCTGTTGAACCTGTGGGATGTTTTTCTTCTGACAAAATGGATGTTGATGGCGGCGTAGGGATGGGACATGTATCTCGGTGTGACTTACAATGGGACCCGAGATAGAGACACTGTCGCCATTCAGCACGCCTGCTTCACTGTAATCCATGTGCATATACCCACAGCTGGCCATGAAACATTTGGTTTGCAGCTTTACTGCTTAGTGCTTGAGTCCTCTTTCCTGCTTAGTGCTCAAGTCCGCTTTTATCCATTTCTATAAGTTGGCATTTCCTCTCGTCAAAAGAGAAACATCCATCCGTAGTTCTCAGTTTTACATTGTGGTGCAAACTACTCGTGTCCAGTAGAGTCGGCACGTGGTTCTAAGAAAAGGCTGTTTTTGTACTCCATAACACGATTCTGGTTTTTGGTATAATCTTAGGACCAACTGTTCTTTAGAAGATATTTAGTCATAGTGATGAATGTTGAAATGAAACACAAGCAAAGAAAATCCAACCGATAGTAAACATGACACTTGATACTTAACGGAGATTTACCGAGAATCATATTTCTTGGTGTGCCTATTCGGTATTTCCAGAACTTTCTCGCTACTGGTTAATTAAGTTTGCAGTGGAGGGGGGAAAGTTTGTTCTCAGGTAATGAGCAACAGATCAGGCATGCTTCTCAGGCTGCCTGGGATTTCTTTATCCCAATATATCTCTTAAATAAGCCACACTAAGCATATGGATTTCTAAGGATATAATGTGTCACAATGTTGTGCGACTACATCTGTCTTCATATGCTTTGTATGTGCATACCGCAACCCCCTTAAGTGGGAATGAGAATTAGTTTTGCTATCAAGGTGCTCACTCTGTCTGGCAAGTGTGCAGTTAAATAAAAAAATGTGAATATGATCAGAATTAATCAACACAGGAGGGGAAATGTATTCTTAAAGGGTAAGAAGCTTAAGTTTTGCAGCAGTTAATGTTTAATGAAATGACACGTTTGCACCTATTTTTGTCTCGGTATGAAATATATTATCGTGGTTTTAATACCAAGAATCCATTTCTCCTAACTCCCCCTAATACCTCATACCAACCTGTCCCTTGAACCACCGCTTTACCATTTCCCGTCCTGACACACATCTCGATTTCCGGCTGACTTTTGGTACAGATATGCTTTGAAGTCATAAGAAGGGGATCCAGACTTCCTTCCTTAAAACCCATGACATTTTTCCCCCCGAGCTTCTGAATGAGGAGATGGTGGCCACGCAGAGATGGGGCCAACTGAATAAAGCCTTCTCTTTGGGCCCGGAGCCACTAATCTGTAATTTAATTTCAAGCGGGTGTCTGGGCCACGAGGACACACAGCAAGGTCAAGGGCTACTGTACGAAGACATCTGAGAGGGCTGACGGCTCAGACTGAGGTTTGATCAACGGCCCTCCAATCACCCAGCTTAGAGGGGAAGAGGAGGAGGAGGAGGAGGGGAGGGTGAGGGAAGGGTGAGGGGGAGGAGGTGTGTGTGTGTGTGTGTGTGTGTGTGCGTGTGCGTGCGTGCGTGCATGTTTGGCAGCCATTTCCTGTGCAACGGAAACAAACAATCATAGAGAAACTTTCCATTATTCTTAAAGAGTAAGTTGCTCCGGTTGACTGCGCCGCGGCAGAAACACAACGGCATAACTAGGGGCGGCGAAAACACCACCCGCTTCATCTGCATGGAAAATGAAATATGTTTGTTATTGTTTTATTATTCTGACCATAATTTGATGTTTGGTCACAAAACAACAAATTCTGTGTGACTAAGTGGACCTGCCAAAGTGTAAAAACACAGTGTGCCGTGGAAATGGCACATTAAATAAAAAAAAGGAAAGGGCCAGGCGGTCTATCCTTGTCTTTTTAATGCAAATAGGCACAATTATTGTAGAGAAATTATAACAGTCTTTGGCATGAACATGACGTTTAGGCACTGGGCATTGTTCAGTTACTAACATGACGCATAAAAACAACCCGGGCAAACCTCTCTTCAGTTGATAAAAACATCCCAACGTGGACACATGACCAATAACACGTTCATAAAAAAAACAAAAACACATCTTCTGACACACAGCGCTGGCAGCTCAGTGGACGAAAGACACGCGCGTCTCATGCAACATTCGCGATTTGCTAGCGGTCTGCCGGCAGTCCTACACTAATTCCCTCAAGTTATCGGGCACGGTGGGCGAAGGCGCACACTTGACAGCCTCAAGTTACTTAGGCGACAGAAGCTAATTAGCCGCCGTGGGAGTAATGGCGGAGAAGCTCTCTCCGTTACCGGCGGAGACGGTCGTGACGGCCGCCCGGGCCCGGGTCACCATCCTTCACGCTCCTCATTTCCTATTAAGCAGGGGGGAAGTCAAGCACATGCCACGTCACACACACTCAACAGAGAGCCGTGTCTGAACCGGGGCGCAGAGAAGTAGTGCCCGTCCGATCCAGTTTGAATCCAGATTCAAAGAGAAAAAGTTTGTCTTTGGCGGCGTTGCGTCGCACACAAGTCGTTATGACTTCCCCCCCCGTTTGTGTCGGGGAGGCGGCGCACATTTATCGTTTGACGGACAGGAGGAAGGACATAATAATACTACTGCAAATTATAAAATGATTGTACAAATCCTATGTTGTGTTTTGGTGTGTTGGTGGTAACCCGGGGGGTAAGTCTCTGAGGGCGATACCATGATTCAGGAGTGCAGGAGTCTCTCCTTCCTAGCGAGGCTTTGACACGGTGGGAGAGACCGGGAGGGAGGTGGGCTGGGGGGGGGGGGGACGGTGTCCAAGGTGATTGACAGGATGGGAGGGATTAGTCTCCAGTCTCATCTGCTTCCTGTCGTCTGGGACCACATCCTGGAAACAGGAAGTTACACGTAAGATTAATGACTGCATACAGTTGACACACAAAGCACCACATTGCAGCATTGTTGTCATTGTTTGAGGCGATGAAGATACACTTTCACTATTTGGTCATTCAGCAGCTGGTTTTATCCAAAGATTGACAGAGATTCATGCGCTAGAGGCTAGGCTCTTCTCAACGACGCATATGCATGGACTTTGACCTTTGACCTCAAGGTCAAACAACATAACCACTTGGCTATCGGACCACACCTAAGGACCATATACAGTATATGTATATATATATATATATATATATATATATATATAATAGAATATATAATATATCATATTCAATAATAATATGATATATTATAATATACATATATTATTATAATTGATTAAATCAATAATATTATTAAAATAATTGTTATAATCGAAGCTGCATCAATAAGCATCAAGCTGTTCCAAAAAACCTGAAACTTTGCAGGAGGAGAAAACAAGTAAATTAAAAGCTAAGTTCATTCGTCATCGTTACATGGACACTTAATTATCGCACTGGCGAGGGGAGGTATTCCTCGTGATTAGGAAGTCCTTCTTCATTTAGCTCGGCTACTTATTTTCTCCCTACATGTACCTTTTACCAAACCTACTGCTTCCCTCGACCCTGCTCCCCGGAGAGTGGGCCAACAGTGAAATAAATGGATCTCACAGCGTCATTAAACCTGCCCAAATCACCACGGAACCGATTGGAATGATGCCACGCATGAGGTTCACACACTTGATGACTTGAAGGTTATTTAGTCGCCTATATGCTCGGTGGTTCAGTTTACATACTTAATTTGAGTCAATTACTTGTGTTAGAATCAAAGGGACTTTGGGAATAGCCGACGAGTTGTTGCAGGCTTTTCAAGGAGAAAATTGTGCTGCTGCTGTTGTACGTTTCGAAGCTGATTGATATTGGCTTTGTAATTAGGTCATTTGTAAGTGTAATTGCGTACCCAAAATATAAACATGGAGAATGATTTCACTCCATGCTCGACTGCATAGGACAAATGTAGTTAATTGATAATAGTGTATAAAGTTTGTGACTTTGCCCCGCTCGTTAAATGTTAATTTAACTTAAACACAAATAAGATTCATATCTCTCACATGTCAGGTGCACGCATTCTCGTTAAACGTTCTTCAGAACATCAAGATGGAAAATAAGTGCTATCTTGCCATTTGTTTCAATTTAATTATTTGATCATTTTAATTTCATAAAGATTAGCACCCTGTTTGAAAACTCTCATTAACTGGGTGATCTTAATTGATTCAAATCGGCGTTCCCGAGAGGGACTGTGGCAGGAACGTGCACTCCAACCACGTGCTCAGCCTCCCTGACACAAGGAGAGTAAAGCCTGACTACACCTGAATTTATGACCCCCCTTCCATTTTAAATAACATCCTGGGCCGGCACAATCACAATTTGTATTTTACTAATTGGCAATCAAAGAAAACTCCAAGCACAAAACTATATTTTCTCCGCTATCCATCAGAGAATCTAAATCTGTGCAGGCCAGCATGTCCTCTTTAAAGACGGGGGGGCCCCCGCTGGCTGATTCATTTGCAGCCCATAGCGGCGATTGCACACTCATTTTCTCTCGCCGCTGTGTGCTACAAAAGATGCAGTGGCCAACTAAATCCCTTCTAACAAACAGCCTTACATTCAAACCAAATTATTTTTTCGTATTTGCATTGCAACGAAAGGTCCATACATCATACTCATCCTTGGGTTAGCTTTCTTTTATCATCCGGAAAGTATGTATAAATGTTTACAAGATTGTACCCAAATGTGCCCAGTGACAAAACGCAAAAAGAAAAACGAACAACTCTTAAAATGCTAAATCCATCCCAAACAATACAAAGTACACCGTAGGGAGGAGAAGCCCGGCATGTTAATGTTACCTCTGGTTAACGGCGGTCTGCGGCCTCAACTCTGCTACATTTAAAATCCATTACCGGAGTTATCAGCCGAGCATAGCGTGAAGAACGGTGCAAGGGCAATTAGCAGACACATGAAACAGATTCACACATGTGATGGTGATGTCTACCCGTTTGGAGACATTAACAATTCAAAGCTGCGTCTGACAGAGGGGACCGCTGCCGCTGCCGCCACCGCCGCCGCCGCCGCCGCCGTCGTCGTCGTGGTGGTGCTATAATTACAGCCACCAGGAAGTGGGCCACCAGAGCATTGTGAAGGATCCCTTATTCTACTTAGCGCCGCATGCATTAATAACAGCGGAGCACAGGAGTCACCCTGCTCTGGCTGTTTGGATGTAGCCGCGCACTCCTCCCTGGCGGAGACGTGTTAAAGGTCGCCCACCAGAACTCCCCTGAAGTAGTGAGGCCGAGGGAGACTAAATACGAGTGATTCATAGGTGGTGGTCTCTCTCTCTCTCTCTCTCTCTCTCTCTCTCTCTCTCTCTCTCTCTCTCTCTCTCTCTCTCTCTCTCTCTCTCTCTCTCTCTCTCTCTCTCTCTCTCTCTCTCTCTCTCTCTCTCTCTCTCTCTCTCTCTCTCTCTCTCTCTCTCTCTCTCTCTCGCTCTCTCTCAGGTTCTTCTCCAGGTCGACCACGAGCCGCCCCAGCCAACAAATACGTCCGTATGTGGAAGGACGACAAGAATGATTGGTGGGTGTACCTGTATTACCTTAGGCTCTGACCACACGCACACACACACATCTCTCGCACGCACGCACGCACACATGCACGCACACACACACACACACACAGCCATGAGCCCGGTGTAGCAGCATGCGTGGTTGTAGCATACATAAATCCTGCTCTTTTATCACAGTGTGTGTGTGTGTGTGTGTGTGTGTGTGTGTGTGTGTGTGTGTGTGTCAGGTACCTGGTGGTTCCCACTGCCCCCCCCCCCCCACCCTCACGGTGTTAATTATACCACTCTTTCCCGCGCCCCCAGATCCAGGTTGGGATGTGAAAGTGCATTAATCTTGATTCTCCTTCGCTGTACAAAGGATCGTTTGAAGACCCGCTGGGGTGGCCCTGGAGGTGGAGGTGAGGGGTGGGGTGGGCCCTGGAGGTGTGGTGGGCCCTGGAGGTGGAGGTGAGGGGTGGGGTGGGGCCTGGAGGTGTGGTGGGCCCTGGAGGTGGAGGTGAGGGGTGTGGTGGGGCCTGGAGGTGGAGGTGAGGGGTGGGGTGGGCCCTGGAGGTGGAGGTGAGGGGTGTGGTGGGCCCTGGAGGTGGAGGTGAGGTGGGGCCTGGAGGTGGAGGTGAAGGGTGGGGTGGGCCCTGGAGGTGTGGGTGAGGGGTGTGGTGGGCCCTGGAGGTGTGGTGGGCCCTGGAGGTGTGGGTGAGGGGTGGGTGGGCCCTGGAGGTGGGGTGTCGGTGTCACAACGTGAAGGGCGGAGCAAAAGGAGGCTCAGTCAGGTCTCTTTGGAGACCCGCCTCGCCAGACTCTTCGTCAGCCTTCCCCCTCCTCGGCTTAAGGCCAAAGTATACTACTCCGACTCCGTAATCCGTTATCCGACCCCGTAACTACGGAGACCCCTCGAGCATTCAAAGTTTTCCGTCGGATGCAATTCGCCGCCCGATCAATATTATAATATAATATCGATCGGGCGGCGAATTGCATTGTGTGTCCGACATGTGAGTTTATTTACAACACTATTTACATGGTTAGTAGTCATCATATTATGATGACTACTAACCATATACGTACAGCACTTTACGGAGGAGTATAAACCAGCCTTAGGGGTTTTAACGTGGGTTTACAGAGCGCACACACACACACACACACAGGCAATGCAGCGCACAAACGGGTCACCACATGGTGACCACAAGCCTGTGTGGTCAGATCCATGCCGAATGCAACGCTAGGTCGTCTGCACTCACGCCTCGTGTACACTACCTCAACCGACGGATGGGCGAGGGCGTGTCTGACGTATGGGGGGGGGGGGGAGTCTTTGTGGACTCAGCCTGCAACAGGGGCAACACTCTCCTTGCGCTCTCCTTGCACCAGCCGTTATAAAGCCGGCTTTTTCCTGCGTCTTCCTGCTTGTTGTTGTTATTGCTAAATGGATCTCGTAGTCGCAAGGACAGTGTTGCCCCTGTACCTGTACCACAGCAATCGCCCAATTCTTAAATCCATTAAATCCATTCTTAAACCCCCCGCTGCCGGCCGGCTTTTTGACATTTCCACAGCGGGTTGTATCACAAAGACCATTTCATTGGACAGAGTAACAAGTAGCGGCACACTAGTGTATTTGCATAACCGCGATCTGAGAATGAACGTTCAACTTTTTCTTCCCGAAAAGTTGAACATTTCTCAACTTTTGACGCAGGCCACGGAGCCGACTTGACGGACGGACCCACAATGCATTTCGAGGGCGCCCCATGCAAAGTCAATGAGATGCGTCCGTTGACGGAGGTAGTGTGCAAGAGGCGTCAGTCTGTCCAGGTAGCCATGTCCCTTCAGCCTACCATGGAGTGACTTTAGCAGATGATGTCATCCAGGGCGACGAGCACGTAGGCGTTAAGAATCTCGTTCAAGGACGCCCAGCCGATGGCCATGGGGATCCGACACAGTCGACGCCCCCCCCCACTGAGCCACCCTGAACTTTTATGAGTGCTCTAAGGTGTGATGATTGGGGAGGACTTCACATTATTACTGTTTTGTTGTTGAATTACAAGACTGTCGGCCACTAAATACGTGAGGAGCAGGGCAAGCACGAGGACAAACTTTATGAGAACAACTTTATTTTAGGAGCAGGGTATTGCCTCGCCTACACCCGACAGCTGGCTCACAGGCCGATGTATTAGTCTGAACAGCGAGAGCTTCTGTTATACTCAAGGGACACGACGCCCCGCCCGAGACAGACCCAGACAACACCGGATCATTTCCGAGTATTTAATCCTTCTCTCAACATTTGATCCCGTTCCTCCCATTCATTATCTCATTTAGTTTCACAGCGAAAGCACAACTCCAACAATAGTTTAGAGGCAGTGCATGAATTACGCCATAATTGCAAAACATTATTCAGGTAGCTGCGCGCGAAGAAGATGTTCCCGCTCAATAGCAAACAGATTATGCACATCCCAACCTGTACGAACCCGCTCGAACGACTCCCGCTGAGCCATCTGTAATTCACCTGATGTGCAGAACAAACTAGATTTGCTCTGGCTTTCATTAGATCTACGCAATTAGTTTGCAAAGTAACACACATATCCATATTCACCATTAACACGTTGCCTATTATCAGGCATATATATTCATATCTAATCATGTATTCTCATGTCAATATTGCGATATGCAATATACGATATGATGTGTGCATTGCCGGGGGTACACAGGGGTGCACATAACTTTTTTAGTGAGTTACTCAGGTGAGTACCAGGAGATGGTGTTTGGTACGCACCCCACGCGTAACATCTGATCTTATGAAACTTGAAACCCAGTTTCATAAAGGAGATTCCATTTTCAATAAACGACTTCTTAAGCACAGCAGTGTTTTTTTGCTTCTTTTTTTTTTATCGAACTGCAGCAGCTTGACCACAGAGCGTTTGAATATCTTGCAAAAGGAAAGTTGCGATCAACTGATTTTGCGCAGTGTGTGGCCGTGCACAGCTGTGCACAGCACACATGAGTTAAAAACTATTTTCTTCTGCTCCGGCTCCGTTTGCCTTTTTCTTTGCAGGTGGCGAACACCAAAGTAGCTGCTCAATGTACTTTTTTTTTTTTTTTTAATCTCCCATTAGTTTCACAAAAGCGTTGTAGTGGCACGAGTAACGTTACGCATCCCTGATTATGGGCACGCATGTGTACTTGCGTACCAGTGATGTGCACCCCTGACCATAAGGACAAGTACTGTTAAATCTAGAAGGGTTGTTGACGTGGTTGACGAGGACAGCAGAACCATGTGTCTCATACCACTTGGATTGAGTCAATAGTTTTGAGGAACCGCCTTTCCCTATCGAGGAAAACGAAGAGGCTACGGCCAGCGGAATTAAGGACGGTAAGCGCATATAATATGAGCGGTCGGTGCACCTGCCCTGGTGAACGGAGTCAAGTCCGACCGTTTAAAAGCTGTGCCGGTACCTGACGGTGAACAGAGTTCAACCGGAACCAGCTTCAGCTCCTTGGCTAACGAGCGCACCACACACACACACACACACCCACACACACACCCCCGCTGCATAATAAGGTCATTGCCGTGGCCCTCGCTCCCCTCTCTTGATTCCCCTCTGCTATTAATCATTATTACACGGCCCTCCTCAATGCTGCGGAACGCTCCGTTCACTTGCATGGGCCTTCCCGACTTCCGGTGGTGAATTATTTTTCAATAATGACCGTTGCTCAGCATATAATGACCGCTGTCAAGGAAAGTGGCTCTGATTCACGTCTTTCGTATCACTCCGCAAGTAAGTCCGGTAACTCAACCCCAGCGTATTTGGTAGCTAAGCGACGTCAACGTCTTTGGCGGACTATTTCTCTGCTGATCAACAATACGAATGCTGGTCACAAATAAATTGTAAAAAGAAACACTGTGTGAAGTTTTTTTTAATAAGCGGGATAATGTATAGAACATTGCCGGTCATTATAAAGAAAATAAGCCCCCCCCTCCCCCCTGCAGTCCCAGCTACCCTGAAGGCTGTGTGTTCTTCTGAAGGATTCTGATCAGAATTCATAAAAAATAAAAGACATCAATACTTTTTTTTTTTATTGAAATACTGTGTTAAGTCAAGGGTTTTCTAGGATTTATGTTTCAAAGTATCTGCAACGAGCGATATATAGAGGCAGCCCTGTGTTCCTGTATACCAAGAGACCCCAGGGCAGTGAGTGTGTGCAATGGGTAGATACGTACATGATGTAGAATGCATTTGTGTGTTTGATTTTCCATG
>NC_140282.1:1719553-1791708 GCF_964030765.1 Micromesistius poutassou
TCACATCAACAATTTCCCTGCAAACCATTTATTTCCTCCTCTTCATCATGAGTCAATCAATGCTCCTTATGCTCCTAATATTGGACTACCAGTGGTTTCCTTTGAGAGTCAAACCACAGACCATGTGGTGAACGAGGCCATGATTGGAGGTCGAAGGAATGGTTTCTCATTGGTCCTTGAAACATGAATTATTCATGTGACATAGAGCCATTGGGAAGCTACTGAAATTAATTCCAACACATCCTCCCAGTGTGGTTTTACACAATGTATTCACTAATTTTAAAAGGACAGTAAAATGTTGTTGTTAGCAATACACCTGGTGGCCAATACGGGTACTGTAGCCAATAATTACAGGGAATGATGAAAAAAGGCACCAGCTATAAATGTGATTTGTAGGAAGGAGATAACACAAGACAAGTACTTAATAACTAATTACTAATAACCCCAGCGTGACCATCCGTCTTGATGAAGGTGGGCCATGTGGTGAATCCTGCAGGTGTGGTACTGGACTACCAACGCCTCATTCTCTTAACAGCACACAAACTGTTGGTTCAGTAGTGAGAACAGAGCTGTCTCCACTCCTTTCAATAACAGGCACGACAGGTTCAATAACCTCAGGGGCAATTATACCGAATCTATTGTGGCCAATTGCCAGCCACCTAATTTATGACCTTACTTTGTGTTGGACACAGATGTGGGATATTATGGCTGATGTGGTCTGGTCAGCGACTTGGCTGGTGTCTCAGTTTCTCTGGAAAGGCCAGGGTTCCACTCCACTTCACAACCTAATTTATTTCTTCAGCCATTTGTCCAAACGGCTGCAAGTGGCGGTCTTTCTTTGTTGTATATTACATTACAACGGAAAGTGTCTCTCAACTCAGGGTAATAAGCTATAACATGGAACATCTTATGAACACCAGTGTTCTTGAGATGAGGGGAAAATACAATTATTACATTTTCCAGGTTGAGTGTAACGCTCACTTATGATCAGATCAATAACATTCAGTCTTTATTGGTGTTTAACCGGCAGATTCATCTTGGAATAAACACCAATGAAAAGTGTTGTGATAACATTGTAATTCTTTATATACTGGTTAAAGCACGTTTATGTTAGCCTATGTAGCTTCCAACATTTGGAAAGCAATACATTCTTGGCCATGTCACGAAAGCATTTGTAATCAATCTCTAAAAACAAACATCTTAGCTGAGTTGTCTTTCCCATATTGTTTTATGAGCAAACAGCAGATTTGTGGTCTGTTGCATCCTGTATGTGCATGCACTTATAAAGAGGCAGAGTGCGGTTGTCCTTTATTAATGCTCTTCCCCTGTCCTCCATCTGCCCTGCTGAGGAAGTGGATTAAATCACCGTCTTCCATCGGATCCCCTCAGTCTGTCCCCAGAAAGCAAATCATCTCTCAGCGTTTACAACCTTTATTATATCTTTATGACGAAGGCTCCTGTGCCTTTCTCAGAAAGACCATGAAATGCACTCTGAGGCCGACTCGTAGACTCATATCTCGTATCTCATGTCTCAGGCTTTACTTACTGCAGTTTACACACCCAGCCATCCCGGTTATGGTCTTTACCTTAAAACAAAAATAATTATAGTCCACTTAATGGCTTTATAATGAAACTGCAAATGAATTCACTAATTGGTCTTCCAAACGTATTAGGTTTAAAACAACTCTGCTTATTTCCAAACCAGATAGGATGTTATTTAGATGAAGGATAATCAATTAGGTCTATATAAACAGGAATTGATAAAATGAGGACAGCTAAGCCACAGTCACCAGAGTGAATTCACAAACCCACTGACACATCTGCGTTCCCACATTGCTGATTAAACCTGTAATCTTCGGCATTGCCTGCAGCGTGAAGGAGTTTCAGGAGTTTGATGTCAAAAGAACTGCATTATTATTAACTGCTTTATGCAGGAGGAACCGGAAGGACATGAACCAGAGTCTAGACGTCTAGAGGAGATGAGGAAGCGAGAGAAGAGAAGACGTTGTGTGATGTCTCAGTTTTACTGCAAACAGATGTTTAGAAGTGCCAAAGCAGAAGACCTGATTGGCTGGCAGACATGAGAGGCCACGCCTAGATTCAAATAGCACAGAGGACAAATGGAATTGAAGACATGGTTTGCATGGTCTGGCCAAGGGCGTCTGCACAAAAGAGTGCAACCACACACACACACACACACACACACACACGCGCACACACACACACACACACACAAATTGATTCCCTCATCTCTGCTTTCGTGATTGAACAGTTATTGCAGCAAAATACAAGCTGTCTCGATAGTAAACATTTTGTTGGTTCCTCCTTACACATATACACACATATCCGTGAGTCTGCAAAGACCTTGGGAACACACACACACAATGTCACTCGCCCTGGGACCCACACACACACAATGTACCTCTACCTGGGGCCCAAACAGAATGTACCTCTACCTGAACAGGAGCTTTGTCAGGAGCAGACGCTTCGTCCAATCCGCTTCTCTGTTCTGTAGCCACTCACAGCCCGCCTGTGATTAGCTGATTACCTCTGCCCTCCATTCATCCTCTTGTGTTCAGGCAGGCGGCACTCAGCCATCACTCACTACCTAACCCCACCCGAACCTGCCCGCTGGGGCTCTGATCGCTGATAAAGATGACAGGGCATGTGATCTAGTGGTTGCCAAGGGTGACAGCACACAAAACAAGGCTCTTCCTCTCTCACTCTCTCTCTCTCTCTGGTGTCATAGTAGCTGTTATGTGGAAGCTGAATTGAACTACTCAAAGCGGACTGTAGCTAATCACCAGACAACATTGACAGTTGAACGGTGAATCCGGGAAGCTGTCCACTCCTCCCTGGGTTCATGTCTGCATTGCATCGTTTTGGTAATCAACATGTACCGTCCAACCCAAATGTACTCTCTTAAAGAAGCCGAGCGGTCAAAACATTGAGTTGACATCAGAGTTTTACCGTGACTTCACAGTGTCTGTGGGAATAGTTTTTTATCACCTGGGTCTCACCAGCCAGGTATTTACCTTACAACAGCTCAGGTCCTGCACCAGGGCTGGTGGCCCTCAGTCTGATGATATACCTTGGATCAATATCAGTCTGATAATGAGATATGACTTATTATCAGCCTGATAATAAGCCTTGGCTGTGAAAATTATGAAAGGCGGAAGCATCTGTCCTCCAATGCTCAAGAGAGCCAAAAACCTTCCACATTCACATTAAATATTCTCTCTCTTCTCTTTCCCTTTCACACAAGGAACATCAAATATTGTGACTCGTGTGACTTGTGGCCAAGCCAGCAGAAGCTGTGATAAAGGAAGGCACCACGGCCTTGCTTTGTTTGGGTTCTCGTCTCAACGTTCTAGGACACACCTTTTCTAAGCACATTAACATCTCCTCTGGGCCAGAAGGAACTCTATTTGTTGTTGTTGTTGTTGTTGTCGTCATTAAACATTGCGTATTTGATCAAGAACACAAAGGCACTGCATTCATTTGCATAACCAAAGATTTATGCAATGATTAATTAATTAATCATTTAATGATATTTCTTTAATTAATTAATAACACAACTCAAAAATTAATAACACAACTCAAAAATCCCAACTTTGAATTACTAAAGTAGCTCAGTAATGTAGCAACCCTATCCAATTGAACTCCATGTAGTCTCTGTAGCTTTCTGACCTTTCTTTCTCTGTAACCACATGCTATAGATGTCTGAATCTCCTTATGGATTCTCCGTCACTTAATGCAGTTCCCTGAAGCCTTTGAGGCTCAAGGAACACAGACACTCCCTAAACACCCACCTTTGACTAAATCAAACGACTAAACGAAAAGGGAACAGAGGGCCCGAGCGATGTCAATCCCCTTGAGGCCTTTTTTAACGCAGTCTTTCAACACAGGAGCAGTTTTATCTACTGTCCTATCGCTGTCCACGAGAGATTTGTGAAGGACCTGTTGGGATTGGCACTGCAGACTAGATTTGATTGAAGTTACATTGAGAACCATCCCCTCTCCTGGTGTCCACCAGGGCCTCTCCTACGGACCATTCGTCTCCATCGCCATGATGGCAGGAAACATCAGACACCCCCATAGGTCACCGTCCATCATTGAGAAGCTGAATGCGTTGTTTCCTCATTTGTCATGAGGAAACAACGCAAACAACGCAACGCATACACACACACACACCTGTATAAATTGTAGTAGGTGGTGAGATGCCACCAAGGGACAGGTCTCTTCCTATGGGGGCGGGGGTGGGACTCTCTAGCCAATCAATATGCTCCCATGAGACAGAGGGCTATGGAGCCAAGCACTCCATGTAATGAAGTGCCTGCCTGATTGATGCCCCCTGCTGGCTCAAACTGCAGCGGTGCACCGCGGTACTGCAGCAGCAGCACTTTTCTTTGATTGGACGTTTCTCCTCCTCCATCAGCCTCGCCCACGACCCACCAAAACGTTTACAACCACCTGTCTCCTGTATCCTGCCCACTACCCCCCCCCCCCCCCACAGACACTCTCTTATCATTCCTCAATGGTCTGCCTCCAGAAAACCTCTACTGCTGCTGGTGGAGCTGTGGATGCTGATGTTACCACGGCAACCGCTCTGCAGAGGGGCTCTCGGGCTGATTGGTCGATTGTTTGTTTAATTTGAGTCGATTTTCGGTTAGACTCCTGACATGGGGGAGTTGGATTGTTGATTTCCTGTTATCTCTCTTTTTGCAGATTTCATCGTCTTAACTGAGACGATTTAATTGGTCAAGACAAGAGAGGTTTGTTCATCGGAGCAGAGTACCTATAAATGGATAAATTCTGTAACAGGTTGCGATCGATAACAACTACTGCCATGCATTACGGTCAACACAGAGACAACGTACCACGAGCTGGAATCACCCCATGAACCACGGTTGTTTTCCCCCATCTTACCCCTGACCCTGTGGGTCCCGGGCTGGCTGTCTTCCAGGGGAACATTTGATTAAAGTGGTCTCTTCAGGATATCAGCCAAGTCTGGGAAAACTCTGAACTTCCAGATACTCTCGCGTGCTGCACATCTGAGTCTCCTCTCTCTACCAACACCCA
Source organism: Micromesistius poutassou (assembly GCF_964030765.1). NCBI lineage: Eukaryota > Metazoa > Chordata > Actinopteri > Gadiformes > Gadidae > Micromesistius > Micromesistius poutassou. The sequence goes on from NC_140282.1 coordinate 1,724,636, forward strand.
ATCAGACATCACCCCTTAGATGCCCTGCGCCTTTACGGTGTCTCAGCACCATATATCCACATCCATATATCTGGCTCAGTGACACACAGTTATGATCAGAGTATTTCAATGCATTAAATGTGGCAATGTGGGGCAGCATAGAGGGGGGTGACTCCAGGACGCTGGTTTCATTGTTAAGCCCTGAGGAGGTGTTGTGGGCCTAACTTAACGAAACATTGGTGAAAGAGGGTGCCCACTTGATAACCCCAATGACATGCTGCATACTGCATACTGCTGTTAGATGGGCCATTTGTCTTGTGTTTTTCACCATTTGGGCAGGGGCTTCTGAATGTGTTTTTACTTTGGATTATGGCACAAGGGATTATAACATCTAATCCTGTGTATTAATGAAATATAGATACCAACATCTGTGAATGCCGACAGATACTTATGAGGATTGATTTATTCTTAATAAAATCAATAGTAAAAAATCGATCAGTTGAATGTCCATTCCATATGAAGAGATAGCCTTATAGCTCCACTTCATCATCTACGCCTCAACATAGATTTTCAGATTCTGATTCACTTTATTTTTTATTAATTAGACTTTATTAATCCCTGGGGAATGGTTTAACCCATGCATTATAACTCAACCCTGGCAATACAACTTCTATCTGTATTGTTGATGGGCTGCAAACATCCACCAAAAACAGATGATATAGATTAAATCCTCCTAAATAAATAATATACACACATAAAGATGCATGACTGTAAAAGTACTGTTTGCAACTCAAACTGAATAAAATTGTACAAATGTACAAAAAAGTGTGCATGTGTAGTACTCAGTAACAACAGTTCATGACATCTGAATGGCAAATGACTAACTAATTAACTAATTCCTATTGATCGGTCTATAATATTTTAGAGTGGCACATCTCAAATGGAAGATGAAAATAGAAGATGAAAATGGAAGATCTGAGGGCATGCATTGGGGAAGCATTTGATGCAGGGCGGATGCCCATAATAATGCACTTCTGAGCAGGACAGGGACTGTAAATCTCGGGGCTAAGATTGCATTGCAGCGGCCCTGTCTGGGCTTCACCCCACTATATATTCCCAGGGAATATATAAGACAGGGCACCGAAATGGTTTATCGCGCAGCCTCATCCCCTCTGTGTGGAAAAGTTGTAGGGTTGATACAACTACCGACTTTGAGTTAGTGGGGAACAAACGAGTTAACCTGAAGTTGGATCCGATTTGCAACTTTCTTTCAATACCAACTAGGTCATTTATAATAATTGGGTCATTAAGGGTTAATGGTTGTTGATCGAGTATTGGGCAGAGAGGCAAATTGGGCTCACACCAGCAAGTCTACTTGCATAATGACTTGGATTGGAGGATTCATTAAAAGCCAGATGTTTGTTTTATATTACTAATTTGGCCTTACATGTGGCCTATGGTATGGTCTACGTGGATAATATTACATGGCTATTTCCGATGCTTGTTAATTTGGGTGAAATGGAGAAAACAAGAGTTAGACAATTCAATCAAGTTCGAAATGTTCATTTCATGTTAACATTTAATGTTAAAGTAAGGCTTTAACATGTTAAAGTAAATGTTAACATTTCATGTTAACATTTAAAGTTAAAGTAATGCTTTTACATGTTAAAGTAAGGCTTTAACATTAAAACGGCCATAAAAAACATCGTTATGCACAGAAACCCACACGACCAAAGGCTCTGCGAGGCGAAGCGGAGGACTCCGAGTCCTGGAGGGAGGATCGTTCTCACGGGGCGACGCATCTCTCCGCTCCCCCGTCAGAGGTGCTGGAGACGCAGGCAGGGACACCCACTCCATCCTAATCATGTTCACAGCCACTAATAGCGTACTTTGCAGCCACGCAGTGAGCGAGGTTCACCAGCCTCCGAGGAGTCTGCATGGAGCTTTAGCAGAAGTTGCTGATCTCGACAAGGTGCGTGGGTTCGCTGCCCCGGTGAATGAGAACTTCCACCTGGACCAGATGATGCTGAGAAGATGATCGGAGCCCTATCCGTCATCGCTTGCTATTTCTTCAGTTTGATTTACGGTAAATATTATTTTGTCTTAGTTGTATATCGTTGCATGACTTCTCGGTGTCCTTTTTTTGGTTATACTATTTTGCCGGAAAGTTATATGTAGGCCTAATCCGATAATCTTTATCGGAAAACTGTCATGAAGTAGGCCTAAACATTAAGGAAAATAGACTATTGCTTATTTTTTCAAAGTTAGAAAATATGCATATGTTGATGATATCATTAAGACTTACAATTAATGAAACTGTTCATTTTTAAAATCGAAATTGAAATTGAATTGGATTGAAACAAAACATCTAGGTTTATTTAGTTATGCTTATGGACATTTTTGGGGATTGCAGATGGTCATTAAACATTAGGCCAACACGTCACAGGTGAACTTTGTAAGAGCTGGTTTATGAAATTGAGTTATTCACTACTTTAAGTAAATCTCTAAAGCCTTACTCATCCATTTAACACAACCACTGCATCGACGTTATCACATGGAAGACTGAAAGCCTCAAATAGCAAAGGAAAGTTACAAAAGTTTGCTTCTCTTTATATTTGTTTTGACTCTGTCTTTTAACGTGGTTCTTGATGTTTCTTCAAACTTAAAAACCCATCCAATTAAAGTTGATTGGCTTCAGGTGTGCTGTGTGAGTCTCGTGAACGACAGAGGGAGAATGAATGAATGAATGAACAAATGAATGAATTGATGAATGCATGAATCTTCTAGCATAACAACATGACAGATGAGGATGGAAGGGCGATACATCCTATTATTTTATGTTTTATTTTAATATTTTAATATTATTTTATATGTTTTATTTTTATATAGTGCAGATATTTTTATATCTGCACTGTGATATTAAAACTTTCTCATTCATAGCCCTGACCACACTAGGTGAAAGAATACTACACTTGAAATGTAGTTTTAAAGAATACTTAGATAGTTACATAGTTTATTACGAAAGGTATGTGAAATTGGTACAACTTTAAGTGTTCCAATAAGTAAATAATAAGTACCAAAAGTCCAAAAGTAGTACATTTGGTATAACTTAACAGTGTAGTGAGTATGTTAAAGTTGGCCTAATTAGGTGAGTGCTCCTAACTATTATTATTGTTTGGCCTTACGATTCATATACCCAAGTACATCTAAAAATGATGCTTAGTTGGCATTTAAAAAATAACTTACAGTACACTTTATTTATTTTACTAATGTATTTGAAACACTTTAAAGCATTACCATACCATTTGTATGGTAACCTTTGATAAGGTCACCAGTGTATTCGGTACTGCAGTGACCTTTACCAAGTTATTGGTCCTGAACTCTCCATCCCCATAATGTCAACCTTTATAAGATACACACTCACACACATTTCCCTCATGTAAATGTATACACAGCATACACGTATACACGCATACAGACAGACAGACAGACCCATGACACATGCACACGCAAACGCACACTTAAACAAACAAATGACCAAGTATGTGCACACACACAGACACAATCACACCGACCACCCGACCAGTGGTCAGTGCTACGGAGCCAACATCTCTTAGGGGCCTGCTGGGGTCCCGGGCGGGGCCTTCACCTCCGGGGATCGGCGGCCCTGTTTGATTGAGGCCTCATGGCGCTATGACAACCCTCCGTCTATTAGGCTGAACTCTGCTGCCGTGATCGTGTTGATTGGGACCTCAGCCAAGGCGCTGATGAGGCTTCTGTCATGGTGACCGTGGCGTTGACGAATGGGCGGCGGTGCCTGTTAAACTCCCATAACTCGTAGCATCTTAGAGAGTCTGTGTAGGAGAGTAATGAAATGCAGTTTTAGAGTAGTGTAGTCAAATTAAAATGTAGACACCCGTCCAAAACTTCATAGGGTTCATATGCCTTACATCAACATCTGTGGGTGCAAATTGGTATCAAAGTTGCAACTTGATGCGATCAATCTCTAGAGTCCCTGATTACAGTTTTGTTTTGGTCCCTCCGCGGACGGTCAATATTACTCGCACCTCATTGGGCGGTTTCCCGTGGGTAGTTCAGTGCAACTCAGCTACTTGTGGTAGTGTCAGGACATTAATTATAAGCAGAGGACAAGAGTGTAGTGGTATTCTATCCATCCTGCCTTAGAGGAATAGGGCTAACCATCCATTTAAATCATGCTGCTCTTCACCACTGATATGGATTCCATTCATCAAGCAGGTCAGGTAAAGTATTGCTTTTGCAAAGCTTGCAAATGCTCTTTGTTAGTAAAAGCCAATGGTAACAACTTTAACAGGAACTTTATATACAATCAGGTCAAACACTTGTACTTAAATATTCAGCTTGAGTACTAAGAAATATTGAGTCTAATTGTATAATCAAATATTAGTTATTTCCAAAACAAATTGACGCAAATAACTGAAAACCAATACAAAGCACTTAATACAACATCTTACTAACATCTTGATTATAAATCATTATTTAAAAAGGCAGTTCATTATAACAACACATTGAGCAAGATATCCCTTTGCCTCCATCTCCACTTAAAGCTCATTGTATGGCCTCTATAAAGAAAACCTGAGTTGACCGTTGATTTGAATGCGGCTGCATCACTCCTTTGTAAGTTAAGATATCTGTTGCGCGGCACAGGTAACAGATGTGCGGAATCTGAAGAGCGCCTGATGAACTGGCTGCTAGTGAAGCAAAACTACAACAAGCTGATCCGCCCGGCGGTAAACAGGTCAGAGAGGGTGACCATCACACTGCAAGTGTCTCTGGCACAACTCATCAGCGTGGTGAGTCACCAACCATCCACACGTCTACAAGCTCACTTAACAAAAATACACAGAATCTTGTTTAATGTTTAACTGAGTCTTGAAACAAATCCTCATTTATTTCACAGGGTTCCAAGATAGATTAAAACATTGTAAATATTCATACACCATACCAAATACCTTACAAAAGGCATTGTCAAACTGTCTCCATGCTCTTATGCTTAATTGATGAGAGAAGAGACATTTCTGGCAGATGGTTGTATTTGGCGTTTGTCCTATACAAATTGACTTGTTTTGATTCATCAAAATATACAGCCATAGAGCAGGGCCATCAGAATGGTGTCCTTGTCAACTTAAAGGTGATTTATTTGTACAATAACATTAATATCTTGAATAAGGCTTCTTGCCATGTCTTTCAGCCAAGATTCAAATTCTTGTTGTTGTTTTGTTTGTGAAGAAATGCATGAAATTGATATGAATTGAGGTCACCGCTTTGACCTCTTCTTCCCTTTCCATTTCCAGAACGAAAGGGAGCAGATTATGACAACGAATGTCTGGCTCACTCAGGTAAGCTTAATAAAGGCACAAGGTCCATCATCATCAATCACCCGCTTTAACCGCTTTAACCCTGACCAAAGCCGTCTCTTCCACCGTCCTTCCCCTGAACTTGGATTAAACCATATCCCTTCCATTCTACCTCAAAGTGGAACAAACGGGCTCTGTAATTGTGCTTCTTTCCAGTGATAATGAAGCTTGTAATGGCCGGTTTGAGCTGGTCCCCGGGAGACTTTGTGAGGATTTGACTGTGAGAACAACGCTGAGTTAAAGCGGTCAGTTGTCTTTGTTTCTCTGCAGTACTGGGTGGACTACAGATTGGCCTGGGACCCCTCGAAGTACGAAGGCATCGAGAAGCTGTGCATTCCCTCCAAACAAATCTGGCTGCCCGACATTGTTCTGTACAATAAGTAAGACCCACTACAGACTCATTCTGCTACAATCTCCTTATTTGCTACATACTTTTTACATTTTTTACTTTGACATTACTGGTCCTGGATTTATGGAAGAGTAACTTTAGAGCAAATAGTCCATATATTGTGTTGATAGCATCATTTTGGTTGCAAACCCAAAGAATACGGCATTCGTTTAACCACAATCTACCCACCTTGTTTACATCTTCTTCAGTGCATACCTCTTTAACCTTCATAATGATTGATGATTTTGACAAAAAAGTAGAGGTCCAGGCACCGACTTTATTCAATAGTTTTGTGGATTTCTTGAAATGCAGACGATTCAGAAGCTCCAACTCTTTTATGTCATTTGCTTCCCCTCTTGCTCTCAGTGCGGATGGCACCTATGAGGTGACAGTCTTCACCAACGCCATTGTGCAATTCAACGGCAGTATCTTCTGGCTTCCACCCGCCATCTACAAGAGCTCCTGCAAAATCGAAGTGAAGCACTTCCCTTTCGACCAGCAGAACTGCACCCTCAAGTTCCGCTCCTGGACCTACGACCACACCGAGCTGGACCTGGTCCTGAAGTCAGAGGTGGCCAGCATCGACGACTTCACACCCAGTGGAGAGTGGGACATCCTGGACCTTCCAGGCCGACGGACCACCAGCCCTCTGGACCCCGCCTACGTGGACCTGACCTACGACTTCATCATCAAGAGGAAGCCCCTCTTCTACACCATCAACCTCATCATCCCCTGCGTGCTGATCACCTCCTTGGCCATCCTGGTCTTCTACCTGCCCTCAGACTGCGGGGAGAAGATCACCTTATGCATCTCCGTCCTCCTGGCGCTCACCGTGTTCCTTCTTCTCATCTCCAAGATCGTTCCGCCGACGTCCCTGGACGTGCCGCTGATCGGCAAGTACCTGATGTTCACCATGGTGCTGGTGACCTTCTCCATCATCACCAGTGTGTGCGTGCTCAACGTGCACCACCGCTCCCCCAGCACACACACCATGCCCTCCTGGGTCAAGGTGGTCTTCCTGATCAGGATGCCCGCCTTGCTCTTCATGAGACGACCTCGGGATCACTCGCCGCAGTCGAGACCCCATAAGCGGCAATACACGAGGCCTACCAGGGCCGTGCGCGGCCAGGGCCGGCGTCCTCCCAAAACGGGTATCACCATGTCCTCCTCCTCCTCCTCCTCCGCGGCCGCTCTCCTCGCCTCTGGCTTCTCCGTCCCAGGACACTATCACAACCGGGATGCCATTCCTCCGCTGACACACAGGCACATGAATCGTAAAGTGGACGGTGGGTGTCTCCCCGTTGGCTCCTTGTGCAGCCAGGACCTCAGGCCCGGAACCTCGGGCCGGGACTGGTCCGCAGACCTCCGGGAGGCGGTTGACGGGGTCCGCCTCGTCGCAGACCACACCATGGAAGATCGCGACGATCAGGGCGTATGTATAACACTCAATAATTAACTATGGTTAAAGGGTTTCATGTATGGATGGTTTAAAGGTTGAATATTTAACGAGGGTTTTTGAAATGGTGGTAATAATAGGGTTGGAGTTTTACGGCACAGAGAATGTATTCCTATTCAGCATTGAGAAGAGACACGCAAATCTCTATTGCACTGTGCAGTTGGAAGCATCGTCGATATATGTTGAGTTATGGATGTTCAACCTCAGTGTGAATCAATTCCTGGGTGTTGTTTGCTCAAAGCAGTTCCACAATATCAACAATGACCCCCGACGCTGACCCGTTCTCCAGTACTGCTGTGACTTTCCATTTTGACTTCTGAGGAGGCTTGTACTATCTGGCATACCTTATGTTCCCTGGGTCGCATATAGGTTTCACACTTGGGGCTGCGCTAGTGACCAGGGACATTAAAGTTAGACACCATGTAATGAATTGTTGTCTTGCAGAAATCAATGGAATAGGTTGGACACACAAGGCCGGACAAATGAACCCCTTCACAAATTACCAAGGACAGCATAGCGGGGTCCGTATCCATTTCTAATGTGGGAGTCAGCAGAATAGGCGATGAATCCGTGCTGAGAAATGACTTTGTTCGCGGGACAAATATACAGTATCATTAAGTAATTAATAATAGTGAGTAGTAGGATGTAGAGATATATATAAGGAGTGGCGGTTAGGGTTAGCTCGCTATTTGTATTCCTGTCCTTGGCTTGTCCATCCCCCAATTGATTGTATTCACATACAATCTGTTGTATTGATTATTGGCAATCTGCCCCATGGCAGCAAGCCTCGTTCAATTCCTTTCTAATATAAAATAAGTCTTTTTCTGAGACTAGAATTCAGGGCTGTCGTTAAATTGCTGTCATTGTTCCACACCATTTCCCCCTTATTTCTGTGTTGTCGCAGGTCATTGAGGACTGGAAGTACGTGGCTATGGTGGTGGATCGTCTGTTCCTGTGGATCTTCGTGATCGTGTGTGTGGTGGGAACACTCGGCCTGTTCCTACAGCCTGTGTTCCAGAAGCCCATTGTACCAACTCTGCAGCCAAGCTCAGAGACTCCTCGCATCTGAACCGGCTACCAGCAGATCAAGTGCAGCATTCACTTTCCCCAAGAGTTTGTTGTCTGTGTGTGTGTGTGTGTTTGTGTGTAAATAACATTCCAAAATCACATGGGTAGTTGAGAAGACAAAGACATTTGAATTGTTGATTGATGTAAGATGCCATGTGACAATATGGTACGAGTTTGCAGAGTTAAGAATACTTCAAAGGTTGTTGGTAGATCATTGTCAGCCAGAGCGTAACTAAAACTCAAAATGATAGCAATCATGGCAAATTATTGCATCACAACAAGGCACCTGGGTAGAACAGCACATTAAGTGAGGAAGATGATTTGCAAATACGATACAGCAGCGGTCGATCGATGCAGTCTAGTCAAAGGCACCAAAATAGAGCAGCAGTACAAGCCAACATAATAGCTCTCTGGTGCTGTGATGAAAGGCATCTGAATGGACCTGATGAGTCGTCTTTAGTGGTCAGTGTCAGCGGAACAATGTCCAAGTTCTGCTACAGCAGCTGCAACACCAGTGAACTTAGACATCTCGATCTGTGTGAGTAGGAAACAGAGGTGTTCCATATTAAAAATATTACGGCTACAGATGCCATATATATATGTGTGTTTATAATGCAATAACATCCACCAGTGATCCATTAAATGTATTAAAAGCCCCATGAAGTCTGAAAATGAAGGATGTTCTTGCCACAGTGCTTGCAAAATCTAAATCCATGGTGATACAGTCTTTCTTTAAAATCAATAAGATGTGCCAATTACTTTAATCAAAACTGTAGAACCCACCGTTTGAACGAAATGCATTATTTATGACTATAAGCAATTTATTAAAGAAAAGTTGTTGGGGGTTGGATTTTCTTTGAAATAAAACCAAATGCTGGCCTTGACACAACAACTAACATGTGTTTTGACTGACGCACTGCGTATTTTTTTATCCTATAACATCCAACACAAATTGATCTGCATGGCTCCCATGAACAGTTTAATTTATACTGCACCAGCTTACGTTTGCTGGTCCTGAAAAATAGCACTAAATTAGAGTGCCCCCCCCCCCCCCGACAAACCACCACCACATACACACATGTCACGTTTGACGCATTTACAGCTACATAAATCATTTACTGTACTAGCAGTACCTCGCCATTATTTTTGTTTCAAATTACTTCACGACGTGCTAAAGTGGAACAACAGGCCTCATTGTTTTACAATTGAATAAAACCTGATCTTAATACATAAGAACACGGTTAGGCAAATGTTTTTATTGGGTCACTGAGATGCATAATGAAACGCTTCATAAACACTTGACAAACGAAAAGTGACACCCGTTTAAAGAGAGACAGACAGAGATATAACCCAGTCCTACCACGTCTTTAGCGTTCTTACATTCTTACATTCTCAAATAATTCTAATTCAAATCTCAAAGGAACACGTCAGACGCCTGAGAGAATAAACACAATAAATGACGTCGGAGGTCCAGTGGATCAGACAGTCCAGTGGTTCTCCAGTGGTCCAGTGGCTCAGTGGACGCACGCGGGTCTCTCGCCTCTCTCTCTCTCCTCCGCCCTCAGTGTGCTGTGGACGCGCGCGCACTTTACTTCCCCGCTCGCTCCCGTCTGCTCCGGGTCGCGGTCGCTCGCTCCCGTCTGCTCCGGGTCTGGGTCTCTCTCTCTCCATCATCTACTCCGGGTCTCGGTGGGTCTCTCTCTCCATCATCTTCTCCGGGTCCCGGTCGCTCTCCATCATTTGGGGACTAGTTACTGATAAACGAAAATGAGTGCACCGTTTTCGATTCTCCTGGCCATCAGCTTGGTGCTCTCGTTGCCGCCTGGTAAGTGGAGTCCAGTACTTGTTGCGTTTCGACAGCTTTTTCTTTTAAGGGAAGAAATGTAGATTGAAAAAAAATATTTTGAAACATCTCAATTTGAATGTAACTTGTATTATAATCCGTGCAGGAAAGGGGCAATATCTTACACAACAGGACAACATAGGCTTATTCATTGTTTAATATATAGCTATTTATTTTATAATGTTCTATTTTTGAAGTTCTAGTTTGTTATTGTTATTGTTTTGTTATTGGTAATCATGAAACCAAATTCATGTGCTATTCTGGGTGAGATGTTTTGAGAACTGTTTTGGATTAAATATGGAATTAATTAACCTTGAAATAAAACACAGGTAGATAAATGTTTAGCAGAACTTATCTAGCTTTACTGGCCATGTAACGATGTGACAACTACCATATTAACACTAATGACAACAAGATCGATGATCCCATAGTTAATCAATGAGTGCACCTCACTGCATCTGCAGCCCCTAAATCATAAGCATCGGTGCCAGCAGCCCTGGTTCTCTTCACCATGTAAAACCACACCATGTAAAACCACACCGTGTAAAACCACACCGTGTAAAACCACACCGTAGCCACACCAAGTCTTCTGCTCTCTCTCAGACGGAGGATGCTCGGAGGCTGAACACCGGCTTTTCAAGAAAGTGTTTGAACGGTACAACCAGTTCATCCGCCCAGTGGAGAACGTGTCCGACCCGGTGGTGGTTCAGTTCGAGGTGTCCATGTCTCAACTGGTCAAAGTGGTGAGGCAACGGCTTTTACAACGTTGTAGACAGAGACGATTGTGTCTGATGTGTATGTGAGTGGTGAGTGTCTTTACTGTCCTCTGTGTATGAGGATGTATTGGTTCGGTAGGGCTCTTCTGTACTTTCACTTTTGTATGATTTCCCCATAAACTCTGATCGTACTGGAAAGAAATCATAGTAGTACCAGTTGATCATTCACATCGGGAGTGCAGGTATATATACTCTTGTGCCGTACTTTATAGTGGTATACGGTAACAAGTGGTATGAGTGGCTTGGGAGTCTGACAGCAGGGCTGAGTCTGAGTGCCAAAGAGCACGGCAAGAGACCAAGCTGCACAGCAGTCCAGGCCAAACTCTGCTCCCTGCCATTTCAACAGCCTCCCCCCAACCGCTAAATAACAGCAGATGGGAAACCATGGGATTTAACAGCATGCTCCAGCCCGAGCAGAGCGAGGCTGCAAAGGCAGCACAGTGAGGAGCCAGGCGGGTGGAGAGAGCACGCGACCACAATGACATGAAAACAGAGCAGGCTCATGCAGAAAATAAGTGCCGCCATAGCAGTGAACAAATGACTGATATCGATGACTTGAATCTGCGTCATCGAACTACCAGGTTGTTGATTATTGAACATGGATTATTGGGAACATCCACGTCATGTCAACAATAATGTTATCCTGCAAAAATGTTAAGTAAATGAGAACTCATTTCCACAGAGCCAACGGCAGAGCACTTTTCTCTGTGACTGTTCTCAACCTAACAACGACCAAATGAACTACACTCTTATACAGAATATGTGAATATTCTGTATGATGTATATGCCCACTGTCTGTCCGTATATGTTGTGTGTTTATTTGTTGCTTTTGTGCACTATCATGTTATATGTTGTGTGTGTTAAACATATTACTTGCACATTTGGAGTATGGGGAAAAGCAATTTCGATCCTCTGAGTAATTACTTGTTGCATGGTCTGATTGACAATAAAGTCCACTTTGAATCTTTGAATAATCCCTAAACCTAACCACATCCCTTGCACGACGTACCTTAATGCAACGCGTGATGTCAAAGTAACAGTACACAGAACCACAGTATCATTTATCTCCATGCCCTTCTGGGCAGTGTCTCCAAGACAAGGTCAGGTCTGTCCAGGAGTAGAGGACACAGACACGGCTCTTTGATACAATCTCTTTGAGATATTTTCCCAGCAAGAGGATTCAGCTGGGCCGGGCTGATGGATGATTGTGTTTCCTCCTTAACGCATTATGCCCCGAAGCGGCCTTCCATTGGGCCAGCCTGTGTCCAATAAGCCAGGGCTGTATGATCTAATTTAAAACACAGACAGCTCATTGCCTGGACAATACATCATCTCACAGTCGGGAAGGGTTGCCGGTGCAACAGGTTATCTGTGTTTGACTGCCAGCTGAGTGAAGTGCTCAAAGCTAAATCAGGCTGGTAAGGCCGGCCTACCTTGACACATTTGTTACCCTGATTCCCGCAATTGTATTCTAGTCACCATATTGACACACACACACACACACACACACACACACACACACACGCACACGCACACGCACACGCACACACACACACACCAGACATATCAGCCAATGGCCCGGGGCCACATGGTTAATTCAAGGCCCTGGTTGTTCATGTGGCTGATGTATGTGCAGACAGTCCTAACACAGACTGGATATCTGCCAGCCCTCCGCCTGCCTCTCCTCCAGCCTATATTCTGAGTTTACCTGCTTACCTGACCTCTTAGATAACCTCTTACCTTACATCTTATGTTACATCTTACCTTACATCTTAGCTTACCTCTTAGCTTACCGCCAGTGTTGTGCAAGTTCACACTTCACATGAACAAGTTCAAAGTTCAATTCATACAAAATAAAATGGATAAATTCATGTTCATAGTTCATCAATTCAGTTTTTAACTAGTTCATGTTCAGTTCATTAACAGTTCTTTTAGAAACCGAGGAAAAACTGTGGGAGTGAATATATCTGTGCTTATCTTTATTTTTTTAATTTATTTTTTAATTTTTTAATTAATCCTCTCCATTATCAGCTGCATTATCATTATTTGCACACCTTTTTCATTCATCACAACTAAGGCATTAACTGTATTCAATAAACGTTTCACCTCGACCAAAGCATCAATTCAGAATGTCACAAAATCTGAACTAGTTCAAGTTCAAGTTGTTTAGTTAGAAATATGTTAAGTTCAGTTCAAAGTTCATATAAAAATGAACTTGTTCAATGAACTAGTTATTTTGAACTAGTTCATGCACAACACTGCTTACCGCTTACCCACGTTGTAGTTTACCTCTTCACTGACCCCTTGGATTACCTCTAACCTTACCTCTTACCTTACCTGCTTATTTGACCTCTTAGCTAACCTCTGACCTTACCTCTTACCTGACCAATTACATCTCTTAGCTTACCTCTTACCTTACCTCTAAGCTTACCTCTTAGCTAACCTACTGAAAGCTGCTACTGATTGAGGTGGCATTGTGAAAGAGACACCCACCCCCCACAAATCCTCTGGCTATCCTGTGACCATATCCACCTCTTGAAATTAGAAAAGATAGACGGATAACAGGATCACATTTGATAGGTAGAAAGATTGTTTTAAGACACATTTGGCCTTTCTTGTGTGTGCCTAGTGAATCTTTCCCTGAGAAAATATCCTGCTCTGTTTTCAGGACGAACTGAACCAAATCATGGAGACCAATCTTTGGCTGAGACACGTGAGTTTATTACCCATCCATCACCAGAGCACATTGAGCCCTTGAGCAAGGTCACGAGCCATGGGCCGAACCCCTGTCTCTGCCATACATGACTGTTGGCTGTCAATCAGATTGCTTAAATTATTCATTGGCTTCATTGGGTTTGTATAGATTGATGCCACTTGCCATTGCCTTTTCAAAGTTAATAGGTGTTGTATAGTGTGACTTGTTTTTACTGATGGATTGCGTTGCCCATTTAAATGCTCACTCATTCAACATTACCGTGCTTCTCACAGCTTATTGTGCCGTGAGAAGCACAATGAAAGCCAATTGAAATAGTATAACACGCCAAATCCCTGGATTTCCCAAGACCTGCGTATCTATACTTTCATATGTGTGCTAAAACAGCCATTTAGTTATTGCAGTACAGAATTAGAGTCCAATAGTTATTCTACATGCTTGAAGCATGCTTCATTTTTGGAAAGGCAAGTCGACAGGCCTGACTTTAGGGAAAGCAACAGCTGTAAAGGCTTGTGAAGGCTATACAAACCTATACTATAAGTTGGACTTTAATTCAGTGCGGCCATATAATTCCTCTAACTCTGAAGGCATTTCCACAGAGGCTATTATACATTTGCAATGCTCTACAGTAAAACTAATTGTTTACAGCTAATTTAGATTCTATGGCAATTCAGCCTATTGCAAATGCATTAACTGTGGCGGTTAAACCAACTCACATTCTGAAATGCTAATTAGGTTAGACAAAGGAGAACTGATTTGTGGCACATTTGGGGTAAGGGTATGGCACGTCTATTAAACAAGACAGATGATGGCATTTCCAGGGGGAGTGAGCCTGTCAGAGATTGCCCTAAGATACACACCAGACACTTGGTGTTTTCTTAATTAAATAGAAGCTTTACAGCTCTCTGTGTGGTATGAACTTTGGTGAGAGTTGATAAATAAACTTTGAAAGGATGGTTAGGAATACAGTGGCCCCAAAGCTCATCATCCAAAGAGTAATTGTTTTTGTGTTTTAGAAACACATTGTGCGCAAATGTGCATTTTCATTTGATGCATACTGTATATCTATTCATACATTTGTTTGATGCATATAAGTCGTGGGAATAAAACTGGCTGATACGCTTTTTCATTGTAGCTGAACATCTTAATATGACATGTTAGATTGTAAAGGTAGATAGATGGATCGATGTGTTTCTTTTAACCAAGTCTGAGTTCCTTTCTTTCAGATCTGGAATGACTACAAACTAAGATGGGATCCAAAAAACTTCGGTGGAGTAGAGTTCATTAGAGTGCCATCCAGCGAAATATGGAAACCAGACATTGTGTTGTACAACAAGTGAGTTCACTTTGTCATTTTGAGCGATGTCTCTGAGACAGAGGAATCATTTTCTCTATTATTTCTCAATTTGGTGACTCATCTGCCATCTCTATTTCCCCTTCATGGCTTCCTGTTCCGCCGTTCACTGTCTCTTTATTTTCATATTGTAGTGCGGTTGGAGACTTTCAGGTGGATGAGAAAACCAAGGCCTTGCTCCGTTACAACGGGGACGTCACCTGGATCCCTCCAGCTATTTTCAAGAGCTCCTGCAAAATAGACGTCACTTACTTCCCGTTTGACTACCAGAATTGCACCATGAAGTTCGGCTCGTGGACATACGACAAGGCCAAGATTGACTTGGTGCTCATCGGCTCCACCGTTAACCTCAAAGACTTCTGGGAAAGCGGTGAGTGGACCATCATCGACGCCCCGGGCTACAAACACGACATCAAATACAACTGCTGTGAGGAGATCTACCCCGACATCACCTACTCGCTGTACATCCGCCGGCTGCCCCTCTTCTACACCGTCAACATGATCATCCCCTGCCTGCTCATCTCCTTCCTCACGGTGCTGGTCTTCTACCTGCCCTCCGACTGCGGGGAGAAGATCACTCTGTGCATATCCGTCTTGCTCTCCTTGACCGTGTTCCTGCTCGTCATCACCGAGACCATCCCGTCCACCTCGCTGGTGATCCCCTTGATCGGCGAGTACCTGCTCTTCACCATGATCTTCGTCACCCTCTCCATCGTCATCACCGTCTTCGTGCTGAACGTCCACTACCGCACCCCAAAGACCCACACTATGCCCGGCTGGGTGCGCAACGTGTTCCTCGGCATGCTGCCCAGGGTGATGTTCATGACCAGGCCGGAGAGAGATCCCGAGAACGAGGTGGTGGCCAGCGCCGCTCCTCTGCCGCCGTCCAGACCGTGTGTGGTGCGTTCGTGCTCCACTCTGCGACTGCATACGCAACAGCAGCAGCAGCAACAACAGCATCATCATCATCAGCAGCAGCAGCAGCAGCTGCAGAGTAAGCCCCGGTCCAACGCCACCAGCGTGTTGTCCAGCCTGGCCCGCAGCCAGCCGCTCTTCATTAACACGGAGTTCTCCAGAGTCAACAGCTTGACCAGAGAGCCAGCCAAGGCCCCATGTAACGAGGGCAAATGCTGGCACCAAAGGGCTTCCAAACTCCCCGCGGACTGCGGGGGAGGGAGCGGAGGGCTGGGCAGTCTCGGGGCCCTCAGTGGAGGTACCGCTGCCGGGATGGGCCTGGGTAGTCCCTGCTCCAGCTCCAGCTCCGTGGACGGAGGGCTGGTGTTCTTGTCTCCCATGTCCCCGGAGGTGAGGGAGGCCATCGAGAGTGTCAAGTACATAGCGGAGAACATGAGGCTTCAGAATGAGGCCAAGGAGGTAAGTACATCCTTATATGTCCATTCCCGTAGCACAGGGGGAGAAGTCATTCCCTTTGGTATGTCATAGTTTACAAAGTGGTGTGTATTGAAAATGTAATGGAACCTTTTTCAGGTTCAAGACGACTGGAAGTATGTCGCCATGGTGATTGACAGGATCTTCCTTTGGGTTTTTGTTCTGGTCTGCATCCTGGGAACTGCTGGACTCTTCCTGGAGCCACTGCTACTTGGAGACGACATTTGACCGAGACAGAGTTGAGACTTTTGTTGTGAACAATACAGAACATTGCAAATGGCTTCATCTGAGTGTTCAGACTGAGAAAACAATGGCAAACACTGTGATCTAGTAATTTCTGACTTCAAACAATGTATCACCAGTATAAAGTATATCATATATTCATTGCTTAGTAACAGAATGCCCAAATACAAATAACTGTATTCAATTGCTGAAACAATAATTCAATTATGCATCTGCCGCTTTTTAACATGTGTATGATTTAACAAACTTTTAAAGATGTAGGCATATAAACTCAGTCGACTACCTACCGTCTGAGATACAAAGTCTTGTTAACCATAATCAAGGGTGACATCTTGTGGATGTTATCTGGCATTGCCAATTCTAAAAGGCTGCATCTGCAAGGTTTCCTGCTGGCTTAATGGATGCTGCATCAATATGTGTATA
Source organism: Micromesistius poutassou (assembly GCF_964030765.1). Lineage (NCBI taxonomy): Eukaryota > Metazoa > Chordata > Actinopteri > Gadiformes > Gadidae > Micromesistius > Micromesistius poutassou. The sequence continues at coordinate 1,741,664 of NC_140282.1, forward strand.
CAAACATAACTCCATAACGCCAAAATAGCTTACCAAATATGTTACTCAAACTATGGTGGTAAGATTAAATAATAATTTACATGAAAAAAAAAGATTCTCAACAGCTGAGCCATTTTATTATTTGTATGTTGTTATAGAAAAACTCTTTGTACATCTTTTGTTTTATTAAAGAGCTAATTTGGTTACTCTTTTACATTACATTCTTTTCTTATGAAGAGCACCTTATGCCAACATGACAGTGAACACTTTTTAGCACGAGTCTCCATCCAGCACTGTGAGAGGCTAAAGTATCGCTCTCTCTCGTTGATAGAGAATGTTAGAGAGGAGGCTAAAGTATCGCTCTCTCTCGTTGATAGAGAATGTTAGAGAGGAGGCTAAAGTATCGCTCTCTCTCGTTGATAGAGAATGTTAGAGAGGAGGCTAAAGTATTGCTCTCTCTCGTTGATAGAGAATGTTAGAGAGGAGGCTAAAGTATCGCTCTCTCTCGTTGATAGAGAATGCTAGAGAGGAGGCTAAAGTATTGCTCTCTCTCGTTAATAGAGAATGATAGAGAAGAGGCTTCTGTTAAAGGGTGTTGGTGTGTGTGTGTGTGTGTGTGTGTGTGTGTAATTGTGTGTGTACCATGGTTTTACTCTGCACCCTTGGAGCTCAGCTTGTTGCATCAAAATCAATACAGAGATGTTATCATGGAGGACCCATTAAACCTTGCTCTGTACATCTTCCTCTGGGGATGCTTTTACAAACCCTGGCTGAAGCAAGGACTTGCACAAGTTAGAAAATGTCGCCTTCTTCGGATTGGTTTGCTCTTTTGCGAGAAAAAGTTCATGATTGATTAAATCATGTATTGAATCTATGCAGTGTTAAAGAACAAACACAAAATGTAAGACTGAATCAATACTTTGGTCAAACTACAATTAGATTGACAGTTTTAACGAACAAAAAGCAATCAAACACAATCCCATGTGGATTGTGGCTATTCTGAAACCAAACATAATTAGCATCCAAACCAATCTTGAAATCTACTACTTTGAAAATGTACAGTTGGCAGGCACTGTTATTACAGTGTGACCGACTGCTGTGTAATTGAATGCTGGCAGGGAAGCACAGGCGGATACCAGCTTCCTGATCTGATTAGAAGTCCCCTGGTTAATGAATTTAATTAAAACTCACCCAGAGCTCATTCGTGGGATCTACAGGAGGCATCCGATATGATAATGGTCAAAATGGCTGTGAGTGTATTTTAGATGCCAGACGGGGCTCTATAAGGATATAGCTCTCTCAAGGTTAATGTTAAGACAACATATACAAGCAATAAATAGCATTGCATTTATATATATAAAATAAATATTTTTAAAAGCTTGGTTTATATATATATATATAAACTAAGCTTTTAAAAATATTTATTTTATATATATAAATGTATATTATATATTATATATATATATAATAGCATTTATATATATAAAATAAATATTTTATATATATAAATGCTATTTATTGCTTGTATATATATATACTGCATATAAGCTTTAAAAAAAGAAATCAATCAAGTACATGTTTTTACTTACTGATAATATTAATAATAGGCCTAATATAGTCATTTCTGCATGACTGTTCAAACCTGCACTGGTCCAGATGTGTGCTGTCTCAGTGGCAGAGGCATGGAGATGTTCTATTATAGACGGTAGGCAAGTCAAGCCGATGGAATCCCTCAAGGCTACGGCTGGAGGTGTCAGCCAGCTGCATAAAAGGGACAATCCCTGGCCAAGATTAATGACCTGACTCCTCTGGGAGAGCGCTCGGAGGAGAGAGGGGGGTGGGGCTGGCTTTCCGAAGGAGGAGGTGGAGGAAGAGGAGGGGGAGACAGGGGTCTGAAGGAGGAAGGTCTACAACAAATCGCCTGCTGCATATTTTCAGAGGCAGCGGGAACTGAAGCAGCAACGGTGGACGGCGGAGGGAGAAGAAATGCGTACGACGGAGGAGCAGTAGATCTGCACTACGCTGCCGTCATTAAGACCCCCCCCCCCCCTCAATCCAGAAGGATTGAGCATCGATGGCAGAGACACAGAGCAGGTGAATATATGCTCCTATGGTTTATGTAGTATTATTGCTTTGTTGCTTGCAGGATTAGCAGGGTAATGGAAAAGGTACATAGGTGCATCCCTTTCCGTTTATATGCATGGTGTGTGCGGGGGGCACGAATATCCATTGAAATGCGCATTCGTTTACAATCGAGTCTCACGTTGTATCACTTTATCCATCCGTATTCCTAGAAAGACATCCTGGAAAGCTCTTGCTCCGAGGCAGCAAATTCATGGTCACTCAAATCTAACACACAACACGTTGCCATGCCCGTCTAGGATGGTCAGTGGTGCTCAACAGTAGTGCCCAATCATGACATATGTTCTGTAACTCCCTCACAGCCCCGTGCTCCCGCCGCCGTTGTCCTATGCATCGCTGTCCGCCCAGAGGACGGCTGTGGCTGCTGTGCTTTAGGCTCCTGCCCTGTGCTGCCCCAGGGACTGCTGGCTGCCGGAGCCCGACCTTCCTCTGATACCATGCTGAGAGCAGAAGGGGCGACCCCCTCCATCGCCCTGCTGCTGCTGACGGCGCTGAGCTGGTGCCACCTGTGCCACTCACTGCGTAAGTTATCCCACCCTACCCTAAGGTCCAGGTCCCAATGTGCATTAAGGGGGCTGACACAGTGTGTGAGAGCCACTGAATGCCACTGAATGCTTTTATTTCATATCCAGGTGGTGTTCACAAGGTTAATTGCACAGACACTATGAGTCAGTCTGTGAATGAATATCTGTCAGTGTCTTGATGGTGGCCAAGGTCCTTTTTTACAATCAGCTTAGAGGTTTTTCTTTGAGAGCGGTTATGGGGTTATGTAACAAAAGGTGCTGAACGCCTGTTGCTGAGCAATAAGGGGTGTTTGGGTTCAAGCAGGCAACTCTTATCTTTACATATGGCTAGCGGTGTCATTGGAAGACACAAAAGATCTTTGTAGAACCATCCAAACCACCCAGGAGGCAATACATCCATAATGGGACTAAGTGCTTTAAAAATAATAAGATACTCACCTATCTTGTACCGACACACTCTTGTGATCTTCTTTTAACAACACTGAGGAATGTGTTTGTGTTCTGATTTACTGATTAATAGTAGATGTTAGTTTAATGGAGATGCATTTTTAGAAGCACCCCGGTCCTTTCTTTGTGGAATGAAAGTAACCATTGTATCAACCTTTCTCACTGGGATGCTACATGCTACCAGTATCTGAAATCTGAATCTGAATTAGTAGTCTCCAAGCAGCTTTAGGCTTGTGGTAAGGAGGCTACACACGAGACCTGAGCCTACTGTTAATGAGAACAATTCTGTAACAGCTTGTCTTTGAACATCTTAAGAGATGCTGTCATCACGGGCCGCCTTGTTGGAATCAAATTCACTTAACATAAGCGGAGGGACGGAGGGAGTCTAGAGCGGGAACCACGCCGTATCTGATAATCACAGCCATCGATTACCTGCCTGGCCTTTTATTGATCCATGGCATGAAGGAGTGACACAGCGACATTAGCAGTCGTTCCCTCTGTCCTCCTCGAGGGGGTTTAACGACCTCAAACCCATCCAATAAGATGAGCTCTTCTGGGGGAGGAAATAAGCAAAAGCCAATCAATGTGGTTGATCTGCGAGGGACTCAGGAACAACGGGGGTGGGTCTTAAGGGGTCAATTGCAGTTTTTATGTGCAGTTGGACATCTTCCAAGATGATCAGATCGGATCCCAGGGCCTCGTGGGCTCGGACTCAAACACCCGACTTACTGAAATAAATTACAGTTCAGATAGTGTGCGACCACGGTGTGCTTTGCACTCAACTGATGTATTAATCAGATGTGTTATTAATAATGATAATAATAACGTTTTTTAATTGTTTTTTAAATTAATAATAAAGTTGTATCGATCTGGTTTTCATTTGTTTCCCTCTTTATGCTTCTCTTAGGGACCTCAACACTTTCCTCCTATGCAAAGGCAGAGGACAGATTGTTAAACTACCTCTTCAGAAACTACCAGAAATGGGTTAGGCCAGTGGAATTCCTCAATGGGACTGTAAGAGTGAAATTCGGGCTAGCCATCTCCCAGCTTGTTGACGTAGTAAGTTTGATACAAAGCGAATGACTATGATGTTGAATTACTATAAAACTGTGAAAAACAACAGTTGATGATCGCCCTGTTGGAATTCTTTTCGGTTTTAAAAATAAATAAAACAGTTTTAAATCAAGCTATAAGTCAAGTTATAAATCAAGTTATAAGTGAAGTTATAAATTAATCAAAAGCCATGCATTTGAAATTACATTGATTTGAAGTACTGGCATGTGTGCATTTCTAACTGATAATAACTGGACACATTTACATCAGAACTACATATTAATTCAATTCATATTCATATGAATTAACTTATTTATCTTTCCCAGGATGAAAAAAACCAGCTCATGACAACCAATGTGTGGATGAAGCAGGTGAGTACATTGTGTAAAATATATGTAAAAATGGTGTAAAACATGTACACATGGTGTAAAACACATGTACACATGCTGTAAAACATTTGTGCACATGGTGTAAAACATATATATACGTGTGTAAAACATATGTACATATGGTGTAAAACATACACACATGGTGTAAAACATGGACACATGGTGTAAAACATGTATACACATGGGGTAAAACATGTAAACACGGTGTCAAACATATGTAAACATGGTGTAAAACATATATACGCATGGTGTAAAACATGGACACGTAGTGTAAAACATGTTTACACATGGTGTAAAACATATGTACACATGCTTTTAAACACATGTAAACACTGTGTAAAACATATGTACACATGGTATAAAACATATGCCGCTTTGACGTCCTTCTAAGTAATTGTCTGATAGGAGACCCAGTCCTACGTTACCTCCCCAGGGATTCCTTGTTAGTTTCTTTCGTGTTCCGTTGGCATTTTGCTGACATATAAACCCCTTGCTTGAATCAACAACCCATCTCCCCCCTGCCCACCACAACCTGCTGCCTCCCCTATGGTCCTGTCAAGTTTATTTATGCTTCTAAGGGTTCACTTTACTGCTGAGAAATTGGTCCCGGCAGACTCAAACTCAGCAGCATCCTCCATTTCAAGCCATGGTTATGTAAAGGAAATAAGGATACAAATGTCACAGGCCAAACTTTTTCAAACTTATGTCACCCGCTGTTTTTCATTTGAGGGCACCAGACAATATCTTATCAGAGGCCTCCTAACCTGCGGCGCTTTCATCTTCCCAAGCCCTGCTCTTTGCGTTTTAAAGAGCATCCTTTCTTCGCCTATTTTATTGTTCTTGTCAGAAAACATTGAACGCAACATCAAACACCTGTCTCATGAGACAGTGAACCTTCAGGTCCTATATAAAGGGGATTCTTGATACAATCTCTCTGTGCATCCCTGTGTAGGAGTGGGCTGACATCAAACTACGGTGGAATCCTCATGACTATCTGGGCATCGCCAATATCCGCGTTCCTTCGGATATGGTCTGGATCCCGGACATTGTGCTGTATGATAAGTACGTCTGATCTGAACCCTTTGAGCACTGGTATGAGTGCAGGTTTTTTTTATGCATTCGAAAATATATTTACAATCAATGAGAAGCTTGTCATTCTGATGTTTGGGTGTGCATTATCTGTAGCAACAAAGTAACAAAACAACTATTGTGCCTCTATAATGAAATTTAAGGAATATTAGGGACGCATGATGAATCAAAAACAAATGATGACTCCCTTTAATCCCCCAACAGTGCAGACGGGCGTTTTGAAGGGACAGTCACCAAAGTCATTGTCAGGTACGATGGCACCATTTCATGGACCCCACCAGCAAGTTACAAGTCAGCATGCAACATTGATGTCACCTTTTTCCCCTTCGACCTCCAGAACTGCTCCATGAAGTTTGGTTCTTGGACTTATGATGGCTCACAGGTAACAGTCCACTGCACACAAACAGGATGAATCTCAAAGACGTAGAACATCCGTGCAAGAGATTCTAAATGATATGATCCTTAAATTATTTGTTTTTTGCTATGGACGTCCCTTGGTAATGTGCAATAGGAATTGCTGAAATTGTTTAAATCATTTTTGTTATGACATAATTAAATAGGTATGTGTTCCCAGTCAACAATGTCTTTTCTCTATTTCCATTTATTAAAGGTGGACATCCTTTTGGAGGACGTCAATGTGGACAAGCGAGACTATTTTGACAACGGCGAATGGGAGATCATGAAGGCCACAGGCGGCCGCGGCTTGAGACGGGACGGCAGCGCCTCCTACCCGACCATCACCTACTCCTTCATCATCCGCCGGCTGCCCCTCTTCTACACCCTCTTCCTCATCATCCCCTGCATCGGCCTGTCCTTCCTCACCATCCTGGTCTTCTACCTGCCCTCCAACGGCGGCGAGAAGATCTCGCTGTGCACCTCCGTGCTGGTGTCCCTCACCGTGTTCCTCCTGGTCATCGAGGAGATCATCCCGTCCTCCTCCAAGGTCATCCCGCTCATCGGGGAGTACCTGGTCTTCACCATGATCTTCGTCACGCTGTCCATCGTCATCACCGTCTTCGCCATCAACATCCACCACCGCTCCTCCTCCACGCACCACGACATGGCGCCGTGGGTCAGGAGGATCTTCCTGCACCGCCTGCCCAAGCTGCTGTGCATGCGCAGCCACGTGGACCGCTACGCCCCGGACGGAGCGCCCGGGCACGCTGTGCACGCCAACGGGCGGCTAGCCGAGGCCACACCTCTGCTGAACTCTCGGCACGGCCTGCAGGCCGCTCTGGACTCTATTCGCTACATCGCCATGCATGTCGTGAAGGAGAACGAGGTTCGAGAGGTAAGAGTCATCGGTTGGTTCCAGGGACCAAGTATGACGTAGGGCACAGCCGGCTGACACATGCCCGTCCAGTAATACAATGAATGCAATTAAATATCGTTAGCCTCGTAGCATAATTGCATCAGTCGTATTTTAAGGTTCATATTGTATTTACGGTCGATAGTGATTATGGAATGTAAACAACACTCTGATTGGCTTAGGATATAGCCAATGAGGCACAGTGAATCAGCAGCGTTAGGAGAGTAGAGTTAGGTTAGATATTACAATTTGGCCAAAATATGACTAAGGCAATAATGCTATGAGGCTAACGATATATATTGATTACATCCCAATGTATAATGTTGAGAATGAACATGTGTTTGCAGCGCAATGGGGTCAGGAGATGCGCTATATTGGCCTAGATTTGGGCCTTTGGTTACACATTGGTTAACGTAGACATGATTGCCTAGGTATTTGCCTCACATCCATTGTCAATTGGGATTAACTGTTAAAACCAGTAACACGATGGTAAACTAAATAGATTCATGGCAACATGTAAGATAATGTGACCTCAAGCACATATCTCAATGCATTATCTCGCTGGCAAAACTTGACATCTGTTTCACACATTTTGTGCACAACAAAACCACATGTACTTCCATTTTTGTACGGATAAGTACACATTAACATACATTTATTGAGTAACACATACTCAATAAATCCAATAAGAAACATCTTGATCAAGTGTTTTTTGCAACTACCTGCATGATTAATTACACAGACATATTCTTAACTACTATATTAACTACTAGTTATTTTGTGATGGATGAGAAAATTGTGTGAGATAACTTTCTGTTTGTACAGGTGGTGCAAGACTGGAAGTTTGTAGCCCAGGTTTTGGACCGGGTGTTTCTGTGGGCCTTCCTCCTTGTTTCAGTCCTTGGCTCTGCCCTGCTTTTCATCCCCGTCATTTACAAGTGGGCCAACATCATCGTTCCTGACTTCAGTCACACACACAGCTAAAGGACAACTACCACACACCCCCAAAAACTCAAAGGTGTCAATCATAAGACACATGTATGTGCTTTCCTGTGATCCCAGACATAATAAAACTATGCTGATGTTCAAAAACACCAAAAACCCAATACACGGATAAACAAAATGGTAGAAGATGTCAACAATTCCAAATAGGTTGACGAACACTCTCTAACATACAAGGACTCAAATCAAAGACTCATCATGTCTAGAACTCATGTCATAACTTAATAAATTCAGAACTTTTTACCTTTGCAATTTTCTTGACATTGACACAGCCGCAGTAATATGTTTGTATACACATCCAGCTACAATAGAACTAAGAACTGGACATTTTGTAGAAGTTTTGGAAATGTTTAGGCGGCAATTTTGAGATGGCCAAGTGGTGGCTGGTGAGTGATGGGCCTACAACCTGTGTCCTATAGGCTACTTGGTAGAAATCTATTATACTATTGGTCGATACTACTATTGGTCGATACCCTGGCCTTGTGACTTTGTCCAATAATGTAGAAGACTTTACACATATATACAATATTTTGGGTACAATTCAATTCAGATTGGTACTACGATCCATGTTCAGTCTTGGTAATAATCAGCCATATGCAATCGGTGAACGGGACCCAGCCAGGCGGTCTCACCTCACCCATGCTGTCAACTCAGAGTCAGGAACGGCGGCCGTGGAATGGGGCACCTCGCTCGGGAGTCTATTGATTTCCTACATCATGCGTGTACAATATTGTCCATGTAAATACTGCAGTAGGCATGATCATACATATTTAAATCACGATTGCTATAATTTAATTGAAAGAATGAGTTGCATAAGTCACTCAGGAGTCTTTTGCTGTGTAGCAGACGTAAAGGAATTCATTTGAGGTGACATTTACACATTTTCCCTAAACAGCATGCAACACACCTAATTACATGAAGTAGCAAACACATTTTATCACTAGCTGCCTTGGGGCTCTTTATTCATTATAGCATCAGTAGATCCACCTTTGATATTAAAATGAATGCAAAAAAACTGCTACTATTTGTCTCATTACATGTTAATACGTTCCATGTCATGGATGTTTGTGTCGTCCACACCAACCTCCTTGAGGGAGTCCCCACCAGTGTGGTAACGACCAGCGAGCTGTCCGTCAACGGGGCTAGTCTTTCAAGCGCATCGACCCCCGCAAAGCAAAGCGCCAGGGGGGAAAGCCGCAGCCCCCGGTCAGGTGATCAGAGCGGGGGCGGGGCCAGTCACCGGTGTGTTCACGGACACATTCAACCTCTCCTGTCCAGTCAGTCCTCTCCGGCTTCAAGTCATCCACCGTTGACCTGATGCCAGAGAAAAGCACGGCCATTTGCTTAAAGGTGACATGTTATACCAACAGGTGTGAGTGTGATTAGCCGTCACAAGCCGTTTTGAAAATGTGCCTCTTCTGACATCACAGGTGGGCGTGTCCACCTAGATGTGTGATGGACAGATGAGCAACGTTTGCTACAGTCCACTGGGTAGGCCGGTAGACTGATCTATCTATCCAGCACACATGGAGGTAGGTGGCAGGTGGACACGCCCACTTGTGATGTCAGAAGAGCGGCTAATCACACTCACACCTGGTGGTATAATATGTCCGCTTTAGACAACGCTTTCAACTAATTTGACAAAATGATCCACGGCCGACGGCGTAACCACAACCCCCTGCACCGCCCCGACCCCTGGGGATGAGGAACTCCCACGTGAGGAAGCTGTTTGTTAACTAGTCTACAGTTCAGCATTCAACACCATAGTCCCCTCTAGGCTCCCCCTCACAGTAAGCACATCATGTGAGGAGGATGTTTGTTGATTACAGTTCAGCATTCAACACCATAGTCCCCTCTAGGCTCCCCCTCACAGTAAGCACATCATGTGAGGAGGATGTTTGTTGATTACAGTTCAGCATTCAACACCATAGTCCCTCTAGGCTCCACCTCACAGTTAGGGACCGACGAATCAACCCCAGCCTATGCCGCTGGATCCTAGCCTTCCTAAAGGCCCTGACACACCAACCAGATTATCGGTCGTTGGACAGTCTGGCGAGCTCGGTGACCTGAGTCTGTTCGGTGTGTGTGCTGTGCGATCGGCCGTCGTCAAAGCCGTCGGTGATCTTTTCAAGTCTCCGGTGTTCTTTTCAGCCGATTGCACATGTTGAATCGGCCATGAATCGACTGCCTCTTCTGCCGACGATCGGCAGTCGGAATGGTGTGTCAGGGCCTTAATGGGTCTTGGCCAGGTGTTGAAGATGGGGTCCAACACCTTTGCCTCTCTGAACCTCAACACAGGAGCACCTCAGGGCTGTGTACTGAGCCCCCTCCAACTTGGTGATAGAGCTTGTTTGTTTGACAAACCAGCTCAGGAGAAACACCTCACAGCCAACATTCTTCCCTTGTTCAGAATCTTTTCACATATATTCTGTGTCTGAAGAAAATAATCCTCTTTTAAATTGCATAGCTGAAAAAAAAAAAAGTATTCATAAGATTTGTCTGAAGCACTTACTCAACAGAGAGCATATGTCACTTTTTGTCTATTAAAATGATTGTATAACCATAACCAAGTCTGTTCATTCAACATTATTAAGTTAAACCTACTGGCACACAGCACTACCTACTGGTTAACAGTGGTAGTGTATCTTAAATATATTACATTATTCAGATAAACAGCACCAACTACTGGCACACAGTGGTAATCCACCTTTAAATATACCACATTATTCAGTTAAACAGCACCACCTACTGGCACACAGTGGTAGTGCACCTAAAATTCGGGGTCAAGTTTCGCTACTCCCGCTGACCTAACTGAAGAAAACAGTACGCGTTGTCCTGCACTACGTCCAGTCGTCCATGTCCGTAAGTTACTTTAAGTTACGTCAAGCTTCTGTAAGGTGAAATAACCCTCAAAGTGTGTGAGTACGTACAAAGTAGAACAACGTTGATGTGACTACTCTGGGAATCCTCACATCTGTGTCCAAGGACTCGGTGATCCTGCTCACACATAGAGAATAGGATTGATGGAACAACAACAATAACGTTATCTAAAGATCGAGCTCATCAAGCTCCATGCGTGCAGTATTTATTCATGCAGTGTGGGACAGATCAATCTCGGACCGGACTAAAGTCACGATGAGAAAGCTTTTCAATGCCAGGTCTAGGTGACTAAGATCTTCTCTATTTACTGTGGTTATAACGTAACATCTGCATTTCATTATCCCTGGGACCAGGTTTAAGGTTTTAGTCGGACCCATGTGTTGCATTTGTGCTTCCAGGAAAACAACAAATAGTGCGGGTTTAAAGGTTTATTTTGGGACAGAATCGCCCCTAAATGTGGCAGCAGTACCCTTGTATAACCTAACAAGTGGCCGTGGTACAAGCGGTATCATCTACTATATGATGATGACTCCCATACCTAGTCATGGATTGGCCCAAAACGAAAGCTTTTGATTGTCTCCCTGAATTTGCATATTGTGAATTTCTTCATGCATTGTTGGTTTCTAATATTTAGATATTTGGCAAACAATCAAACTTACCTTTAACTGCCATATGATTATTGTGGTCATTCATTTAGTTAGAATAAATATATAATTAAGTATATACCTTTGTGTTAATATGTCATTTATTTATAGTGGAAAGTGTAGCCCATATGATCATCTTTCCTTTTTTCTTATAATGGAACAAACAAATAAAACGAATCAAGCTCTGCGTGCATGGTCTCAGCCACAAGAACACACAGTAATTATTATATATTATATTCCTCTATATTCCTCAAATTTGAGAGACTTCTCGCTCCAAACAGCAAGCAGGGCTGACGTCACAGTGCTCCTTCTCCAGCGCGACACGGTTAGACGGTTAGGTAATGGAATGCAAATCAGTCCGGCCTTGTTTTACTCCAAGTGCCAATGGAAACGTGTTAAACGTTATATAATGGGGGAAGTTGATGTTATCAACTGCCCTGGATCTATCCCTCTGTCTTGGCCCCCTAGTGGCAAGGAGGCCCTCTGCATGTCCCTGCAAAGCCCTACGCATACGCAGATCCGGGCCTGAGTGTGAGGCCCTTCTAGCGATTTTTTAAAAAATAACTTACTTTCACCTTTGTATTTCTGTGTTTCAGTTTCACCAAATAGTAAATGTCAAGTAATCTCAACGACCACACAACCTGGTCAGTCTGAGTCTCCGTGGGCATTTATATGTTTAGCATGCTGGACAGACCGACGGACATGGAGGCCAGAATACTAGGAGACCAAAGGTGAGCTGCACGTTAGATAAACATTGTAACTGTAGTGCTTGGGGAACACCTGGATTTTTCAGGCCAACCCAGCAGTACAGTTTGCCATGGGCTCATAAAAAATATGAAATAAAAAAATATTTTGTGGTTTTAACTTTTTTATAATTTATAATTTATACTGTTTATACCGTCTATTTTGTTTGCCCTATTTGTTGTTGTTTGTTCTGTTTGTCTTGTCTTCTCCTTACTTTAGCATTTTGTTTAGCATTTTCCCATAGCGTCTACTTTTGTTGTATTAGTACTTTGTATCTTTATTGTATTTTATTTACTTTTATCCTGTGTTTTTCTACTGCTGCTGCCTGCTGGGCTATTGCAACAAAACAAATTTCTCCTATGGGGGATTAGTTGTATCGTATCGTATTGTTTGTTTGACAAACGAGCTCAGGAGAAGTGCCTCACAGCCAACATTCTTACCTTCAGAATCTTTTCACATAATCCTCTTTTAAATTGCATAGCTTAAAAATTGTATTCATGAGTTTTGTCTGAAGAAATAAGCACTTACTCAACAAAGAGCGTGTCACTCTTTGTTTATTAAATGATTGTATAACCATGTAGAATTGTTAATTTGTCAGTCTATTGCATTTATTTGTCTTATTATATTTTGGCCATCTCCACATAGGCTTGGTCACAGGTGTATGTTATTGGTACATTCCTGTTACACAATCCTGCTTTACTCTTATCAGGCAAATGTTTAACAAAGTGCAATTTAAGTTAAAGTTCAGGTTGAAGTGCACATCAAGGCCCACATCAGAGGAGACTGCAGTTGTTCTGCTAAGGTAAGAGTGTGCTCGCCGTTACCTTACGCTCAACTGAATGAAAGATTTCAAATAAAAGATGTAAACCAAGCCTGCGCATTATATGTTATGATACTATATGTTATGATACTTTACTTTTATTTTATTATTGTCATGTAGACCTAAACAACAAATTGTAATGTCCAGCCTTTCAAGTATCAGAAATGACATTTATGTTTGACATTTAGTTAAATGATTATAAAAAAGTTAACCGATGATTATAACATGTTATGTGGTGTATGTATGTTACCAATTTACTCTTTATTTGTGTTTTTCATATTTCTATATACATTTATCATGGGCATATGTGTTATTTTCTATATATATATGGGCATACTGTCAAGGAAAATAATTTGAATTGTTAATTGACTTAGTATCCCCCCCCCCCCCCCCCCCCAGAAAATGCTCTCTGTTTGGATCTCCCTCCTTCTCTTCTGTCCAGCCATCGTGTGGACAGGAAATGTGCTGGTCGTCCCAGTCGAGGGGAGTCACTGGGTGAACATGAACATCATTGTTGAAGAGCTTCATTCAAGGGGCCACAGTGTCTCAGTGGTGCGAACAACAGACAGCTGGTACATCAAGGAACACTCCCCCTTCTACACCGCTATTACCGTCAAATCTGAGAGTGGCTTCGATGAAGGCTTCATCACTGAGTTAGTCGCTAAGCTTCTGGAGCTCCAGAGGAACGGAAGGTCTCCCTGGGCACGATTCAAACTGGAGCTGGAGCAAATGGAGGCAGCCTCCTTCATGCACATGAAGGGCGCCCAATTGATTGAGCGTATGTTTGAAGACAAGCAGTTGGTGCAGTCTCTAAAGGATGCAAAATTTGACATGGTTCTGACAGACCCGGTCATACTAACAGGTGTCATGGTTGCCCACCACTTAGATCTGCCTTTAGTTTTTAATGTGAGATGGACGTGTCATGGCGAAGGCCATTTCTCCATAGCCCCGTCTCCTCTTTCTTACGTTCCAATGCCAGGGCTAGAGCAATCCGATAAGATGAGCTTCAGTGAAAGAGTTTTGAATATATGTGTTTACTGCTTCACACAATTTCATTCATCCCTGTATGTCGTCCCTCACTATGAGGGTCTGATGCAAAAATACTTCAGCCAAGATTCCTTTATGTCCCTTTTTCAAAGAGCTGATCTGTGGCTCATGAGAATTGATTTTGTGTTCGAGTTCCCTCGGCCCACCATGCCTAACGTTAAGTACATGGGAGGATTTCAATGTAAACCTGCTCAACCTCTGCCTCAACACCTGGAGGACTTTGTCCAGAGTTCAGGAGAGCACGGAGTCATCATCATGTCTCTGGGGACCTTGGTCGCAAGCCTTCCCAAGGAAATATCGGAGGAGATCGCTGCCGCTTTTGCAAAACTACCTCAGAAAGTGATCTGGAGGCATAAAGGTGAACGGCCAGCATCCTTAGGCAACAACACATTACAGGTCGATTGGATGCCACAGAATGACCTTTTAGGACACGCAAAAACCAAACTGTTTGTGGCCCACGGAGGAACCAATGGAGTACAAGAGGCCATCTACCACGGAGTCCCCATCCTTGGACTCCCACTGATCTTTGACCAACACGACAATCTCTTCAAAATAAAATTCAGAGGAGGCAGCAAAATCCTAAATATTTTCACTATTGACAGAGAAAGCTTCCAACAAGCTATTGAAGAAGTCATCAATGAGCCCTCATATAGAACGAACATGGAGCAACTCTCTAGACTCAGTAGGGACCTGCCAATGAAGCCATTAGACTACGCCATCTTCTGGATAGAGTATGTTATACGAAACAAGGGTGCTGGTCACCTGAGGTCAGAGTCCTACAACATGCCTTGGTACTCTTACCACTCTGTAGATGTGATCCTTATTTTATTAGGAGTGCTGCTGATTATGATCCTGACCTTTGTTGTGTTTGTCAAGACACTGTGCTACTGTGTCTGTCGCAGAATAAAACGCAAACGGGACTAATAATGTCTTTATATATGTTTGTGTATATGGTATTCATCCATTCATCAATCTATTATCATTCAGCAAATTTGGGTCAGATATATAGTCACTGTTTTTCTTTATTGTTTAAATCTTGTGTAAATCCAAAAAGGTGACGATCATGCTAATCAGACAATCGTTTAGGTCGAGGTACTAAGTACTACGGTAAGAGGGTACGTTGAATTAATTATATAACATGTAACATGATAGATCTTCTTCAGGGTCCAGACCTAATATGCACAATAAGGTAGTTTGTGCTCGATTGCCATGTAGATCTAAATGAAGGCTAGTGGAATCACCCAAACAGCCCCGACTGGGGATTGATAGATCTTTATTATTATTTTTTTAAATATTCTTTTTTGCATTTTAATGCTCTATGAAAGAGTGAGATAGACAGGAAGATACGGGAGACAGAGTGGAGGACACGCTGCCATCAGGACTGAGCCTTAATGGTGAACACTACCCTGTGAGCCACCGGGGCACCCCTGGAGAGTTCCTTTAAATGACAGGCTAGTGCTCTGACCACTCCGTAGAGGCTGTCTTTAAATTTATAAATATATATATATATATATATATATATATATATATATATATATATACATGTACTGTACAAAATCACTGAGCACTTCATTAAATAAATAATTTCTTTATTACAAAATCAAATGTCAGTACCTTTTTAAGTCACATTTTCTTGCTACAAACCACCACAATCAATGACAGTTTCTGCATAATGCATGAACAATATTTTACATAAAAATACTGCAGGAGGCATTATCATATATATTTGAATCATAGGTGGTATATATAATAAACCTGACAGAATGAGAATCATTGGATGTTTCAGTCAGGAGTCTTTCTCCATGTAGCAGACAAAGAACAGCCCTGAATTATTAAAAGTGATATTTTACTTTGACAACACATTTTCACTATACAGCCTGCAACACTCCAAAATGTATGAAGTGGCAGACACATTTCAACACTAGCTGCCTCTGGGAACGCTATACATTAAAGCATCAGTCCATCCGCCAGCTTTTCGTACACAAAGGCAAAAAACTCTTATTCTGGCAACAGAATATCCTGTTTCCCTGTATCCAATTTCCCTTGTTCAAGTTGTTTTTAAAACATATTTTTACCGAAGGTACAAAAGGGGGCTGGCATTAAGTTTTTTTTAGAACAATAAAATATGTGCACTAAACAATGCACGTAATATAATAGAAGTGAACAACCACGTCATAAAGTAGTTGTGGTTAGAAAGGACTGTATTGCAGTTTTAGTCCAACAACAAATGATGCATGAAAGAATTCCCACAGATAATAGTAAACAAACACCATAAGGCTCTAAGACACAAAAGAGACAATGAAATAACTATCTGCAAATGTACACAAGGCACTGATTGACAAAACAACGGAGACCAACGCTGAAGTCTGTTCCCGGTGCTCTGTAAGTGTTCATTCCAGCCAGACTTAACGCTCACCCCCACGTGAACTGGATGGTCCGGCTGCCAGACGGCTCTCAGGGAGCCCGGGTCCGCAGAGAGCTCATCCTAAGTACTGTAAGCTCAGCTACGTCTGCATCCTGCATCTCCAGGTCCTGTTCACAGCTCTCTCTTGCCACATATACGATGAGTCCCACACAGATGAATATCAGAAGGATTATGCCTATCACCTAGGGAAGAAGAGGAGAGTTAAGACACAGTGCATGGTCATAAGTGGTGCAACTACTACACTGTGTTATGATTTACTATTCAGTCATCTAGCAGACACTTTAATCGGAAGCAGCTCCCAGTGAATTACAATGCAGGTCGTTAAGGACCATGTGAGTCTTGCTCAACAATGACTACAGGTAGACCGTGGATACTGAGGGATGAAACCCAGAGCCTTCCGACGAGAACACTACACTACACTTGACACGATATAAGGTTATGCAATGTTATTTATATGCTAATTATTGTAAAGGTTAATTCATTTTCTATGGATGTTTTAGTCCAGTACATTAAGTCAAGTCAAGCTTTATACAGCACATTTCCTACATAGGATAACACAGTTTGCTAAACATAAAGTAACAATACAATCAAAATGCAAGTGCAGAATATAAGTATGCATATCAACAGTTGTTGGTGCAAACCTCATAATATCCAAAACACACACACACACACACACACACACACTAAGAACTGAAGCATAGATAGTAGTGCAAAGCAAGGGTTTTAACCAGCTTTTGAAAGGGTTCAGCGTAGGGGCCTCTCTCTGGCTCTTAGTGCCCACATTGAACCCCCCCCCCCCCGAACCCTGTGAATCCATGTGATCAACGCAGAGATAACTCCTCCACTCACCTGAGAGAAAACAAACAAGTTCTGGGAGCGCAGCATGAGTTCTTGCAGAGGGATGTCCCCGTCACTCGTTGGCTCGCACCACTTCTGAGGAGCTGCCTTGTCCACGATCACAAACCTTCCCTCCCAGTATGTCATCGCACAGGCAAAGTACTGGCCGTCCAGGAAGAGCAGAATCAGCCAAACAACCGCGGGAACAAAGCTGGAGAAGGACACAGTGTTCCTGCACCACGTATCGCATCGGCACCCCTGGATGATCAGCATCAAGGTGAAGGCCATGACGGCGGGAATGATGAAGAAGGCGGACACAAACACTCCGTTCCATGTAGGATCGCAAGGACACTCAAACTCCAGCTCCACCAGCTTTTCCAGTCCCATGAGGATAAAGCCAAAAGCTACGTTTGACACCAGAGGACTGTTGCTTAGCTCATTCTTCAGCCTGGTAAGCCATTGTTGTCTGCCTTCCATAATAAAAGGACCAGAAAATAAATAGAGTCGTTGGGTTAAAAAAAACAAAAGAGGATCCACTGTTGAGAACACATTGGCAACAGTTAAGTGATGCGTAATTAACACATCCAGGGCTAAGTTTCCCCCCCGAGGCAAAAGTCCACACTTCCATTCTCATTGGCTTTGAACAAAGGAGGGCGTGCCATCCGCGCAGGCGTTCTAGCATGGGATTGGTTGACAATGGATTTCAGGTGGGGTTACATTTTAAACGTAGTCTCTCATTGACAAACTGGAGGGAGGGGAGTAAAAGGGAGGGAAGTTTGTTCTGTGGTTCAGTTAGGACCAGCCCTTTGCAAAAACCCAGCAGAACAACAGCGGGTACATGGAATGGCTCGGGCAAATCCGTAGCAATGGAACTTGTTAGAAAGATGCACTGATTTAGGCATCGGATTTTATGATGGAGATAAGTGGTTATACCAATCAACAATGTATGTGAACTAATACGATTAAACATTGATCATGTTACAATCAACTTTTAGGATTGTTCTTCCAGACATGCCCTAATGCATAGGTTCCAGTGTGGGTCTGAAGCTACTGGTGTTTTACAGAATAGGTTCAGATGTTTTGAAGGAGAGTCAAATGAAGGCTTTTTACCATCAAAATGATTCTGAGAATTACAATATTTCAAAGGGGTCGAATAACTTGTAGATCAATCATGTCTTTTGACTGAGGTGTGTAAACCTGATTTAAAAAATACACAAGGATGCCATATTCATATTGTTTGACAACTCACTAAAAGGTAACTTTCCACGTCCTGGACGTTTGATAAACGTTGCAATAACTCACCACATGAGGTCGCCCATGTACTAGAAAACCCGACGGGATTACAGGGGGCCATGTTAGGTGGCGAGACGCACGTCGTAGGCCTAAATACAGTTTGAAAATCCGATTGTTCTCTGGGAGGATTGTTTTACAAATCAGCTCAGTCTCCTCCCACGCACACATACCAGACAAATGCCTGCTGTGCACATCACGCACACATTATGGAAGACGTTAGAGAATAAATTATATAAATATACATTATGTAAATATAACAGAAAATAATTATGTGCATGCGTGTGTGTGCGCGCTTGCGTGCGTGCGTCTATAGGTGTGTGTGTGTAGCTTGGTTCTATATATATATCTGGCTATAGCACTATATTGTCCCCAGAAAACCCGACTGTGTGCAAAGAAACACGATGTTCCCCCTGGATGCAACAACAGTGTATCCTGCTCCACTGCAGCACAACTCACTGACCCACTCTACTCTGTCTAATTCCATTTGACCCCGTTACCTGCAATGCACGACTGTTGCATGGTTGTTGTGAAAGCCAAGCTGCAGTTGTGGTTGTAGTTTCAGTGGTAGTGGATGTAGTAGTAGTAGTGTATCAGCGGGGGTCGTGAATCGTGAGCAGGTGCCGCGAACGACCGCTACCAACCGTGCCCTGGGTGTCACTCACACTCAATCCATACCACCGGGGTATCTTTAATGCTGCATTATTGGCCGCCTGATCAACACTGTCTTAACACAGCTGTTTGACTCGTTTTGCGTCTATAAAAATAAAAGCATTGCCCCTTTAATCGCCCGAGCTGTAAACGCTACAGCGCCACTGCGCATCGCTCTGCGCATCTTGAATTCACCGAACTACGATCGAGGACGAGATCAGCACACAGGGAGACTTCTCCTCTGCGATCTAACCGCGGAACCCTCACCTCCCAGGGCCAGATTGTAGATTTTGACACCCCCGAGTCGGTGGCTTCTTCCGTGACAGCCCACAAGTCATTCACCTGATCCTCATCGCCACGTTTTGCAAACCTCGGTGCTATGTCTGGACCATCTCTTTAGTTACTGTATTCAGTAATCGACCTCCTCCTCCTCCTCCTCCTCCATTCATCCTGCCAAGACCCCCATCGGTCCTCTCGTCGAGCCGGGAGAATGCATTCCAGTACAGCGGTGGTCGCGGTGGTCCTCCTGGGGAACGCGATGCTGCTGCCCTTCACCTGGGCGCAGAACGGTAAGAGAGGGGACGCGACCGCGCCACGGAAACCTATCGTTAACCGGGCTGGGGACGCGACCGCGCCACGGCAAACTGACGTTAACCGGGCTGGGAACGCGACCGCGCCACGGAAAACTGACGTTAACCGGGCTAGGGACGCGTCCGCGCCACGGAAAACTGACGTTAACCGGGCTGGGGACACGACCGCCCGGAGGAGCAGCTCGCTAGGGCGAGATGCTGGACGACGACTTTACACACAGACATACACTCGCACGCACGCACGCAAACACACACACACACACACACACACACACACACACACACACACACACACACACACACACACACACACACACACACACACACACACACACACACACACACACACACACACACACACACACACACATCCACGATTTAATCACGAATCTCGACAGTCGGCGTTGAATGCACACCCCGGTGCATCTGATAACATGTCCAATGCAAAGGCGGATTGGGCATCACGACCAGGGGAAGCATCGTGATACTAAACTAGTCGCAAAGTGACGTCTGTGCGTTTCGCGGTGCACAGTATCAACAGTGGAAGGGGATCGCTGTGATTTTATTGTTATTTGCCGCTGTGTTTTTTTATGCCAACGCTATTATACAACGAGTCGTGCTTCGTGGGGCAGAACGCGGTCATTATCCTGACAGTGTATGTCTGAATAATTATATAATTTGGTAAGAATAGGTCGGCTATCAGTGTCTCCCTGTCTACTGCATGTCGTTCGGCAGGTGGGTTGGGTAGACTAACCTGCAGGCCTGTGCTGATTACTAAGACTGACCTTTTTCGACCATGCAACATTGCAACCACTGCAAGTGTTATGACTCGTATGTTCAATCTGGTTGATGAGCTATGTGCAAGTCTAAATGCAATATGTTTAATATGCATCATTTACATTTTTGTTTGAAAAAGCAAGGCCTATATGGCGACCACCCTATGATGTCCACATAACTATGTTTACCACCATGGCTTTAATTACATTACATAGAAAAAGTGTTAATGGTGTTGTCCTTCAACACATTTCTTTGGGATTCTTGACACTGAGAACAGGTTGGGTTGTAGGCTAAATAATAATTGCATGCACATGCTCAATTGTGGCTGTGAGATATCATTTATAATCTTGTTAGATAATCATATCGTGTATAATCAATATCCATCAAAACGAAAGGAAAGCAACTTTTCTAAGCCATGTGTAAAGGGAAACACCACCACAACAGAGACCCTCAGACCCTGCAGCAGTTATGTAACCGAGTGTGTTCCTTGACTTCACATCATATCTCCGTATTCGTTGATCTCAGGTCGGAAATTCAAATTCACACGGAATCCTCCCTTTAGTGTTCGCATCTGGGTGGAAAATCAAATACAATGCTAAGCCCCGTGTTGTTCCAGTAAGCTCCTGCAAAGGCATTCCGAACACTTGGCAAGTCTTTACCCAGTGCTAGTGGCCTAATTCTCAACATACAAAAACATAAGCACAAGTACACAAACCCACGCACACACACACACACACACACAGTTGCTCAGAGACCCCCCAGGGGTTAATGTGAGACACACTGGTGCCAACCTGTCACTAATGTGCATGTTCTCTATCATAAAGAAAGAGCTGGATGGAGAGATATGTTTCTCACATAGTTTTCCTTTAAGGCAGGATTTACTTTTATATCCATGGCAATATGCTAATAGGGTCTCTGAATCAGTCCTACTTATTTATCTCCCCCTATTCAGATTGAGGGTTGATTGACACCTGCCATCATGTACGTTTTCCTCGGTGGTATTTCACAGCGGACGCAGCGTGCTGGAGAGAATTGTAATTATAAAGTGCGCGAGATGTAATCACTGCATGAGCGAAGCAAAGGGGAGTTTTTTTCAGTCCTTTTCATTCCCTCGACCTGGCGAGAGCAAGGACGGCCAGATTCTTTGACAGATATTTGGAGGACTGTAAATAGCATCTGTCCATTCTGCCCTGATCTATTTTTATCCCCAAGAAGCCGCACGGAGAACTGTGGCTTTAAGGTCTTTTGTGGAAGTGAATCCATTAACCCTTAATGGACGGCTTCCTTGTGCAACCCTTTCTGAGGACTCAGAGAGCTGCTCTGCACTGTTTGAATTCTAGCGGGCCGCGTTTGTCAATGTTTTCAATGATGTATTACCAAGACTGGGGATGGTTTGTGGCCGAGCTGAACTACTGCCTTTGTGCTCGACGCTGCTTTCCCCCCTACATACGACACGTGATACGTGTATTATGTTGCGATAACGTCAGATTACATTTTATATATACTGTGTATAATAACACCTTCATTGACGTTCATCATCCCTTTATTCACCTTTATTAACCAACAATACTCAAGCGTAAGCTCTATATGATTTCCAAGTCCCAGAATGACTATATGGGCATTTATCAAGAACCATTGCTGATCAATAAATCGACTGCAGATCTCAAGCATGTCAATAAATATTGACCTTGAGAAGGTCAATACTAATCAATAACCTGAATTATCATTTTTCGTGGCTTTTTGATGATGCCGTCATTATTAAAGCCCCACTAAGTAGCCTTTCACTGCAGGTCTTTGCTTTATGCTACTTACTATATCGCTATAGAATACACAACGTCCATGTGGACAATAGCGAGGTCGTGCTGCACAGCCGGTCAGCCCATGTCCTCTGGGGCTTACTCTAGCCATGAGAAGCTGCTCGTGGGCAAAGTTACACCAGGGGAGATTTAATGGTTGACAGAACACATGAGGAACTCTGAGTAATTGATTAGCCTTCATGAGCGATGCTCTTTTTGGGTGGAGTTATCCTTGCCACCGCGGAATACCAAGTTTTTCCGAAAAAACTCTGCAGGAACAGAAATGGTGAACTGGTACCATGCTAACAATGGAGTGGCAGTCTACAGAACAGCCTTACACAGCATAAATGGACAGCTGCAGTTTTGAATGTCAGTGGTAAAACTTAATGTGCTTACTTAGTGAGATCTTCCTACACATGTCAACCCTGACGGTTTTACCAACGCTGTACCCCCTCCGTCTGCATCGTCGTTATACAACCGGCCCAAAATGAAAAAATAAGACATGATAATCCTCACAATTTAAAGTTGTTGTATAGACGACTCTTAAATAAATGACAGCAAACTAGGCCAGCCGGTTAGCTCGCTGTACATCTAGTGAATAAGGACAGTAAGACCTATAAATAAATGTCATTAATATTTTATGAATCCCTGTATGTTTTTTTATTCTCATCATATGTTCGTATAATACGCTCGCATTTCGAATGACTGTGATTATACGGATGACCAAGCATTGGAATATCATACATTAACAAACATACCGTTAGTTAGTTAGCTGATAAATATGATGTCGTTGCCCCTATCTATAGCATTTCTATCCAGCTTGGATATTGTAATGCAGTCATACAATTCAAGATACTGTAGCAGTTGACTCATCCGTACACATGACTGAACTCCTACAAGAGTCACGTTTGTATTTACTGTGAAACGGACTGCGAATAAACTGCATTGATGTGAGATGCAGCCCACAACCTGAGTTAGTGTGAGCATATGAATAAAAGACACTCATTCCACACCACCAACAGAGTAAGTGCAAACATCTACCCACTAATGCATTTCATCCCTTTAGTCTGTGAACCAGCCTTTCGCCTGCTTCTAAGCAGATGAATATATTGGCAATAATAATTGGTCACATTTAGGAATTCTGGGAGAATTATCTTTCACTGCCGCTGCTATTTTTAGCGGCAGTAGAGATTCTCCAATGACAAGGTGCAGGGGGAAATGCAGCCTGGCTTCCTCGCCAGTCATTAGTAATATCTCTGTCTTCGTGACCTTGAGAAGGAGCACCCAGGAAGTGTTGAATGGTTGGCGTGTCTGGGAGATTATAGCATTCCTGTCTGCTGTAGGTGTTATTGGAAATGCTATCTAATTTACCACTTCTGTTAGATGATGAGCGACAGCTCCTAGGATTTACAGCCTCTGTAGTTTGCCCACCCCACACACTGCCTGTTCTGGAAACACTGCCTTTGCAACTAGTCGCTCCGTTTGCGTTGCATTGTAGTTTCAGGTGGATGATGATAATAGTGCATTTGCATCAACGACATATACACGGGCCCATGATGCGTGCGCAGATAAACAGATTGCCCAGCGTGGTACCCCTTCAGTCGCCTCAGGGCTTTTTTCCAGTAGCCGCCTGTTTTTGTGTGTGATGTGGGACGCAGGACCAGAAGCCAGGTTGTAGGCAAGCAGCTGACTCACTCAGGCTGAATGGTGGCAGTGTGTGTTCTACTCTTAGTTCTCAAGGGATGTCTCTCTCTCTCTCAATCTCTCTCTTGCCCCACCTCCCCCGGTGTAAATAAACGGTGACTGCCAACACAAAATTAGTCAGATGTTAATTACAACTACAATATAGTTATGCCATGATGATTTTAGAATTCAAAGGTGATGATGGTCAGTTTGGCATATAGATGTGCATACACTGTAGATTAGTTAGAGTTAAAGCATCTATCGATGTTGGATGTCCGTTCCATTATTTTATTAGTGTCTCTGGCTAGAATGATTGTCATAATGCTGGCCATCCTTGTAGCGGGAATTAGTGGTCTCTTCTTTAATATCAAAAACACAGATCTTCATACAGGGCTATTAATGATGCTACAATGTTTCACAACAACAGTTTGATTCAATTGTGACCCTTCACTTGCATAGACCGATAGTTATCTGGAAGATATCAGTAAGTATAAAGTAAGCCACAATTTATTGGAATGTTTTTATTTTGTAAGACAAAGCTATTTCGTGCTCATAGTCAAATAAAATAACATTTCCAAGGGTCTACTCCTCTAAACATTTTGGTTTCAGGCAAACAGCCAGTTACGATACAATACGATATGATACAACTTTATTAGGAGAAATTTGTTTGTTGCAATAGCCCAGCAGCAGTAGAAAAACACAGGATAATAATAAATAATATACAATACAATAAGAATACTACTAATAAAAAGTACTAATACAGACTAGTACTAAAAGTACTAATACAGACAAAAGTAGCTAAGGGAAAATGCTAAATGAAGTTGAGCATTGTAGCAGTTCAGCCTGAGTTAAGCCTGTAGCAGGAATATTGGTCGTGTCCTAAAGACTCCTAATTATCAGAAAGTGTTTAACTATCCTGCTTGGTATACACTTGATCTATGATACCTATTACTACCTTAGCCTTGGTCCGAGCTGAAACATTCACTCTCGTTGGTTGCTAAATGTCCTAGTTTAATAGCACACTAACGGTCTTACCCCAGTGTAACAGTAGGTAGCTGTGCTTTTCTTCTCCCTCTGGGATTAAAGTGTGAGTTTGATAGGCCCAGATGTTTCGCGAGAAGCCACGCAAAATCTACTTATTATAATTCTGCCAGGTTTTAGATAAAGGCCTGGCTACCCAATATAATGAGACTCCTTCTTGGTAAAGATACACGTAATCCTGATCATTTCATTGGCTATGAATCATAGACTGGTCTTGGCTAAGTGGCTCCCTGCCTCCATGGTACACACCAAATCCATGCTTTGTTCACGTCAGTGTATGAAACTTCTTGAAAAGACTGGCACAGCCTGTTTGGCAATCGTCTGTTCTACTGAACACATTGTGAGATGTTTGTTTTACAAGAGGTGCAGAAAGCTGCATGACTACTTCTAATGAGCAAGTACAATGATTTATGACTGACTCTTAACAAGCCATCTTCCTATTTCTACTGGCTTGTAATACAATTTTAACACAAAGGAAAGTTGGGATTCACTGCATAAGGGTTTGTCATTTCCTCTTATCTGTGTGCTTTGGGCTAACCTGTAAACTAGTTTCTGAATTGTTACGTAACATTATATAATTAAATATGTAATAAGTTATAATCATGTTCTATCTTGATGTATTGTTGATGTATTCGGATGTGGTTAACAGCTGTGTCCAGAGGGTGATCAGAGAGGCCCGGGACCCAGGTGTTGGGTCTTACGAGGAGTTTAATTGTGGTGCCAGTGGATTGAGGAGTCACTAGGGATGGAACGGTTCAAGTAGAACATCTGAACCGTTCACTCGTCAAGGTTCGGGGCACGTTTGTATTGTTCGGTTCATGCATGTGTTTGTAATTACGCTATTCGGGGCGACTTCTCAGTCTCGTATGCTGCGTTTCTTTTCTACCGCCGGCGCCTTGACATCTCTTTCCTCACTAACCAACTATTCACGCTCCTCCTCCTGAATCAAAAAGCTCTACCTACTAATAATAACAGGCTGCTAGGGTGATGCCTTAAAGTAATGGGATTCACACTATTCAAACTAAGTTGGTCAAGTGCAGGGTTAGGGGTACCGTATGTACATAATTTTAAATGTACATATCCATTTAATGCAATAATCGCCTAAATTGACATACACTTACTCAACTCAACTTAATGCTCAACTTGAAGGTTATATCCTCAGTTAATGTCTGGGGAAAGTATGCAACTCATATAATGTATAATATTTAGCAAACATGCATAGGTGCATAGCTGCATCATATGTTCCAGCTATTTTGTACATTCAGTAGGATTTTTGCCTTTAACCCTCATTATCTTTGTACTCTTGTCAAAAGTGTCTTCTGGCATATGACGCACTAAACCCTTACTTTGAGTAAGCCTTGAAGTAACCCCACTGCAGAGCATGTCAGAAGAAGAGAGAGTAATGAGAACCGTTAAAGAAGGGAACACAGAATAGGAAGTAATCAGAAAATGAAGCCTGATTGTACAAACACAAACAAAACTAAAGCCGATTTTAACATTTGCAAACTCACAAAATTCTCACCCTTTCAACAAACTGCATGCCTAAAATTATGACTTG
This sequence comes from Micromesistius poutassou, assembly GCF_964030765.1. Lineage (NCBI taxonomy): Eukaryota > Metazoa > Chordata > Actinopteri > Gadiformes > Gadidae > Micromesistius > Micromesistius poutassou. Next base: position 1,768,381 of record NC_140282.1, read on the forward strand.
CAGACTCGTGAAATGATTATTCTTGCATGTGTGTGGGTAGCTGTATCTTTCAGTAGACCGCATCGTGTTGGTCTCTCATTTAAGCTTAAGGGAAAATTTCCAAACCACTGATTGTGACTCGTCACATGACTTATCATCGGCTCAAGCAACGCTCAAATCCAGCAATGAAATTATAGAGAGCTCATATTCCAAAAACCTGTCTCTCTTTAGTTTGTGCTTATGTTGACAGACAAACTACCATTACAATAATAACTGAGTTTAGTAGATTCATGAAAATAATGATTACTCACTAAATGTGTTGACTTGAAATTCAAGGTACAAATGTACTGTTATAAATTAATAATATAAATATCAAGGCATGAACAGAGTACAATATCGGTGGTAATAGCTAACATTATTCTAATACAACACAAAATGTCTAAGTCAAATCTCCAAGGTTTGGCCAGTCAGTAGTGACTCACACCAACGACATGCCCATTTGACACGATGATTGTATACTTGCTTGGCCAAAGAAATAATAAATATATGGAACTCTGTGAAATGGGCTGTAAGGGGCACACATCAAGTTTGGCTTAAAGCTACAGACAGATTATGTAATTCATATTTCTTTCATCGGTATTATGGTGGACCAAATATGTAGTAGTTACATCTTCTCAAAGGGGCTGTCGTGTAAAGGTGACATTAGCAATGTTGACACCTCAGTAGGCCAACAACACAAAGCCTTATTTGACGCCGCTAATAACACAAGACATTAGGGAAAAGGGACACTCCTTTGGCAAATATTAGGTGACTAACTGAGTTCAGAGGTGATTCATTTCTGCTTTCTTGGTAGCCTGCTTTTCTATCTGATTTTGTTCTTCTAACCATCAACTCTCCTTTCCTTGTGTTTTCCCTCTCCAGCCGGGTTTGTGAAGTCACCCATGTCTGAGATTAAGCTGACAGGGGACACCTTTGAGCTGTACTGCGACGTGGTCGGTAACCCCGTCCCAGAGATCCAGTGGTGGTACGCCGAGATCAACCGGGCAGACTCCTTTAAGCAGCTGTGGGGTGGGGCCCGCAAACGGCGGGTTGTGATTAACGAGGCGTCCGGAGCCAACGGCGTGAGCGTGCTCGGCATTACGCGCCTCACTCTGGAGGACTCGGGGACCTATGAGTGCCGGGCCAGCAACGACCCGAAGCGCAATGACCTCCGACAAAACCCCGCCCTAAGCTGGATCCGCGCCCAGGCCACCATTACGGTGCTACAGAGTGAGTTGAACATGTTGCGTAGAAGCTAGATGTCCCCAGTTAAACCCCTCCCCACCCCCTCCACAAGAGCCCTCCTTCGACACGGTGGACAGCGCCGACCAGACAGAAACCAAAACCCGCACCAAGCACGTATCTTTTCGATCGTTGTTTCTTCTTTTGTATGAGAAATATGATCAACGTGTAGCACAGTCAACCGTCCTTTCTTCGCGTATACCGTGCTGCTGTTTGTGTCGTGGTTCACTTTTTGTTCGATGCTACCGCTAACCTGTGCATTCATCCACATTCCCCATTGCATTGCAACCCCAAGCGATTTCAGTTTTCTTCTTTTGGTCATTTTTTAAAGTCGTGGCGTTTTGAATACTGTAGTGTTGCTTTGATTAGCTTTTGTTCCGAGCAAGTGGTAGACTGTAGACCCTAAGAAGGCAAAAGGCTGTTGATGACTTAAGAGTGACCCATGATGTCAACTCTTTACTGATAAAAGTGTTCGCTTCGGCTGATCCGGTCTTTATAATGCTCGAGGAGAGCATTATAGCAAGTTTTGCGAGAGATGGTTTCTCCATGGACCGCATAACCTTTTGCCTTCTTAGCCATTAAGTGTGTAGCTGTGAATCAGTAATGACATTATATCCTCCCACTTCTGCAGTGTGTGCAAACATTCACTGAAAGCCAACTGAATCCTTTCCATCAGACCAGGAGTTGGTCTAAGGGAGAACTTAAGTGTGCCTACTCACAGTAGGCTCGGTAAGAGGTGTACCTTCAGATTCTTACCTTCAGATTCCAATTCACCTCTAGGTTTTCCTCAACTATGAATATTAAACCTTTTTTTTTATATACCCTTGTAGTCATCTTTCAGCATAATGTTATGCAGTGTTGCTGAGTAATATACTTATTCTAATTCCTGTAAGGTCTCTGAAACAAATGGTCACAAAAGTCCATAGAAGATGGATATTGTACCATTTAAAAAGTGGAATAAGTTCCAGGGATTTTTTTATTTTTATTTATTATCTTTATAATATCATTACTGAAACGAAACGTTCTTATATACATGTACATGTTGACGATATTACATGTATATAACAGGCTATACATAGTTCCCCGTTGATGTGAATGTATAGTTTGAAGCTGTGGAACGTGCACCAATGGAGCTGCCCTGTAGGTGTTGCTCATTTGAGTCTGTGTTTGTTTATAGATGTTGTTCTATTTTAGTACAATATATTGTCATTCATTCCCCTGCAAAGGACGTTTGACTGTGGGTTTTATTTGAAACTGTGAACAAATGTTAACAACGCATATGCTGCTCATACGACGACAGGGTGACATTTGAGGTGAAACTCTCGTGTGCAGTTAATAGCAAACACTTGATTTGTTATGTTATATTGACGATAATGCTAGATGCAATTTGTCAGAAAAAGAGCGACAGATTCTTTGAAAATAACACCTTCGTAGGATGTGTGAGCTCAACAAGATGGAGACATATGTCTATGCTAAGGGCACTACTGGAATCCCTCTGGAAATGCAGACTGTAATGTACTAAAATGTCAAGATAATGTTTTGAATGTGAAATACAATCAAATAGTCGCCCCCTCCCTAAATACTGCTAGAAGATCAGCTCACTAGTCACGCTGTGTATTCTTTTTCATCTCATTGATTTGTTTTCTCTGTGCAGGTGCCCTACAAACAACCTTTAGTGAAAATGGCCTGTGGACCACTGTGCCATCTTTGTCAAATGTTAATTTATGTACCTAATGTTTTGTGTGTGCCCATGTCCCGAACATGCTATTATTAGACCATGAGGTTTTGCATGAGAAAGAGAGGGAGAGATCCCCCTGGCTATTGTTAGATATACAGAACTGCATGATAAAGGAGCCATGAATGCTAATAGAAGTCACTCAGTCATCGGCACCAGCAGCTCCCCCACTAGGTTTGCAGGCACGCTTGCAGCGGCAGCCAATAGTAAGATTACGACGCCCCTCCCCTCTGCTCCTCCCCTCCGGGTTTCCATGGTTGCCACGGTTGGGCCCGCCTTGGGGGAGGAGGGGCGAGGGCAGTGGAAGCCTTCTCCTCACGCCTCATAGCAGAGGGGAGGGTGCTGAAGCTGATGACACTTCCGGCCTCCCACATGTCCTTGAGAGACAGACCCTGACATTGCTGAGTAAACCGCGGCTGCTGCATAGACGTGTAGAAGGCTAGCTGCTTAGGTCTGAAGCACAGGAATCATGTCAATGGTATTTAAATGACAAAAGGCCCATTCGGTCGTGTTTAAAGATAAAACCAAATGGAGTCTACTGTATATTCTCTCTCTCCTGATAGCCAGCTTGCTCTAGGCCTGTTAAAAGGTCATATCACCAGAGCTACAACAAAACACTGTGGCTATTTCAGGGCCATATTTTTTCCATCTATATTTAATGTTAAAAATACACATTCTGAATGGAATTGTAACGTTTGCACTATGCTTTATATTTCAGTTCACAAAACAATCTCTCTGGATGAATAATCTATTTAAAGCTTCAAACCGTAAAAAATGGTTGTGGCTACAGAGATAATTTTGTAGTAGAATTAAAATGCTGGTGTGTGTATTGAATGTAGCTGTAAGCAGCTTAGCAGATCCAAATAGAGCCCTGCTAGCTTCTGCAAGCTCAATGCTATTCGCGTAGTCAGGTGGGCACATAGATGTTTTGGGTTAAGCATTATTTTTTTACCAGAGAAAAGATACATCATATAATATCATATAAAAAAGAAAATACAGCAAATGTATGCAGGATTCAGCGTTGAATATGAGTCTCCTTTGCATATTTACTTACATATGTGTTGCATATGTATATATCATATATACATATATGTGTGTATGTATGTATGTAGGCCTATGTATGTATGTATATATATATATATATATGCATATAGTATACATAACTGTTCGGATTGGATCGTGCCTTGCTTTGTTAATACAGAGTGTTGCATGCAGTCATGTGTGGTTCATGACCAGCCTCCTACGCAGATCTTGGGAACAGGCACTAAGCCTGCAGCTGGCATGTGAGGTGCTACATCACTGTGCCTTTGTCAATTGAACCGTTCTGATGGTGTGTCTTCCAGAGCCAAAGATCAATGCCACCGATCAGATCATACTGTCAGCCGAAACACACGCCCAGCCCTTCACCATGTGGTGCAACCTGACCAACACTGACAACGCCCACCAGGAGAGCTTCTGGATGAAGAACGGGGTGGAGATAGATAAAACGCGGACCAAGAATAAAGACACGTCGCACAGGTAATGGCCAGAATCCTGTTTGTCTGTAGAGAAATGGATGGCTAGTGTTACGAACGCAACACCAAGAGAGCCCTTCAAGACCTAGCTAGGACCTATGTGGACCGTTGAGTACTGAATGAATCTTCCTTATATAAGCCACGATTTAGTATTTCAAACATTAAAATCACTTATCCCCGCCTTGCTAACACTTGGCACAACTGGGATGCATAGAACTATGAGGCATGTCACCCCCAGGTGCTAACTAGCCCTTAGTTTCAGCTGTGGCATAGTGTGGACTGAGGAGGAACGCTGTGATGTAACCCCTGTTGACGTTCCACAAACTCTTCCTTGCAACAAAATAAGAGCCATCGGTGTGCGGCTTGTCACATTACTTTAGAATAAAACCAGGGGCTGCAGATTTGAAATTAACTACATACTCAAAAAGGTCCAGAACGGCCCTTCCTTGATTCATCTAAAGATAGATTTTGTAATAAAACACAAGACATGCATAATTAAAATACTTTCTCCTTTAATTTGGAAATAGCATATGATAGTTATATATTGTGTGTGTGTGTGTGTGTGTGTGTGTGTGTGTGTGTGTGTGTGTGTGTGTGTGTGTTAATGCAGAATCAATAAAGCCAAGGCAGATGACGCCGGAGAATACATGTGTGTTTACACATTTGAGAAGGCACCAAATGCTAACACTACCATTGAAGTAAAAGGTAAGATTTTATGATGCATTACAAACAATGACAGTCATTACTCAAAATGTTGCACTACAAAAGCTCAAAATAGTGTACATTTAATATCACCTGGAGGTAGGAGAAGAGGGAGAAAGCCGTGGGTTCACTAGAAAACCTAAAGCTATGAGTGGGAAGTTGTTTGCGTTCATCTAGTGCGTGGTTAAGGACATGGAGCCATCCTGAGGCTGTTGTCAATCTCAGCCTTTACTGAGGAAACAATGCAGCAGAAGGTGCAGCCACCTACCAAGCACACACTCAACTAACCAAGTCTCGTCTCATAATGCTACAGCGGTACTCTCGCTCCATTTGATAATGGAGTTTCCTATTACACGTTTCTATGCTGCTGTACTCTTACATGTGTGTAACGAACTGTACATTAGCATACCTCTCATCATAATGGAAGGGATAAATATGTGTGCACTATTAGTCTTTTTTTAATGATGTGAAATGCAGCCCACCGGAATGCCTCTATCTTGTCTATTTCACAAAATCTTGACAACTCAGCAGTAATCTGAAATAAGGCAGTGGATAGAGAAAACCTAGTCTTAGGGCTAGCTCCCATATCCCTAAGCCAATTTTTGTATGCTATGCCGATGGTGCAGTGAGCATGTCCTGCCTCAGACTGTCTGATTACATAATGGGTGATGGCCATGTGTGTTCTGACTTCATTGCCTGGTAAGATTACAGAGCTGACTGCCATTCGAACTTCAGTGTCCTAGCATTTGGCAGACTGGCGGTCTGTGAGCCAAACTCGACACTTGTCAGTTCTCCGGAGATGCGATGCGTTTCGCGCTCTATATTTTGGCGTTGCTGTTGTTTTATTGTGCCGTGGCGATTGCTGTAATGTAATGCGCATCGACATTCCTTTTTTATCATCTTAAAATATATTTTTTATTATCTTAATTTTTTTTAAATTATCTTAATTTGTGTCTTGATGGATGGTGGCGATCACTGCATCTTTATATCATAGATAGAGCTCCTTAGTGTGTGCCCATGACTGCAGTTCACCAAGATCCGCGCCTACAATGTCCTTGGCAGTCTCATCCTTATAGGACTGAGCTCAGAGGCAACAGATGGAGGGCTGTGTGATGTGGTGGGATTAAGGTTCTGAATCCCATCCCAGCCATCTCTATGAGAGCAGAGGAGTATTGTCTGTGTTACTAAGCCGGGCCACAGATAAACGTTTTACCCTCCATAGTTCTCAAAATTGCAATGGCTGTAATTATTTGAAATTTATTTTTATATAGTGTTTCAAATGTATATCAATAATTAATTACAAAATGTATTATAATAATATACACACTGGTAACAATGGAAAGCAACAAGCAGGAAGAGCAGACAAGTCAGTCAATTTCTTTAATCCATGACGTGACGTCACATTAATCTCATTTCATTCATGTCTTATTAACAGCTATGACCTAGCTCATCTTCACGTTGAGCTGATATTCATAAAGTAGCACCCTACCTCAGCTAAGGATTAGTAATCACAGGCAGTCAGGAGTGTGAAATAGTGGCTTCTCCAGGTTTTTGGCAACACTCAGAGGGCTGTCTCAGCGCTGTCAGTCATCAGCATAATTCAATAAGCATCAGCCAAAGATGATCTTGGCCCCTCCCCCACTTGGACAGCACACACGCAGCATTACATTGGTCTGATGTCATCACATATCCCCTTCTGGTTTGCACCAGATTTTGATTTGCATCTCGTGCGATGCACAATGCCACAAACAAAAAAACAAAGCTTTGCTGCGGACTTGCTATGATCGTCATCATAGCAAGTATTATTGAGAAACTGAAGCCCTTCTCTCTCTGATGCCTAGTATGTATAGTTGTTTCCGTGTAGTAAATAAGAGTAATAGTGCCATTTAGGATGGAAATGGTCATTGGAATTTTCAGAAGGCACTGGTAGATTTACAGTCTAATCACGCCCACAATATCAAAGATTTGGTTGTTTTGTAACACCTAGCTTTGACAAACTTCTGGTCAGGTACTTGTATCAATTAGTTATTTAGAAATCTGTTAAAATATCTCTTGATCCTGTTCCCTTAATAATATTAAGTCAGATAAGTCTGACCTGATTTAATTTGTGTTTTTGAGACAAATGGACTAGGGGTGTAACGGTTCAGATGAGTCAGGGTTTCGCTTTGTTTCATGTTTTTTGCTCACGGTTCAGTTGCATATATTCTTTTTACCGTAGGGTAGGCTCGCTATGACATCATCTGTTCTGTTCCTTGTCCATGCCCTTATATGAATATCTGCCCTGACATGAACGGTTAGTGTGCTAGTTAGTTATTGTTTAGGTTTAGCCCTGGCCGGCTTCACTCTTCTCGCGCTGGACTCTATAGATTTGGATGGTGTCCCCATAAACGGCTCAACGTGTTTAACCTGCTCCCACTCGTATTACCCCGCTGATATAAACCACCACTGTTAACTGTTTAAACATGATTATATGGCTGGGAGTGCAAAATGTGTAAAAATCAGGCAGCCTTTTTTCCCCTCTGTTAACTATTTTTCAATCCGTCCTGAACCATGCTGGTTTGCACACCGCACCGCGGTGACATCCCGTACGGGACATTTTTGGGACGTTTTCCCCTTACAACCTTTATACAGACTGATGTAACCCTCATGAACCGGCCCAGTATTGTGCAACGGTGCGTCGGGGTCTGTCACAGATTGTCGACCCAAAGAGCTTGTATTTAGCACAGAAATGCCAAGACCCAGGCTTAGTCTGCATTAGAGGGGTCTAAATAAAAAATACAAATATCTAATACAGGAGATTTACCAATACACTTTTTACACATGAGCCTGAGCCTTTCAGGTTCAAAACCTGACTCGAAAACGGCCTGGTTAGCGACAGCCTGCTGAAGTGTGTCCGCTTTAATTCGCAAGTTTTGTCACGATCGGCCGGTTTGTGAGTCTACAGAGAAATTGCACCTTACAGTGAAAAAGAAACAATAGTACGGTAGAATTGCTTTTCACACATTTGTTTATACCACCTGGTCCCAGTTAGAATGCAGCCTTAGGGAATTTGAGTCTTAATTGCCGCCCCCAATGGTATGTATCTAACTGTTTCATTGACTTTATCCTTCCAGCTGCACCTGACATCACTGGCCACAAGAGAAGTGAAAATAAAAAAGAGGGAGAAAATGCAACAATGTACTGCAAGTCTGTTGGTTACCCGCACCCAGTCTGGACATGGCGGAAACTAGATGGAACATTCTACACGGTACGCGGCTGTCTGAGGACGATACCTTCAGTTAATACATTTATCTGTTCATGTTTTATGTTTTCATGCGTGTGTTTGCGATGTTGTATACAAGGTCCTATAACATTGTGGATTGAACCTTGTGTTCCAGGACATCGATAACTCTTCTGGAAGGTTCTTCATCACGAACCGGGACAACTACACAGAGCTGAATGTTCTGAACTTGGACATAACCACGGACCCAGGGGAGTACCATTGCAATGCCACCAACATGATCGGCACCAGTGGAACCACCACTATTCTACGGGTGCGCAGCCTCCTGGCACCACTTTGGCCTTTCCTCGGTGTGTTGGCCGAAGTCATCATCCTAGTTATCATTATCGTTGTCTACGAAAAGCGCAAGAAGCCCGACGAAATCATGGACGGTAAGAGAGGTTAATCAAATGCTATGAATGCTGCTCAATGCTTAAGGTGTGTTTTCTATGAATCGCAGTTCAAATTAAAACCGAGAAAATCTCATAATTATCCAAAGCTGAAATAAGTACATGCACATTTAGGTTTTTATTAAATTACAGAATGCTGTATTTTGCTATTATTTTTTTTCCACATTTAAATAAATGTCAAACTATCAGTTGGAAAGTACTTTTATTAAGCATAGACTAGAGATTACAATGTATGATTGGGAAGTTTTACTCAGAGAATATGCTAATTCCTTGCCTGCAGCATTTGCTGGTACATCTATCTTTAGCAGTGCACTGAAGTAACATAATGTTACTATCGCACAAGAGGCTGGGATGTAAAGTCCACAGCTGTTAGAAAGACTGCTACTAATCAGCTTATTAGATCACACACCACTGAATCACTGAATATGTTAATTTGCTTAACTTTGCAAGAAGTGGCGATCGTAAGGCATTATTGACCTCTTCAAGAGACTCGCCTCTTTTGCATGTCGACTGACAAAGGAGGGACATTTTGGTGTACAAGTATACACATTTTGAGTTGAATGACAACTTGACCTTTACAGCTGCACATTAGGTAAACAACAGGGGGTCCCACAGCTAACCTTTCCAAGAGTTTGCTATTTTGGTAATGTGCTAATGGCTACAATAAAATAAAATTTTCCCAACCATATTCAATAACAAACAGATGAATTCATCATCCCATTGCCTTATCACAGGGTTGAGTGTATAAATTAATACACAATATATGATTTAATTAATATGATTTAATCTTCCCCTCCTTCCAAATGGCATCATAATCTAAATGGGTGGTAAGTGAGTGCTTATGCATGCTTTCAGAGATTGCTGTGTTGGTTTGTGTGTTTTTGCTAGCCTTAAATTTGATCTAAAAGCAGAGATCTTTGCTTATCCAAAATGTGGCTATCCTAGTATATATTTCTTTGTTCTCTCTGAATAATTTCTATGAAGACAATAATATCAAATTTGCACGTGATGGTGTAATGGCCTAGATAAATCCTAGCCTGTTTAGACTAACACAAATACGTTAGAACATAGTTGTTTCCATAAATGATGCCTTGCTACGATATTTAGCCAATGTAAATCAAATATGTCTGCAGCATTCTGTGTAGTGTACATGGATGGATTATATTGGATGGTGGATTATATTTTCCATATTGAAACGAGGACTCCCCACTCTATCTCTCTGCAACCTCTCTAAATATCCCTTTAGCATCATGTATTCCTGGGGGGCTTTGTTCTTGGCCTACTCTGCACGCATTATAAATCATGTCCCCATGATGGTTTAGGAGCCTTTTAACACTCGAGCAATACTTGAGTGGTCTTGAACGAGGGTCATTTTGTTTTTCAAAAAATCTGTAAAAGGTTTATGCTTTATTATTATTGAGCCAGAATTTTTCGGCTAATAAACATGAATAAATAGTGTTCATGCATGCATTTACAGGCTGTTATTCTAGTGGCAACCCCATGTACGACTAATCTGTATTTACATCACTGCTAAACCGCTGCTTTAAAACATAGGATTAGCTCTATTACGACTAAACAGAAACGAGGATGGTGGGATTGTTGATGTATGTCAGTCCGCACACATTATCTATTCTACCCATTAGCCGCACAATCATTCCCCATCATCTAACATTATAACCGCCATAAAACGAGCCACCGCGATTATGCTTTGGAATGCTTCTGCCGCTGCCTACGTCTCCCGAGCTGCATGTTGATGGGAACACAGCCCTCACAGCTAAGGGTTACTTAACTGTTGATGCATCATCATCCATATGATCAACACCGTCCACCAAGTCAACATCAGACCACAGGTCGTTGAACTAACCGCCACTCACTGCGCTGACATTCTCCTGCTGCGCCCGTCTCAACTGTTGGTTAATGGCAATCTTCTCCGCAGGGTTTGAACGCCATCCGTCTTGTCCGTTTGACTGTGATTTTGGAGTTTTATGAAATGGCATGTCAGTTGAATAATTCATAGCATGGGGAATAGGATTTTTATCCGGGTTTTTGTTCAATGGAAAAAGAACATGGCTTATTACATTTGGTTCATTCTTAGAGCTTGACCTTTCCACAAAATTAATCGTACCAATACACTGGGCCATATTGTGGGGTGTAATTTAATAAATGCAGAAGAAAAAAAAATCTTTACACCTATCTAATTTTTTCATTTTTAATTAGTCAGCCATGCTATTCAGAAAGCTGAGCAGAGTTGGCCGTATGACAACACTTGGGCAACACGTGTCTAAAACGTGTTTTCTGATTTCTTTCCTATTTTCTTGCCATTTGAAGATGACGAACCAGCCGTACCAATGTAAGTAGATCAATACTTTCATCCCTCTATTGTAAATATAAAAAAATCAATCTTCAGTGCTGGTGCAAAAACTGTCAATAACCATGTGGTCTGTTTGGTTTCCAGAAAAACAAATTCAACAAACAACCACAAAGAGAAAAATATTCGCCAGAGGAATCAGAAATAGGGTACGTACTTGTTTCTTGCTAAACGATGTGGAAAATGGCCACTCACAGCAAACTTGGGGACCTTACTTTCATTTTCGTTTTCCATAGATGTGGTGGCTGCACAACAATACTCTGACCGCATGAAGGTATCAGAAGATGGTGGGAACTCCCAAGATGTTTTTAATAAAGCATTTCTTGTCTCTCTCGGTGAAACAATATCAGCATAACACTGGCAACAAAATGAACATAACGGCTGTCTTAAGCATGCCTTATTCAGTCTTAATAGAAGAACGATTTCAAGCCTGAATACAAAGACTAAACCCCCCGCAGAGGTGAACACATTTTTAATGTGCTGTTGATGTCTCCCTTTTTTTCATTTACCCTGTCCTCCAATGAGGTAATCCTTTTTGTATTACATATCATGTAAAATGCATGCAATATAATTACGCAATAGGATACTCAGAATATACATTTTCTGTGGTTATCCCTCATGTGCTAGTATGTGGCTTTTTTGCGTCCGAATGACCTATTTTCCCTTCCTTTTTTATGGAGTCATCTTGAATTTAACAAAAAGATATCGGTATATTCTTGAAAGATTTGTACAGCATATCATGGTCATTTAAGTACGTTTGATTTTGTGACTAGAGTCCACTTTTAACACAACTTTTATGGTGAGGCAAGGGCTTCAATGACTGTGGCAGTATTTAACTGAGAGTGATTACAGAAAATGACTATTGTGTGTTAAAACTAGCTAATGAAAAAGTGTATTATGATTATTTTTTTCCAGATTATCTTAGGTGTCTTGTATATGTTGCGGTATGAGTGTTCAAATGATAGCAAATCTGTAAAAAAAATTATAATAATTTTTATATTTCCCAATTTAATGGATTGATTTTTATCTTTATTTTTTTCTCTCTTCAAATGTACAGCATGGCTATAATCCTATGCAATATGTATTCATAAATAGATATATGGAGGGCAGTTTGTTATACTCAGTGAAGCTTTAATATCGTGGGAACACTTGGAAGCTGACTAGCAAAATACACTGCTGTAGCTGCATGACTCCTATCAATACAGTGTATCTATGTGTGTTGAGGTGCAAATGGACCTGACTAGGGTTTGGAATGAGGGACCACAGTAAAGAGCCACGATCTTACAAATGAGACCAATATTTTTTTTCTAAATAAAAAATAACTAAAAAACAAAGTCATTGCGTTTTTCATGGTCAGCGAACAAAGCAAATAACATAAATTGAAAAATGAACACTATCCAGTCGTCACGTTTAACAAAACATATATACTGCATGAAATGACCATATGATGTAATCAATATCTCCATACCACCGACATGCAAGCCCAGCCTACGCACATACAGTAAGAAAGAGAAGAAAATGGATGACCTGATTTGACCTTCACTCCCTCCGATGTGGAGATCAGTCCTGAAGCAGCTTCCTCATCTCGCCCTCCACCTCCTCCACAAAGGCGGGGAAGCTGGAGTCCAGCAGACAGGCCCGCAGGAAGGCCTCCAGGTTGCCCGCTGGCAGAGGACTGTGGTGGTACACCAGAGGCAGGGACAGGCCCTGCTGCCCGATGAAGTGCTGCGAGACATCGGGGGGGTGAAGAACCTTAGAATGGGAGTACCATCCAGAAACACAGCTCTGTAACCCCCCACTCCACCCCTATTGTGTTAGCATATGAAATTAGCAGTACAGAATTGCACTGAATTCATCTTTGAAGAAGAAAACGGCAAATTGCACATTTCTAATGGTGAGAAAAGAAGGGGGGAAATGCAGTGTCAAGCCCCTCTCAATATTTTGAGTCAGCCAGCTGGATTTGCTAATTAGCATAGCTAATGAGTCAAAACTGCTGGTTAGCTGCATGGGTAGCCAGAAAAATCTGGCAGTGTTTATTAATTTAATTTAAAAAAATAACACCGCTTTATTGTGATTTAAGAGAATCGTTTATTAAAAATACTGTAGCTGCCAAGTGTTTTCAGTAATCGCCTTGCATTGAAATAAATCCCATTTAAATGAATAGTGCACATCTGTTCCTATTCCTATTCTTCCTATTCACTGTACTGTGGAGATACCTGGGCAAGACGTTGGATGGACAAGGATCCATGGACCGTCTCGGGTTCACCTGTCACCGCCTCCCTCTGTGCAGTCTGTTCACACAGTAAAACACAGCAGACAGCAGAGGGGTTGTAATAGCCGGCCATGTAACTGGAGGGTGAAATGTCTAATCAATCACTTCATTATTAATTGAAGGATTCCAACCCATCAAAGGTTCCCACTCTATATCTCCACGGCAGGCTCTCTCAGTGTGCCCCACTACGCCATAAAGGTCACACTTTCAACTCTGTTCCTGACAATAAGCGTTCCTGTTTTCGACTGGATCTGTTTCTGCTTCCAGGGCACTGCACTTTCATGCAGACCACCTAATTTTCACTCATCGTGTATATATACACTCACTCCCGAAAAGGAGTACAAATACATGAAATGCGTATTTTGTTAAAAAAATGAATAACAAATAAGGCTTAAGACTGGTCTGGGATTAGTTTTTAGAATGCCAAAACCCTCAGGTGGAATACTTAAAACATGGCCACAGAAATGTGTTTATTCATGGGGTATTATTCAGAGAGGTCTATGCTTGGGACACAGTACTAGTAGTTTGTTGAGTAGTCCCGGCTTTAAACAGGTAATTGTATATAAGGGAAGGTTGGCCATGTATTAAGATAATATATATATCAATTGCTATCCTACTGTAATGGTGTATGTGCCTCATCCTCACCGCTAAGCCACCTCTAAGAGGACAATGCTGAAGAGAGTGCCATCTGGTGGGGATACTTGAGCCGGTAACAATGATGTTGCTCTTCCTAACATAGCGAAACTAATATTCAAACCTTGTTAAGAAAAGTGTTGTGGGTTGGTTGTTCACTGAAGAACATATGCCAGAAGAAGCAATATGAATTGAAGGCATAAATGTTTACAGTCACACATCTGGGACAATTCTAAATCTAGCTTGATACACGAACTGTAAGTGGGGACTTTCAATGGAGAACACACACACACACACACACACACACACACACACACACACACACACACACACACACACACACACACACACACACACACACACACACACACACACACACACATAAACACACACACACAAAGTAATTTGTTTTGATGTGGGTTACCTGCTCTGTTGTTGTGGTGGTCGCAGTAGGGGGCTGATTTGGAAGTGCAGGCACACAGGAGGAAGGTGATGCGGTGTCATCTTGAGTGGTGACAGGCAGGTACTCAGTCAGCTTGACAACAGCGCTGGAACACTTCTCCTGAGCCTCGGCCTTACTACCCCCAAACTGCATCCGCATCAGCCGGCTCTCTCCCTTGAGACAACACAACGCACTGGCCTTCAAGGCGTTGATGTGCCCTGGATTTAAATTTGTTTTTACTTTATGCATTCAAATAAAACCACAAAATATCTATCAGATCCACCGGCCTCTGTCTGTTAACCCGTTAACGTTATTTCCATGTTTAAGATGTTAGGAAGGCACATCCACAAAGCCTTTGACGGACTAAACTCCAGCAATCGTAGACATTGACAGGCACAAAAGCAACTGACCTTTACAGCACAACGAAAAAGCAGGCTATCTTTTTTCCTCTGTACTTTGAGAAATTCTGTTGCCCCAATTAAAGACATTCCTTCCTGAAAGAAAACAATTATTATTATTATATAACAACATTAATATTAACATTAACAAAGTTAATGAAAATCATAAGATACTGATGAGTTACTTCGTCGCAAAATCTATTACCAACAATACTCTGCTTTGGATGATTAGTGATGATCGATCATTTCCAAGCAAACAATATTTTCAAATTACCACAATACACTTCAACTGGGCTCTTAAAACACAGGTTACAGCTCTCATCTACAAGCTGGTTGTTGGGATGAAGATAGGGAGAAGATACATAAACTTGTCTGCAGGGGTCTCCATTTACTCAATTACATTATTGTCTCAGCGATCGAAGAGTTAGGTAAAATAATGCATGTAGTAGTTAAATATGTGAATAGTTGGTATCAAAAACACAAAATCATAACAATAGACATGTGTTATTGTATTAAGATTTTCTTATTATTGCAATTAACAATGACATTTGAAACAATGAAACAATGAAATTTTCTACATTTCAACAATTAGTCCGCAGAAGCACATTCTTTTCTGTTAAATCGATCAATATTCAGCTGTGCTCGAGGTAAATAAAATAGGTCTGAGGTCATCTATGGGCGGGATGTGTAGGCTATAGCGCTAAGCTCTCACCAAGGAAGGATTCAGAGATTCAGAGACCAATCTCTAATAAACCTGTCTATCATCCAGTGCGAAAGCGCTCAGTGGTCAGACCTGGATGTCTAGCAGGGTAACCTGGCTGGCCAAGATAGCTGTATCTCCTGTCAAAATACCATTAATGAGACATTCTTTAGCCCAATGGGCTCCTGATGTTTCCAGGGCAGCAAACTACTTTCTATAATGTCCCTCCACTGTGACTCATAAATATAAATATTACACCTATTTTCAACCTTTTATGGGATCAACTGCATTGCTGCAAAATGATCTCATCAATAACAAAAGCATCTGGCCATGATCTGGGTACACAGATTCAAATGTCACGCTTAAAATGTACCAACACCTCTTGTTCTGACTGCAACCAGGCGGGATCCTGCACAGGGAATTGAAAAGTTTAAGTCAGTGTGCCGTGATGCAATAGGACGACAAATGCCAAAACAATGTTCCATGCCGCATATAAACTAGAGCGGCTATTGGTATACTGATGGTCAACAAGGCGTTTCCTGGCCGTATTTCTGTCCAAATGGTCATTCGCCCGGAGGGGTAATAACTATTTCTGCCCAAACAGCAGCACAGCCAAAAATAGTGATGGCACTATCTTTTTAACCTGTACCCAAGTAAACCTAGAAATTAATAGGCCTGACGGGTCCTTGCCCCAGAGATTTGGGGTAAAATGTCAGACTGTAGTGCAGAATATTTCATACAGACTTCACAAAACGGTTTCATCTGGAAAGCCATGGCCTCATCAAATCTGGCAGAGTATACTCCTATCAACTAGGCCACTACCAATCAGTAGTGTTTCATATGGGTCTACTTATTGGCAGGGGTAAAGAAAGAAATAGGCATGAAGATGATATATAAGATGATATATAAGATGATATATATATATATATATATATATATATATCACAGTATTATGCACGCCTCCATTCAATGTCCTTTCCAGTGTGACATTCTTAAGCCTTGAAACGCAACATGACCTTAAGAAGGATTGTAAATCACACTGGACATATTAAAAAGGTAAAAGGGAAATGGTATGATCAGATGTAACCTGGCCTGCTCACCAAGAGCTCCTGTCCAAGGGACACCAGCATGTGTCCAGATTCCACGATGGTCAGCACCAGCTCACGTTTACTGCCATCTGCTTCAAATACCTGGTGGCCACAGACGTGAACAGTAACGAAAAGCTGAATTATCATGGACCAGGCCGGGGTATTGCTGAATTCAGAGCACCCATCAGTTTATAAAATGGATTGCATACATTGATATAGCCTACAAATGGTTTAGGCAGCTGTCTGGTAGATCACCTGTCGGTTTAGGCTAGGTAGTTTAGTGCCTAGCTTGAATCAAATGTTGAAGAGTAAAGAGTAAAGTTAAGTTACCTTCCACTTATCAACGTCGAGAGTAAAGTTAAGTTACCTTCCACTCATCAACGTCGAGAGTAAAGTTAAGTTACCTTCCACTCATCAACGTCGAGAGTAAAGTTAAGTTACCTTCCACTCATCAACGTCGAGAGTAAAGTTAAGTTACCTTCCACTCATCAACGTCGAGAGTAAAGTTAAGTTACCTTCCACTTATCTCCTTCACCGTTCGACCCTGGCAGAAAACGACCATAGCGCTTCAGAATCCACTGACAGCTGGTAGCCATGGTGAGGAAAACTACACTGAAGCCGCGGTGAGGAAAACTACACTGAAGCCGCGGTGAGGAAAACTACACTGAAGCCGCGGTGAGTAGGCTAGAACTACACTGAAGCCGCGGTGAGTAGGCTAGAACTACACTGAAGCCGCGGTGAGTAGGCTAGAACTACACTGAAGCCGCGGTGAGTAGGCTAGAACTACACTGAAGCCGCGGTGAGTAGGCTAGAACTACACTGAAGCCGCGGTGAGGAAAACTACAACCGCTGTGTGTGACAGCGCATTGACACGAACGTCAACTGCCAACAATTGTTAGTTTTAACCGTTTACCCGTTGAACGGTTTTTGTTTTGGACCAGTATTTGTTTTATATTATTGTATTTTTTTTTTTTTGGGGGGGGGGGGGGGGGACTGTCCCCGGAAATGTCCCCGTTTAAAAAATAAAATAAAATGTTTTGTTATAGTTGCCACTGCGTAATAGTGTCTCTGGTAATACGTCTCGTGTCCATCTGATAGGTCCATCGGAGCCTATCAGGCTGTGACGCGACCTCTCTACAGGGGGCCGATCATAAACACTACATATCAATACATCCCCATTGGAATCGTTCCTTTGGATTGCAGTAGGCTGCATGATAAGAGTAGGCAATGTGTTAATATGTCACCTTTTTTTTTTATTTCAGAAATAATAACATCAGATATTTGGTTGATATATTGACCGCCAAACGACATATGTCCCCGTTTTACACTTCAGAAGAGAGCGAGAGAGAGAGAGAGAGAGAGAGAGAGAGAGAGAGAGAGAGAGAGAGAGAGAGAGAGAGAGAGAGAGAGAGAGAGAGGACCAGATGAGGTTAGGGTGTAGAGAGGACCAGATGAGGTTAGGGTGTAGACTAGAGGATCCAAACGGCGGTGACATAATGTGTGTCGAGGTCCATAATTGCATAAAACTGTAAGTATGGTTTCTGACCAATAGAGGGAGCATCAAGGTGTGTTTGAGAATCCCAAAATAGTGCGTGTGATCTGGACCGGTGTGTTTAACCAAGGACGTTTCCGACAGCAAATCATAGACACACACACACACACACACACACACACACACACACACACACACACACACACACACACACACACACACATGAACACACGCACCCACACCCACACACACACACACACACACACACACACACACACACACACACACACAGCTCTCAGCGCGTCATCTTCTAAATATGTGAGTGCTACTGTGTAGCTACTGGTTTGCCGTTGTACACGTGTGGTGTGTGTGTGTGTGTGTGTGTGTGTGTGTGTGTGTGTGTGTGTGTGTGTGTGTGTGTGTGTGTGTATGTGTGTGTGTGTGTGTGTGAGAGAGAGAGGGGGGGGGGGGGGGTGTGTGTGTGTGTGTATTACTGGCACCAGTTGCGCTTCCAGAGACAGACGTTTGGATGTCACCGGCGACAGCCAACGATGTGGTGTGAATTCGGTGTGATTCTTATTCTCGTGATGAATACAACCAGCCTATTTAAACATGCAGGTCACATCTTCGTTTAATTACCAGATAAATGGCACAATGGCACAATTACATTGATGCTGTATTCATGTATATATCATTAAGGCTGATCTAAATGACCATTTATGCTCTCCAACATTGACGTCCTCTGTGCAGCAGAACACAGCCTGATGACGAGGCGACGCGTTCCCTCCGTTCACTCGGGTCAACGACAGCCTACGTTTTACAGTTCTTAATTTAAATAATGCACATTATTCGGTGTGTGGTGGTGGATGCATCAAATATCACCGAATAACTTAGACTACCGCTCCTCTGAATGAATGAAACGAAACACCGGATCGTATCCTGTAAGGGAACATCACAATTAGTATTTATGGTGCGCAATTTACGCACCGCATCTCCCTTTTCAAACCAATCCAACCTCCTCAGCCTCCTCCCGTGTTCCCAGACCATGTCAGACCCCCGGGACTCGTCCTACACCCACAAAAGGCTGGCCAACCTGTAGCCCCAACTTAAAAAGACAGGAGGAGGATTTAAGAATGGGAAGAGCGTGCCCCTTTAACCAAGGTGGGCTGAGCTTATGCGCCGTCCTCGCTTCTATGGCAACCCCACAGAGCAGCAGGATGGATATTCAACATCACCAAAACGCGCTCCGGATGACTGGTGCCAGCGGTGCTCGGATGCTACTGTATGTTACAGGAATGTCTTCTGTATCTCTGTCACCTGGCGAGACTCGGATGAGACGGAGAGGCATCATCCACCGCGCCTGACCTTCTTGTCTCCATCCCCCCCCCTCCCCTCAGTCGCTCGGCGTGTCCCTCACATGTCAGGCTAAGGTGACTTTACAACAGTTTTTTTTCCCCACTTTTGCGCACAATGTCGGAGCGCCACCAATATGTAGGCTACCTCGACACACGGATGAGCCACTGGACCGCCCGGGAGGTGTGTGACCACAGAGGCAAACTGTCGGACAGCATCCGATGAGGACGAGCATCTCTTGAGTCAGTGAAGGCACGGTCGTCTTTTGCCATGTTTCCTCTTTTCCTGAAAGCTTCCCAACGAGCTGTGAACTGATCGCTCTGGCCAACACACAGGGAGACCATAACCGGTGATAATCGATACAGCCAAACAGCCTGGATTGATTTCTCTCTATTTGATTGTATCTCAATGTCATAATGGACAGGTTGCAGTCCTCCATGCGTAAAAGGCTCTACAGTTTGCCACAGCACATTGGACACAAAGCGTCCATCATGGGGGAAGGAGAAGACGGAGACAAGGACACCCGGAGGAAGAGCATCAGGATGAAGCCTCTGCCGTCCCCGTCGCCGACCTCTGGGGGAAGCTGCAGAGGCATCGGGGAAACCAAAAGTGGGGACTCGGTCATCATGGAGACGGACATTGGGAGACAGTCGAAGACGAGCTCGAACGGAGATTGCCGTCGGTTTCGCGGGAGCCTCTCCTCCATCACAAGTCGGCATGTGCACGACTCGGAGTCCGCGGAGGAGACGCGGCTCATCATCACCGAGGCGGGGGACGTCACCCCGAGCGAGGAGAGCCCCCCCGGAGCGGTCGGTGGCGGGCCGGAGCAAGTTGCGCAAGGAGCCAGTGGTAGTGGGAGCCAAGATGGTTCCCCGGATCAACAATCAGGGTTTATAAAGTTAGACGGCAGTGATCAGATTTCACCGGACGATGAGAGGTTATATCAAGCAGGGTTCATGCACAGACAATTTGGAGCGATGCTTCAACCTGGGGTCAATAAGTTCTCCCTTCGGATGTTTGGGAGTGAAAAGGCTGTGGAAAGGGAACAGGAGCGGGTTAAATCCGCTGGATTTTGGATAATTCACCCATACAGTGATTTCAGGTAAGAGGAGCGGGTGCCATGCACTACAGTGACGGATTTAAATTGATTTCATATTTGGGGTGATCGTGTAGATTACTGCCTTCACACAGGCCTTGTTTTAGCTTGACAGTTTTCACAATCAAACATGCCAAGCTATCTACAGTTTTGTTTCCATTTCATCCACATTTTCAATTAGGTTTTTCCAAAATATATAACGAATCTGTATTTTAACTAGTTCATTACATATAATTGAATAGCCTACTAATTGGGTTGGTGCACATGATGTATTTAATTTTCCCAGAGACAATATAAGAACGAAAAATAAGCTTAAAAATTGATCTTTGTACTTCACAATGTAGTACAAAGCACACACTTAATGATAATTAAAAACGTTCAAGCCCAAGAGACCATAGGCCCTTATGGACGAATTCATGGCTATATGATCAGGGCTGAGGTGGAGTTGTTTGCATTACATTTGAGCCATGGTTGAAACTGTGGATGAACACTGACAGGTGGGCCAACCCCTATAATGACCAAATATCTCACAAGTAAACAACTCCCTATTCAATAAAATAAATGCTGTCTTCACATTCTGTCCTAAGACAACTATAGTTTCATTACCTCTTGCATCTTTAACCTCAAGCAAGTCAAACAGCAAACTGGTTCTGTAGAAGTGAGAGGTGGAAATCTATTACTACAAGATTTCACATTCTGTTCAATTAATTAAGAATTGTCCTTGACTGTGTCATTGTCCTTATGCATGGCCTCAGATGGGGCTATGAATGGCAGGCGTGTGTGTGTGTGTGTGTGTGTTTGCATATATGTGTGTTTAAAGGACAATATTTTATTTGTTTCTTGTGATAAGTACACATTTGTGTGTGTGTGTGTGTGTGTGCGTGTGTGGTTATACATTTTACGAAATGGATCAAAATCAGACAATCCCTTGTTACAGAATGTACTTAGAATGTACCAGGCTTAATTCACCAGGGCCCTGACCATGAACCAACAGACGAGACAGACATGGACTGTGCTTCTTTGTAGTGAGCCAGGGTTGGAGCTATAGTTTATCCAGTATGTCATCTTTAACTCCTCTTTTCAGCATTTCCCTGCTGGCAACTCACAGTTCAATGTCACTTGGTCTCGCACTGTAGATCACTGCGTTGGGGCAATCTACATCAAAGTCACTTCTTTTGTCTGCCTGGACGTTGGCTTTCTATATTTGGTATCTTTTAGCGCCGTCTATCTTTTGTTCTGCCCAAGGAGAGGCGAAGAGGGGCGGTTAGGCCTGCTATCCCTGAACTATGGCGATGTGTGTGCACCATGTTTACACAGCAGCTCTGGACACGGGGAGTCAAGTCAATTTCACTGGCGAAAATGTAGTGTTTGTGACCTGTGACCTCTAGAGGGCAGAGAGATTGTGTGGATGTCATTGTGTGTGTGTGTGTGTGTGTGGGGGGGGGGGGGGTGGGGGGGTTGGTGGGTGGGTGGGTGTTGAAGAGTGAGTGACAAAGGAGCCAATCTGGGAGGTGAACATAAATGAATACTGTTTGCTATTTAGAACAATTTGTTTCTTACTTCATTATTTCTGTTGGCAAGAGATGCTAGTTGTATACATCACCAAAACTGTCCATGCGTTTTAATGTTTCATACAAGTTAAGCTGGAGTGTTTGCCCCTTTTTATATTGTATTGCAAATCATTTTTCAATAATTAGCATGTATTACACACACGCACGCACGCACACACACACACACACACACACACACACACACACACACACACACACACACACACACACACACACACACACACACACACACACACGTTTTGTATAATGCCAGCAACCAGAGGAGGAGCAATATCTTCCAGAGGGAAAGAAGGATTAAAAAGGGCACCATAATCCAATTGACAACCTCATTTCCAGATCCAAAGCCGAACAGCCTCTTTCCTTTCCAAACATACATCTTCCAGATGGGCCGAGTGGTCAGTTAGCTAACCAGCCGCGGCCATGGAAGAGACTTACTGCTTCATTTTCAGTATTTATTTCACTGTGATGTTTTGAGTATTAAAAAAGAAGCCATTTCACTGAAATAATACATTCTGTAATTATTATTTTAAATGATTTGCAAGTGGAAATCCTGATAATCCTACAAATCATGGGGATGAGTAGATTGACTGCATGCATGCATACAAAACAAAATCTAATGCAAGAGGGATGTTTGCCCTATATTTATTCATGCTTATTCATGCTCAGATTTATTCTATATACTGCTGCAAAGATTGGCTTGGGCATCAATTGTGACACAGTGTCACTATGTAGTGACTGGACCATTAAGTTGTGGTTCTAAAAAGGCACATGTGTTAAGGAAATTCATCCCCTAAGTCTCCTTGCACAATTTTCATCCTCCAACCATTTTGGAATCCCTTTCCATGAAAGTAAGGTTAATAATCAAATTTAGTCAAGCATCACAGGAATAGGTATCCTCGATTCGGTTTCCATTTTGTTTCAGTGAAATAAGCAATTGCTAGAGGCCAGTGATAATCGACAATTCACATAATGCATGTAAAATGCAAGCGTTTGTTACTGTGGTTTTACGTGTGTGTGTGTGTGTGTGTGTGTTGT
>NC_140282.1:1791908-1814334 GCF_964030765.1 Micromesistius poutassou
TGCCCTAAAGAACTGGGATGTGATCGGTTTCCGAGCCCACGTCGGCCCGGACCGTGTCCTATAGATCGCCTTCGTCTTTGTTCTTGTCCGACACACTTTTCCCGTCTCCTGTGTGGTCTCACGTCCAGATTAAACCCGATCGCAACACAGCGCATCGATTTCACCCCGTTTTGACCTTCAGACTCAGAGCAGTTGATTAATCCACACTGAGATTGTGTGTCGCCACAGATCGACTTTGTCGTCCCCCCGACTGTCCGATGTCTCTGTTCTCTCTCCCTGCCCCCCCCCCACCCTCAGATCTTCCACATGACCTACGACCTGGCCAGCGCCATGGTGAGGATCGTCAACCTGATCGGGATGATGCTGCTGCTGTGCCACTGGGACGGCTGCCTGCAGTTCCTGGTGCCCATGCTGCAGGACTTCCCCCCGGACTGCTGGGTGTCCAAAAACAAAATGGTGGTGAGCGATTCTTGTTCCTTCTTTTAAATTACATTGTTGCTTGTCACATGCTTGTTTGGTTTGAGGAATGATGCCAGGGGAAATTCAACCCCTGCCTTTCTGATAATATTATATATTTCTGATAATAATAATAATAATAATAATAATAAGATTCAGATTATAATGCCTAATGTCTTGATGAGTCTTATGACCGACAATTTCTTACCAGCTTGAATTGTTTAGATATGTCGGTCTTCCCTCTGTTTTACCGGGC
The DNA here is from genome assembly GCF_964030765.1 of Micromesistius poutassou. NCBI lineage: Eukaryota > Metazoa > Chordata > Actinopteri > Gadiformes > Gadidae > Micromesistius > Micromesistius poutassou. Next base: position 1,792,621 of record NC_140282.1, read on the forward strand.
ATAAAGAAAAACAAAATGAAAATAAAACCAAAAGAAAATCACATCCCATCCTGATTTTAGATACAAATGCTATTGAAATACATTAGATGTATACTTTAGATTGTGCTCGGAGAGGTAATGTTTTTGGAACCGTACTTTCCAGGAAGAATGACAAAATTGAAGGGCATTATCTTGTACACGGCCCTGTGATCCGTATCAGTTCATCGGTGGAAGTATCCACGTTGTTGACGTGAAGGCCAGCGAATTCATAGCCCCCTTCACAACGCAGTTTATCGTTACAGTGAAAAACCCCCAAGAGACGATTAGATCCAGCTACTGTCTCTAAAGGTCGTCAATAGAGGATTATTGCCGAATGTTAGATAAGTCCTCTTCAGATCCAGTGAACCCCTGCCACATCGACAACAGCACAGCAGCTCTTTGAGCGAGCGTGGCTGGTGTTATTAGCCCTGGACCTACAAGTCCCGCCCAGAGGACTCCATTACACAGACATTAGGTTAGAAATGGGTCAGTCCTTTGATCAAAACCTGTTGAGCTCATCTCTGCCTCTCAAACCTGTCTGATTTGATTGATTTGTTGAGCAAAAACAAGCTCTCACATATTAAGGTGAGTTGTCAAAGACAAACTTAAATAGATTTTAAATAAGAATAACGCATAATAATATTTTACTATTTTACTTATAAGTAAAATAGTAAAATATTATTATGCGTTATTCTTATTTAAAATCTATATTATATATATATATATATGTAAGTGAATATATACACGTATGTGAAAAAGGCCCTCCTTTGCATGAAAATGATTTGCTGAAATCAAAAATACATTTCATCCCGTTTTCCCTGTGATTAAATGATCACTTTATTAAAGATTTAATTCTACCACTCTGTTATCATTTAATTAGATGAAGTCATAATTGCACGAATGAAACCATTAACAACGTTACAAATTCTTCACCTTAAATACTTCACATTTCCTAACAACATCTAATCACAATTCAACGTCCCCCGTTAACATGATCTCTCCTTTCCAAATCATATCTCCTGCCGCTGTAATGCCTCACTCTCAGGTGACGGGAGGTGATTGCAGGAGGGAGCCAAACGAGATTCTAACGACGTTACGGCTCCACACTGTTTTTAGACACCGGGTCCACGGCGGCACATGACACCGGGGGGAGCGAGGGGCGACGAGACGAGGACACACTCCGCTCTGGGTTCAAAGTTTTCCGCCCGTCTCGTTAACATGAGACTAGGAGGTTGTCGAGTTTCCCCCTCAGTCAACAAGCGCTAATTAATTGAATTACTTAGAAGAATAGTCCTCCGATGTGACACCAAAACAAATAGATCTTTCTGAATGAATCCCCGGTGCGAGCGGGCGATCGGGCAGCTCGGCGGGAGAATGTGTTTTAATGCACTCCGCCGCGGTCGGCCGGCCGCTGATCAGCGCCGTTACAGATAGCGCTCCTCTTCGTCCTGTACAGTAGCTGTCCCATTATCGGCCTGAATCATGGCTCCTTACCTTCTTAGGGGCGCTAATAACGTTGCTATCGCTCGGCTTTTCCTGCTGTGGAAATGAGTCGGAAAGCAATTTGGATTTGTCATCCCCAGTAGAGATCTCATATTGATTCCCCGCAGACATCCCCGGGGATCTAAAGGAAAGAGAGGTTGGGTTGGGGGGGGGGGGGGGGGGTCCGGGGGCGGTGGGTTTGGGTGTGTGTGGGGGGGGGGGGGGGGGTGATAGTTCTACGAACAAGGAAATCTCAACGAGATTTTTCTTTCCAAATAGCTGACCTAGTTTCCGTCTCAGAAGTCTCCGGTGCCCCTTGGTCACGCCTCCCATTCTCTCAACTGTTGGAGGCTGCGGCGGTGGAGTGTCTGTCATGTCTGGATGCATGTTGTGTTCGAAACACACCTCCCCATGTTCCCAACCTGAAGGGAGACGAGTGGACATTGCTCATAGCCCCTTTAATGGGTGTGTGCGCGTCTGCATGCTTTTCTGGAGACGCGGGTGTGTGTTTGTGTGTGTTTGTGTGTGTGTGTGTGTGTGTGTGTGCTTGTGTGTGAGTGTGTGCATTTCTGGAGACATGCGTGTGTGCGTGCGTGTGTGCTTGCGTGTGTGTGTGTGTGTGTGTGTGTGTGTATGTGTTTGTGTACGTGTCTGTGTGCGTGCGTGTGTGTTTGCGTGTGTGTGTGTGTGCTTGTGTGTGCATTTCTGGAGACATGCGTGTGTGCGTGTGTGTGTGTGTGTGTGTGTGTGTGCGTGTGTCAGTGAGTGCTCGTATCTGAGTGGCTTGGCGAGTGAGTCTATATGTGTTTGTTGTCAGAGTGCTCAGTGACCTTTTCCTTACTCACACACTAACACTATCATACCTGAAATACTGAAAGGCAGAGACGGCCAGAGGCAGAGACAGCGGAAGAGAGAGAGAGAGAGAGGGAGAGAGAGAGAGAGAGAGAGAGCGAGAGAGAGAGAGACAACAATCTAAGTCAGTCTGATGGTTAACTGTTCTCCCACCTCCCTCCCTTCTCCAGAAAGAGAGAGATTAATACAGAGAGAGAGAGAGACAGAGAAAGAGAACTAGAGAGAGAGAGAGAGAGAGAGAGAGAGAGAGACCTGTTCTCCCAGCTGTCCCCTCTTCCAGCATGAGAGAGAGACAAAGAGAGAGAGCGAATGAGAGAGAGATTCAACCACAGAGTGACCTGTCCTCCCTCCCCTCTCTCCAGAGAGAGAGCACGAGAGAGAGAGATTCAACCACAGAGCGACGGTGACCTGCTGTCCTCCCTCCTCTCTCCTTCCTCCAGAACGAGAGAGAGAGAGAGCGATGGTGCGACCCGTCCTCCCTCCTCTCTCCAGAGAGAGAGAACGAGAGACAGAGAGAGAGAGAGATTCAAACCACAGAACGAGAGTGACCTATCCCCCCCCCCTCCCTCCCCTCCTCTCTCCTCTCTCTCCAGAACGACACCTGGGGCCAGCAGTACTCGTACGCCCTGTTCAAAGCCATGAGCCACATGCTGTGCATCGGCTACGGCATGCACCCCCCGGTGGGCATGACCGACGTGTGGCTCACCATCCTCAGCATGATCGTGGGCGCCACCTGCTACGCCATGTTCGTGGGCCACGCCACCGCCCTCATCCAGTCCCTGGACTCGTCCCGCCGCCAGTACCAGGAGAAGGTGAGGGGGGGGGGGGGGGGGGGGGGGGGGCACACATCCGGGAGGAGGGGGTGTGGGGGTGTGGGGGTGTGTCGGGGGGGAGGGGGGGGAGGTGAAGAGGTGTCGTTGGGATTGAGAGTGTGAGACGTTAATTGCTTGTTGGTCGGTTGTTTTGCGGATTGGTTTTGATGGTAGAGGGATTTGTGTGTCTGGTGGTGAGGGCGATTGTCTCCCTGCCTCATGGTGCTCATTATGTATATGTACCGGCTCACTGTGTATATATATATATATATCTATACTGTATATACCTGCTCATTATATATGTATATATATATATACCTGCTCATTATTTATATGTGTATATATATATATATATATTATATATACTGTATATACCTGCTCATTTTCTATATATATATATATATATATAATATACCTGCTCATTACGTATAGATACCTGCTAATTATGTATATAAACCTGCTCATTATATAACTGAACCATAGTAAAAGTGATCATATTAAAGATATGATATTGTGATTTATGGTGATATGGAGTGCCATCAGGGTAGGTGTCCCCCCGAGCAGCTCCAGGTAGCCTGGCTGTACTGTGGTGGTAGGGGAGCTCACGTCTCTCTCATGCCCAGCAGAGGGCTCCGGCAGCAGGCTGGGCAGGTCCGGGCCGGGGTCCCAGTAGGACCACCGGGTGGAGGGTGATAATGAGCTGAGCTGCTAGTCTGCCACATGGACGCCTTCTCGGGGGAGGCCTTACAGTGTACCACAGCGCCGGGGTCTAAAGTCAACACAACACGACACAACACAACACAACACAACACAACACAACCCAACACAACACTGATCTAAACACAACACAGCCCAACACAACACAACGCTGGGGTCTAAAGTCAACCCAACACAACGCTGATCTAAACACAACACAACACAACCCAACACAACACTGATCTAAACACAACCCAACACAACACAACCCAACACAACACTGATCTAAACACAACACAACCCAACACAACACTGATCTAAACACAACACAACCCAATACAACGCTGGGGTCTAAAGTCAACCCAACACAACGCTGATCTAAACACAGCCCAACACAACACAACACAACCCAACACAACACTGATCTAAACACAACCCAACACAACACAACACAACACAACACTGATCTAAACACAACACAACCCAACACAACACTGATCTAAACACAACACAACACAACACAACCCAACACAACACTGATCTAAACACAACCCAACACAACACTGATCTAAACACAACCCAACACAACACAACACTGATCTAAACACAACATAACCCAACACAACACTGATCTAAACACAACACAACACAACCCAACACAACACAACGCTGGGGTCTAAAGTCAGCATGCCACGACACAGCACAACACAACACAACCAAAACACAACACTGATCTAAACACAACACAACACAACCCAACACAACCAAAACACAACACAACACTGATATATAAACACAACATGACTACAACACAACACAACACTGATATATAAACACAACATGACTACAACACTGAGATCTAAACACAACACAACCACACAACGCCGGTCGTGGTTACGGATTGGCTCAAATCGTAAAAAAAAACAACCCATGAGCCAATCAGAAACAGCCATTCCAATTACACGTGTTCCAGCCGAGATAGGGTTCGGTTTGAGCCGGTTCTCGGGGAGGCAGCGGAGCGGCTCCTGAGCCAGCACTGAACCCCGTCTTAGGACTCCTCTTAGCCCGGTGTACTTGCCGCCTAATGCTTTTACTGTCTGTAATTAGTTTTTTAAGAGAGTGCATTCTTTCATTGAGTGTCTCTGCGCGATAAGCCACTCTGCCTGTGCAGCCGGCCTCGGCCAAGCTGCCAAAGCCCCGTTTTTTTCCAAAGCTGTCCGGTCGTATTAATCTTATCCAAGCCGGTCCTTCTTATGGACAGAGACAGTTTGTCGTTGTCTCTTATGTCAGTGTTTGTCCGAGACATGGCTTTGCCTCCTGGAGATTGCACTCTGCTTCCCCGCGTTAGCCTAATGCCACCATCGCCGCACACAGGGGGGGTGGGGGGGGGGGAATCCGCTGGTGGTTCTCTGGAGCCCGGACAGGTGGTTGTTTTCAGCCAGACAGAGAGCCACAGCCAGCTGTTCCTTCCTCTAGGGGACCTGAACACAAATCAGCTGGATGAACGGGTCACTGCGGCGGTAGCCAATAGTTAACCTTCCAAGTTACCCCTCAATCATTTCTGGCCAATCACAGGTCTAGAGTTGCTGGAGAGACATTCCACTCTGTAATAGTTTGGGTTGTTTATCCGCCGATCTCTGGGAAGGTGACACAACGGCAGTGACAAGTCCTTAGGCAGCAGGAGATGAGGTGGGAACAGAACTGTGTGTGTGTGTGTGTGTGTGTGTGTGTATGTCAGCCTGTGTGTGTATGTCAGTCTGTGTGTACCTGTGTGTGTGTGTGTGTGTGTGTGTGTGTGTGTGTATGTCAGCCTGTGTGTGTATGTCAGTCTGTGTGTACCTGTGTGTGTGTGTGTGTGTGTGTGTGTGTTACCCTGACGCGACGTGACAGTTCAACATTAAACACTGGCTCATCCTCATTCCGTCTGAGGTAAACACGAACAGGTTACTGGGTTTGCTGTTGAAAACCATTTTGCTCTATTTATGACTTAGACAGTAAAGAGCACAGAATTCTTCAGAAGAGCGTTTCAAACTCTTCTGAGATCAATAAAATCCTATTTCATCTTGCCTCAAAAAGGGACTAAAACAAAAATAGTGCCAGTAAAATAATAACTATTTTTCTAACAATATTTCTTATACATTTCTAATACTATAAAATATCATTTGATAGGATCAGAAATCAATTAAATAGATGAAAACCCTCAGCAGAGCTAAGGGACCGCTAAGGGGAAATAGTCCTCTTCTCAAGCTAATCACCCACTTGTTGTGAATAATATTGATGTTTTATTGAAGTATATATAGTTCCAGTCTGAAAATGCCAGAACCAGAATTCCAGGGTGACTTTCCAGAATGTTCTGGAGAGAAGCACCAGTCAAACATGCTTCTGTTACCACCACCTTCTGTAAAAATAACAGAACGCAATTTCAAAGTACAGATTTCAAACCGTTCCGGGTCGTTGGCTCACTGACTTTGAGTCGGCTACTGTCTGCACCCTCACCGTTTGTACGAAAACTCATTTACACATACAAATATTTGTCTTTGGTGACCTACTTAAGTGGAAGTCAGGCAATGCCGGTTACGTTTTGCTGAGGAGCAAGGCAGAGGCGATTAGTGCCGTACAAAGCAGCAGTTAGACTCAATTACCTGCCTATTTTAATTCTCAGGGCTTCATGTTGGTATGCCTCAGGCGTTACATCATCAGACCGGGCTCCCAAACACAAAACCATATGGATATGACCCTTTTAGTGCTATATTATTACTGGATGTGTATGAACACGATTGGGAAAAAACCTCACAGATAAAACAAATTAGAATTTCTCTGGGGGATGATGATATAGTGAAGGGAATTCTGAATTGGGCCAAAAGGGACGAAAAAAAAGGAAAATTTGCTCTCTTCTCAAAAGACAGCAAAGAATTACCATCAGAAAGCATGGGCATAATCCGCTGTGGATAAAGAATTATATTACAAAGCGACACCATGTGATAAATGATTGGGCTGTCAGAAGCTAGCAAGCCGAGTAAAATGAGCTCTTGAATAGAATCCACACCCGCGGTTCACACAAAGTAGACTGTAGCCTATAGGAGACACACACGCACACACACTTAACACAAACTGGAAAGCTATAGGATCTACACAAGTTAACACAAACTAGAGAGCTATAGGAGACAGACAGACACACACACACACTGTTAACACAAACTAGAGAGCTATAGGATCTACACAAGTTAACAAAAAGTAGAGAGCTATAGGAGACACACACACACACACACACACACACACACACACACACACTGTGAACACAAATTAGAGAGCTATAGGATCAACACAAGTTAACACAAACTAGAGAGCTATAGGAGACACACACACACACACACACACACACACACACTGTGAACACAAAGTAGAGAGCCTATAGGAGACACACACACAGACACACACACACTGTTAACACAAACTAGAGAGCTATAGGATCAACACAAGTTAACACAAACTAGAGAGCCTACAGGATCTGTACACACACACTGTTAACACAAACTAGAGAGCCTACAGGATCTGTACACACACACTGTTAACACAAACTAGAGAGGCTACAGGATCAAGTTGAACACTCAGGTCAGAGAGAGGGAACTATTGAATTCAAAGACAGCACGTTTTCTCGCCATTCTAAAAATATACACGGTTTCATCCATCTGTGTGAACAAAACCATGACAAAGAGAATATCAAGCGAGCAGATATTGTTTTCTGCCCTATTTCAAACCCGAGCCGTTCATGCAAATTGAGTGTGAATGCACCAGACATCGGTATTACAAAATAGGAATACAGTCTTGTTTTTTTTTCCTTCTTCAAATTGTCGCCGGGTCGTTTTCCATTTGCGCGAGGTGTGTGATGTGACAGCTGGTCCGCATCCCCGCCGCAGCCAGGCGGCTGATGGGGGCCCGGTCGGGGCCGGGCCTGGCCTCATCTCATCCTAACCTAACTGGGGGATGTTATGGTCGGAGCTATTGGAAATATCATGCAAGGATCTACAGTAAACAATTGTAGGAATCGTGGTTTAATGTGTCTGCGGGTCTGCTCGTTATTCCGCTCATTGTTTCCTACTGCTTTTCGTTTGTTGTTTTACCGACGAGTCGGAAAAGAGCGAATTCTGGAGTGAACTCGCATTTATCCAAATCCTTTTTTGGAGAAATATGCTGAATGGACTGTCTGACAAATATATTGAATTTCCCTTTTCTAAATGGTTTTATATATTTCCACTTCATCTGAGCACAAGTATAAAAAGAACGCTGAACCCTAAAAAGAAAACCCTGTCTGAACTCTTTTGGGGGGGGTCACAGCGTTCCCTGAAACTATTATGTCTCACAGTGCTTTTCAATCTAGGGCTATTGGAAGGTGTGATTCTGGAATGGTTTAGCAATCTGCCAATTTCCCCACAGACTCTGTCTCTGGCCCGGCCGCGTGGGGCTCCCTTATCGCGCCGCGACGATCACAGTGTGCAGGGAAAGTAGGCCAACAAGGAGACTCTCTCCGTGTACCTGCTCCAACAACCCCAGGAATCATCTGTTATCAGCGGGCGTCACGGCGCATATGTCTCTATTTTAAACCAATGGCTGCGCAAATGTGCTAGAATGGATCCCTGATACCTTATTTTCCTCTTTTCCGTCATCCAGTGTTTGTCGCTCTCAACAATGACTAGGCAGGTTCACCACTTTACCTAGTTCTAGCTGTTTGGTAAAAGCGTGTGTGTTCCTATACACGCTGAACCACTGCAGTCTGTCCAATCTAGTAATCAACGCTGTAGTTGTTGCTTACAAGATTTAGTAATCAACTATTAATCAATCAGGGGCAGGTGGGACAGTAGCTCTAAATTAATATTTCTCTGATTGTTCGTTTGTGTGTGTGAGTTAGTGTGTGTGTGTGTGTGTGTGTTTGTCTGTGTGTGTTTGTGAGTTTTCTTTCTATGTGTGTGTTTCCTTTGTGAACAAGTGTGCGTGTGTGTGTGTGTGCGCAATCCGGTGGACAAGTGTGTATGCGTGTGCATGTTCGTGTCTGTGTGTGTGTGTGCGTGTGTGTGTGTGCGTGTGCGTAGCATCAGCTGTGACTCCATCATCTCCATGAGCAACACATTCTCACTCTGAGTTAGTCAAAGAAATCTACGCCAGGGGCTTTCGGCTTTAACTGCTGACGCAAAGGGTGTCCTTGTGCGTCTTCATTCGACACAGGGAGTGTGTAATCCCTCCACAGCGATATCTGATACCCAGGGAACGCACACGATTTCTGACGAACTCGGAGTGAGACCGCGTTGCCACGAGCAGCGTGTTCCAGCACGCCTCCCCAGGTGGCTCCAGACAGGAAATGGCAGCGGTTCCCGCCTCGGCCCCGCCCTTTCTCTGAATCTCTAATTAACACAATGCAATTAAACAAGGCTCCTGTGGGAGGAGTTAATGGCAGGCCCTGGGCTGATTAGCCCAGGGTGAGCGGGCCCCCGGGGACCTGTTGTGCTTCCGCCTCACACCGAAATACCCCTTGTATGACGAACATGTTTGCACTTGAAGGAGAGCTCCCTGTTGGCCGTGTAAACCTCCCTCCACGCCGGTCCCACGCTCAGCGAGAGCTGCAGGGAGTCACGGCCCGACTAAATCTGGATTATTAATCCAGAAGTGAATAATACAAAGAAACAGCGGTTTTCCTTTGCTTTGTTTCACTCTCTGAAAAGGAGCCGTGCACTTTACCAATCTGTTTTCGAGGACGCTGCGGTCGACGGCTAATGCGAGGGGGTTCCAGGCCCCCTCGCAGGATTGAGGATTCAAACTCACAACGACAGCCGAAGTCATTAACAACCAGGGGCCCCGCGGCATCCGTTCTGTACGGTGGGCTGCATCCCCTCTCCCGTCCCTCCGTCCTCGGGGTTCTTATTCAAGTTTTACTGCTGAGTCAAGGCTGTGGAGGAGCCGTTTGGAACCGGGACTCTGAGGCGGCGTGTTTTGGTTCAGGCATCACATCAAACACTTCTATTAGAAGAGCTGCAAAAAGTCAACAACTCAGGCTGATTGAACTTTTATTGGAACCGAACTGCACTGAATTAAATAGCAACCTTTATAAGGCCGCAGACGTTCAGTCGTTGGTTTTATTCAAAGACATAACTAAGTTCTGCAGGCCCACTTCAATACATTCCGAGAGTGTCATCATCACAGCAGGTGATCGATGGGGACTCAAAGACAGGTCTGCCATTCCCTCCTATTGACAAAACCCTCGCCCTGCACAACCATTGACTAGCAAAACACAGCCACGACCCTTCAGGACAGAACAGGCCAATGGAATCAATCACATTTTGAGTGGTTTGGCTGATGTCACTAAGTTTGAGTCTGCCAGTTTCATAACCTAAACCTTTTGCCCGTGGAAATCAAGGTTGCATGGATATACTGTAGTGTTGGTGTGTGTGTTTGTGTGTCTGTGCGTGAATGCATGTGTTTGTTTGTTTGTGTGTGCACGTGTGTGTGTGTGTGTGTATGTGCGCGTGCGCGAGTGTGTGTGTGTGCGCGCACGTGTGTGTGTGTGTGTCTGTGTAAATGTTTAGAAAGTATAATTAAGTGGCTGACATCTTTTTTGGGGAAGTGAATTATTCATGGATTATTTGATCAAATTTGCATGCGCTATGAAAGTGAGTGAGGGGAGAGTAGGGAGGGGGGGAGTGGGAGGGTGATGGGAGAGATGGGAAGGGGGCGGAGGAGTAGGAGGGGGAGAGAAGGGAGGGGGGGTAGGTTTCATCAAAGGAGCAATAAAGCAGGCGAGAAAAAGATGTTTAAAGCGAAAAGACAAATGGGTGACCGAGTAAGTCACCCATATTTATACTAAAGAGGGGCTCTCTTCTCTTGAGTGGAACGACGGGCACCGAGGCAGTTTGAGTCCGTACATCGCGGTCAACGGGAGCACCACCGATAGCACTTGCGCCTCACAGGTCGGCGTACTGGAGAGAAGAGGCTCCTCACCAGCACACGATCTGAAGGAGACGCGGCGACGCAGCCCGCCCCGTCTAAAAGCCTGCGACGTGTCGGCTGTTTATTATTCTCCAGGTTCACCGCAGGGAGCCGTCTCTGTGGCTCCGCGAGAACAACACAGTCGGTTGGTAGTTACACAAATGGCTTTATTATGATGCGCTCCGGGATAACCCTCAGAGACGCCGCTGTTACCCCAACCCCCGCTCTCCTCGTCTTTTTCCGACTCCCACGGTTCCTGCTAATAATCAGACAGGAGTGGGAGAAGTTGGGGACACTGTGTGTATTTGTGTGTGTGTGTGTGTGTGTGTGTGTGTGTGTGTGTGTGTGTGTGTGTGCATGTGTGTGTGTGCATGTGTGTGTGTGTGTGAAGTGACTGAAACGAAATCGATGATTCTCCGTTTACAGAACGTAGCCGCGGCAGCGTGACGTTTCCCCTTCAAGGTCTGGCTGAAACTGTATATTTTAATTGGAACACGTGCGCGAGCGACCATTAGCTATGGGGAATTACAAAACATGTATCATTACACGCGCCGGCACAATGTGAAGGTGCTGCATACCATATCCTATGCTGCAGAGTGCCTGAGATGGCACTTTAAGCCTTTCGGTTTGTAGACATCTTGAACAATGGCAGCTGTGTGTGGCAGTATTGACATTGACAGTACATGGTGAAGAACAGGATTTCAGCTCAAATAAACGCCCCCCTCCCACCGTCTAAATTCATTAGTGTTGCTGCGCACGGTGACAGTGATTGGCTGTTACGGATGGTAGGAAGAGTTCCTTCCAGGCTGGGCTGTGCGGCAGACTCTGCATCACAGAGATCGTTTACTGATGGACAGACCGTTATCACCCCCCCCCCCCCCCACCCCCATTGTGCGCGCCGGTTATGTGTTTGTTATGTGTGTGTGTGTGTGTCTGTATGTGTGTAAGGGGGGTTGTTCTGTGTGTGTGTGTGTGTGTGTGTGTGTGTATGTGTGCGTGTGTGTGTGTTACGTGTGTGTGTGTATGTATTTGTGTGTGTGTTCTGTGAGACAAAGTAAGCGAGGTCATGACATTTGTCAGCTTCAGAACATCATAAGCTATCCTGCAAACCTTTCATTATGTGACACAATGCGTTGGCTGTCTTCTCGCGTGCGCCGTCCTGTCTCATCAGCTTTAGCGTGTGGCCCTCTTATATTTAGCTTGCTCTCTATATTTAGTACATTCTGACGATCAAGGAGAATACATCAGTGGGACCGGGGCGGTGGCGTGTCTTCAGAGCTTCGTCTTCTGAAGCTCAAAGCTCGTAGGTAGATTGACGCAAAACTGAAACACTAAAACCGTAATTGAATGCTACGATAGGTCCAGTCTTAAAGGTCCCATGACATGCCACCAGGTGTTGTGTGATTAGCCGTAACAAGCCGTTTTTGAAAATCTGTCTCTAGTGACATCACAGGTGGGCGTGTCCACCTGGATGTGTGCTGGATAGATGCTGGCCTACCCGGTGGACTGTAGCAAAACGTTGCTCATCTATCCGTCACGCGTCTAGGCGGACACGCCCACCTGCGATGTCGTTGGAGACAGATCGGTGGCACCTGGTGGCATGTCATGGGACCTTTAGCGATAGGAGGACCTGGGAGGATCGTGGCCGCTGCATCCTGACGGTTGATGACAGGGCATGACGGGCCCTCCTCGGCCCCAGGTCAGGGGTTCAGTCAACCTCACGGGGCCCCCCCCGTCTCACCGCAGGAGCCACGTGCGTGTAAAGGGTTGAGCCCGCTCTGAGCGCGTGCAGACGGCGGCTTTGTGGATCTGTCTTCGTGTTCTCACACCACCACACACTGTGCTGCTGGTTGATGTGGATCCAGTACATAAACGCAATAGCTGATGCCAAACACATTTGTGTGTGTGTGTGTATTTGTGTGTATGAACTTAATATCCATGAGGTTGAAAATCTTGACTACTTTGATACTCGCCAATGCATCAATTATATTCATTTGACCCATGGTGTGATTTTATATTGGTACTACTTCCATATATGAGCGTGGAAGTACAGTACTGTACATGTCTTGGGAGTGTGTACGACGATGATCATGAAAGCAACGCGGGCGTAAGCGTTCAGGCTCAGTCTGATATTGTGCGGATATTCGGAATTATCGGCAACAACTCCGCCCCACGGCCAGAGAAACCTTTCAGTGGAATAGGAGAGGCAGGGAGAGGTTAGGGTTAGGGTTAGTAGGGTTAGGGTTAGGGTTAGGGTTAAGGTTAGGGGTTAGGGTTAGTAGGGTTAGGGGTTAGGGTTAGTAGGGTTAGGGTCAGGGTTAGGGTTAGTAGGGTTAGGGGTTAGGGTTAGTAGGGTTAGGGTCAGGGTTAGGGTTAGGGTTAGAAATTAATTAAATACACACGCATCAGGCAGGGATCAGACAGTCACTGATTGAGCTGAGCGACGCGCTAAGCGGCCGTCTTCCGTCTCGTCGGGTTCTTCGGCGATCACGTCGTTAGGCTGCGTGGGAGTCAGACCGGAGGGTGTTCAGAGAGGACCGAGCCTCCGTCAGATCCCGAAACATATGTGTACTATTTAACGGGAAACATCCTGCGCTGTAATTTTATTCATCTAATAGAATTGGGGAAAGAAGTGCGTCTACCCTTAGCTTTAAGTGGACATTTCCAGTACTAATCGCAGGCTAATCGTGTTAGCCAACTGGAAGGCTAATACAAGCCTGAGTCTAAGTTGAAAGACACAAGGTTAGCCTCTGCCCAGTAGTTTTCCGTAGTTGTCATCGGGGCACACACTAGGACAACGTGGCCGATGTGTCTGCACAAAATCGTCCGATTCATTAGCTATTCAGACAAACAATCTGGTTCTTTTGCTGAAACATCTTCCCCCACAGATATCTGCTCCGACCTCAGCGCAGATCTGCCTGTGAGGAGGCTCCTGTGCACACAATGTGTTTGTTTACGCTCTCCGCCTCGCTGTGGGTGTTATCGCCGTGTTATCTGCGTTCTGCACATTTTGATCTGATTTGTATATGGGTTAGGCTGAGCACAATGCAACTCACCGATCCTGACCCTTTGTCTCTCTCTCTCTCTCCATTCGTCCTTATCTCTCTCTTTCCCCCCCTCTCTCTCTCCCTTTCTCTCTCTCTCTCTTTCTCTGTCTCTCTCTCTCTTTCTCTATCTTTCTCTCTCCCTCCCTCCCTCCCTCCCTCCCTCCCCCTCTCTCGCTCCAATCTCCACATCCATCGTCGTATTTCCCTATGATCTATAATGATTTCACATCTAATCTGTCTCTAATAGGCTACATCAGTAATACATAATTAGCCAGAATTAGCAATTAGGAGGGACATACCAGGAAGAGGAACTAGGAAACAAACATGGGATGTCTTTGACGGATGACGGACAGCGGCGTCACGGCGACAGGACAGGCTCTGCTATCTGCGATTCATGCTGGGGTGTGGGGGGGGGGGGGCGGGGGGAATCTAAGTGTGATCCACTATAAACCAAAGGATAGCACGGACGCATCCGCCGGTAAAAAGCCTTTTACGAGCGGATGTAAAATCAGGCTGGGGGGGGGAGGAGGGGGGAGGGTGGGGGGGAGGGTGGGTACCCACTCATGCACCCTCCCTCTGAGTGCCTCGCCAGGACCCCGGCTAATGTGCAGACATTAGGAGGGACGGGGAATGTGGGTTAGGGGCTGTCAGCTCGCACCGCAGCACCGCAGGTACAGATGCAGACATCCATCACGGCGCCGGCTCGTCACGCTCCAGCCAATAGGAGCGGGCCCGGGGAGGACAGGTCTACTTTGTGAGGAAGTAGCGCTGTCGTGAAGGTGACCAGCCGCCCCTCCGCCCCCCTCCCCCCCCCGCCTTGTCTATCGGCGCAGTCGTCGGCCAATCACGACGAGATGTTCTTTTTGATTTAGTTACGATGGCTTTTGGTGGATTCAACACGCACTCTGAAATGCTGATGGATATATTGGCTTCATGTATAATAGGTCTGTATTTCTGTGTGTGTGTGTATGTGTGTGTGTGTGTGTGTTTGTATTTGAATGTGTCTCTGTGTCTGAGTGTGTGTTTGTGCGTATGAGTGTGTATTGCATGTGTGTGTGTGTTTGTGTCTGTGTCTCTGTGTGCGTGTCTCTGTGTTTGTGTGGGTGTGAGTGTAAGGCATGTGTGCGAATTGCATGTGTACGTGTGTGCGCGTGTGTGCGTGCGTGTGTCATGTGTACTGATGGAGACGCACTATAAAGAAAACACCCACACCCACACACGCACACACACACACACACACAGGCACATGCACAGCCGTGCAGGAGCATGTGTGGCGGGAGGTGAGCCTCGCGGTGAAGGGGGCTTCATCATCAGCATGCGCAGGCTGGAACTCTCCCGACTGCTCGCGCATTCTGAGGAGCAGAGCGCAGGGCAAATAGTGTCGGGCTTAGAAGGCTTTGTTCAAACACAGATGGACGAAAACCTGTCTGGATGTGGAACCAGGGCGGAGAGGGGAGGAGAGGGAGAGGAAGAGCGGGGAGAGGAGGAGGAGGAGGAGGAGGAGGATGAAGAGGATGAGAGAGAAAGACTATATGCACACAGTATTGAACGGATCATCCTCGGTTAAGGAGGGGGGGGCCGATGGAGGCCTGATAGGGGACAGATTAAGGGTAGATGAAGGGCACCTGCTTGTGTTTGGCGAGGTGTATATCGATGCTGAAACAGGAGCCATGTGGCCTCCCCTCCTGTGCGCCCGCCCTGCCTCAGAACTAGCTCGACACGGGGGCCACGCCGCGCATTTGATGTGGCGCTCGCCGCACGCATTAGAGGGGCGCGTGCGGCTGAGAGGTCTGGCCCTGTGATGTAGAAAGCCCTCGGCTCGCTCTCTTCAGGCGCTGCTCCGGGCACCTCATCACATGGAGCCTGCTCCCCCGGGGGAGGGAGGGAGGGAGGGAGGGAAGGAGGGAGGGAGTTGGGTGGGATGGGGTGGGGGAGGGAGGAAGGGAGGGAGAGAGGGAGGGAGGGAGTTGGGGAGGGAGAGAGGGAGTGGGGAGGGAGGGAGGGAGAGAGTGAGGTAGTGGGGAGGGAGAGGGAGGTTGTGGGGGGAGGGGGGGCAGTTGCTTGTTTCATTAGCAGTATCTCACTGGAGGGAGCAGAACCACCGCCCCCCCCCCCCCCCCCACCTATCGACCTCCACCTTGCCAGAGGCGGCTGAAGAGGTTGGGGGGGGGTTGGGGTGGGGGTGGAGGTCGAGTGATAGGGAGAAGGAGAAGAAGGAAGGGGGTGATAGGAAACAGGAGGTAGGCTACACCGTACGGGGCCACATCGTGTGTTAATGAGGGTCTTTATGATCCCTGAACTATAATCAACAAAAAAACATCAGATATATTATGTGTACATATAGGGTTAGGTCACGTGTCTCAATCACTGCGCACAAAATATGCAATTTCAACAGGTTCTCCGTTCAGGATGAGGGCGGAGTTGTCCGCGGTCTGCTGTAAAAACAGTAGACGTGATTTTTACGAACATGTTGGATCACAGGCCCTGGGTGTTTGTTTGTGCTGGTGAACCAGAAAGGGGCTTTGGTAGCGCGCGTATCCAGATGGTCCATTAGCGCTTCAGATCCTCCTTGGTCGTTGCTGCTGTTGTTGCATCTATCTGTCCATCTTCCCCTCAAATCTGCTTCTGCGGAAGTCTCCTGATTTTCCAGTAACTCTTGACAGCTCATCTGCTTCGCCCCCTAAAGAGAGACGTGCACGACAATGCAGCTCGTCCCTATTTACTGCGCTATATTTCAAAATAAATGATTGTCCATTTGATGACCTCTGGCGAAGATTATCGCCGACTCTACGGCGGCCAAGTCTGATCCCACAGACAGACACAGAGACATCTGAGGCCCAGCATCTTGCATGAGCAGGCACGTATACGCGGCGGACAAGTAGTGATTAAAGAACGTCTCCAGATCTGTGCCGTGAATGGTTAGTAGCGTAATATATTTTTTTGTTCAGCGAGGGAAGAGCGTGCTGAATATTCAGCCGGTGAGTGGGTCATAATGTTCCTTATTCCCACTCTCTGTGTGCTTTGATCCGTCCCTCATCCTTTGGTTTAAAGGCTCACGCTTCCGTTGTGTCCTGTTCACATCCATACTAACTCTTCTCTCTCAGAATATCTGTATTCATGTTTGTGAGTCGGTGGGCTGTTCGACGCAGGCGCTAAGCATACGGAAACCCGAAACATAAAATGACTTTTCTCACGGTTTATACTGGGAATAACCATTCCCAGTACCAGGAACACAAGGGACGTCGTGCATATTTTAGACACGGGTCCAAATCAACACAGAACACAGAAATCTGACAAGTTATCGTCTTTTTTACGAGCGATTTTACTTTATAAATAATATAGTGAACGTATTGAGTAGCTTTGTTTTATAGTTGTTTGGAACTATAAAACTGCTTCATCTCTCCATAGATCATAAAGCAGGAAACGCATTCGGCCCGTCACACAAAATATAACAATAAAAAGATGTCCCATCATTGGTAGTATATTCAATACTAATTCCAATTCCATTAAATTCAACTCCTCTGTGTCCATGTTTACAGATTTTCCTTCTTGAAATCATTAATACAGTATGTACTGTTTTTGGTACACAAGAAGACACTAGATGTATAGATATAATACGTATAATATGTCTTGTTTTTGTGTACATGGGAAGACACTAGATGTATAGACATCGGGAACCTAGCCTCCGTGCCTCTCATCGTTTGAGGTATCCCCCATCCCGCTCTGTAAGGGGTGGTTGATACACAGACGCCCGGCCAGCACGCTCACTGACTCAACCAGAGACTTCTTATGATGAAATCATCTCCAACGAAGCACAACAACGCATACAAAACGCGTTCCAAGAATCTCAATCTCAATCAACTACGAGACGGGGTGTCTGCCCACGTCGGACTCTGGGGTACGAGATCACTCACGTTATTCTGTTTCAGGAAACCATTTAAAAGTTAAAGTAGGACTTGACCTATGGCTGCCGGCTCAGTGGGTCAGACTGTTTAGCAAAGAAAGAGAAACAAATCTATAACCCTTTCCTGTTGTGGCTACGGCTAACGGGACTAAATTGCGCTTTTGGGAAGCAGTGGAGCTGCCCTTCCAAAAAAAAACAACAAACTGTTTTGAATCAATGAGCCGCCATATTGTGCATAGCGTGGCCCAGCCAGCATCTGGCCCGCGCTCCCAATCAATCGTTCCGTTTTAGCACTCCTCAACAGCGACTAATTGCTTCAATGAAGCCCTGCCGATAGTCACTTTGGAGGTTTTTTTTCTGTATGTCCTAGCATGGGTGCCGGGTGTACCCATGCGCTGCATCATGTGCAAGGCCTTTGAACACTGGAACATTTTCAACATGTTCTGGAACACAATGTGTTCCAGAACATTCAACATTGAACTCAATGCTTGACACTCCGGTCACGTCAAAACAAGTCAATTACAACCCTCTGATCACAATCACAACCCCGCCCCACACGTGATGACGACCCCACCTTACTGGGTGGAGACACCCCCACCTGACCGGGACGAGGGTGTGCTGCCGACACAGAGACGACGAGCAGCGCTGCAAATGAACTGAGGCTCTCTGTCTATCTGCACTCCGTTCCTGTCGCGCTCACCCTGCGCCGTCTCTCTTGAGCCATATCTGTTGTGTCAGGCTGTGTCCTTCAATTAACCCTATTGGTGTGTGTCTGTGTGTGTGTGTGTGTTTGTGTGTGCATGTGTGTGTTTGTGTGTGTGTGCATGTGTGTGCTGGCCTGTGTGTCCCTGTGTGTGTGTGTGTGCTTCCCTGTGCGTTCCTGTGTGTGTGTGTGTGTGTGCATGCTTCCCTGTGTGTTTGTGTGTGTGTGTGTGTGTGTGTGTGCATGCGTGCCTATATCTGTGCATGTGTGTGTCTGTGTGTGTGGGTCCCTGTGTGTGTGCGTGCGTCCCTGTATGCGTGCGTGCTTGCATGCCTGTGTGTGTGTGTGTGCGTGCGTCCCTGTATGCGTGTGTGCGTGCGTCCCTGTATGCGTGCGTGCTTGCATGCCTGTGTGTGCGTGCGTGCTTGCGTGCCTGTGTGTGTGTGCGTGCGTGCGTCCCTGTGTGTGTGTGTGTGTGTGTGCGTGCATCCCTGTATGCGTGCATGCGTCCCTGTGTGTGTGCGTGCGTGCTTGCGTGCCTGTGTGTGCGTCCCTGTGTGTGTGTGTCCCTGTGTGCGTGTGTCCCTGTGTGCGTCCCTGTGTGTGTGTCCCTGTGTGTGTGTGTGTGTGTGTGTGTGCGTGCATTCCTGTGTGTGTGTGTGTGTGTGTGTGTGTGTGCGTCCCTGTGTGTGTGTGTGTGTGTGTGTGTGTCCCTGCAGTACAAGCAGGTGGAGCAGTATATGTCCTTCCACAAGCTGCCGGCAGACATGCGCCAGCGGATCCACGACTACTACGAGCACCGCTACCAGGGCAAGATGTTCGACGAGGACAGCATCCTGGGGGAGCTCAACGAGCCGCTGAGAGAGGTACAGGGCCCACGCCCGCGCGTGAGTGTGTGGGTGTGTGCATTTGTGTGTGTATCTGTGTGTGTGTGTGTATCTGTGTGTGTCTTTGTGTGAATGTGTATGTGTGTGTGTGTGTGTGTTTGAGTGTGTGTGTTTGTGTGTATATATGTGTGTACCTGTGTGTGTCTGTGTGTGTGTGTCTATGTGTGTGTGTGTGTGTGTGTGTTTGCGTGTAACCGCATGTGCGTCCGCTCGCGTCCCGCCCACGCAGGAGATCATCAACTTCAACTGCCGTAAGCTGGTGGCCTCCATGCCGCTGTTTGCCAACGCCGACCCCAACTTCGTGACGTCCATGCTGACCAAGCTGCGCTTCGAGGTGTTCCAGCCCGGCGACTACATCATCCGGGAGGGCACCATCGGCAAGAAGATGTACTTCATCCAGCACGGCGTGGTCGGCGTGCTGACCAAGGGCAACAAGGAGACCAAGCTCTCCGATGGGTCCTACTTCGGCGGTGAGTGCCCCCCCCCCCCCCCTGCAGGGGTGGGGTGAGCACAACACACACGTTGTGTAGGAATGTGTGCGTTTGTCTGTGTGTGTTTTTTCGATACTTATCGATGCTGAATGTTAAAAGCAGTACTGTTTCAGTACTGCTTGACCAGTGTCGATACACCCGTAACACCAGTATCTCGCTCTCATTGGTAAAGTTATCACGCGTGTAATAGCCTTGTTATATTTATATCACTTTCGATAAAAAGTCAATATTGTATGTTGTATGTTTCAAAAAACGGGATACAATAGAGATATTTTTCAAGATATTGTATCAAAGTTAGAAAATCCAGTATCTTGACTACACCAGTGTGCGTGCGTTTGCGTGTGTATGGGTGTTATTTCCTGTTGACACACAAACGTTGAACACGAAACGCTAATGGTGCGTGTGCGCTAATGGCTTTGTGAGACGCTTCGCCTGAAAGGGATCCACTAAAAACAGCATGTTTACATCTTTGTACATTTACGTCCGGACCATTTCATATCCTGATCGGACCAGCTCAGGCCGTCCTGGGCTGGCAGTGGTTTGTGATCCGCAGCAAGACGATGGAGACGTCAACTCATCCTAGCTAGGCTGTTAGCCTCGCTCAGGCAACATGGCAGTGGTACTCACCCCCTCAGATCTCTCCTTCAGTGGAGGGGTGGGGGGGGGGGGGGGGGATGACCCCTCTCCCCCACACCCCCTCAGATCTCTCCTTCAGTGGAGGGTGTGGGGGGGGGGGGTGAATCCTCTCCCCCACATCCACGGCTGGAGCTCAACTCTCCAGGGAGCCAACGTGAACAAATCAAAGGAAAGCGTGTCTGCCACATTGAGTTCATATCAGGAGGCGTGCATAAGGGGTCACGCGAATAAAAAAACACATTTCCAGCCCACAAACAGATCAATACTTAACGGAATATCACAGCCTAAGCACTTTGTACTTCGCACCCTACATCCTATATTACATTTATGTGTAGTATTTCACTTTGCCGCGGGTAAACTCAATTTCTCTAGATTTCTTTCCTACGTCACACATGGAGGTTGCTGCAGCTTCCACAATTAATAATAAAGCCTGTTATACATGTAAGGGATAATGTATAGAACGCCGGTCATTATCGGGAAATAAGCCCCGACAGGGCGAACCGGACCTGAAGGGGCTTATTTCCCGATAATGACCGGCGACGTAAAGACGTTGACGTCACTTAGCAACCAAATACGCTGGGGTTCATAAGTTACCAGACTACTTGCGGAGTGATACGAAAGACGTGAAAAAATCCACTTTCCTTGACAGCGGTCATTATATGCTTAGCGGCAACAGTCATTATTGAAAAATAATTCACCACCGGCAGTCGGGAAGGCCCATGCAAGTGAACGGAGCGTTCCGCAGCATTGAGAAGAACCGTGTAATAAATTGTTATAATACATTGGATTAATTCAATGAACACATGTTACCTTCACAGAGTGGTGCCTCCTGATGTCGAGAGGGGCTAGTGAAGGTGAATGTAGTAGAATAGCACACTGGAGCAGATTGTTGGCTGACTTGCATATCATATTGAAGTACACTATTACACGATTCAGAAGAGAGGAGCTTGGGGGCGTTGTACATTACTAGTAGATGTTTTATAACGTCAATTGACCTGTCGCAAAGTCACACTCCCCCTCCATTACCACGACGCACTCGGACAAACAAACCAGACTCGATAACAAAAACGGATGGAAAAATGTCAGCTGACAGTATATCAAAGCAGGTTTTGGAGAAGTTTTGGGGCGAAAACAGATTTAATTTCCTCCAGGATCAATCAAAAGGGACTACATTACGCTATGGAGGGGTATGTTCAAAACTTTAAAATACA
>NC_140282.1:1814534-1840962 GCF_964030765.1 Micromesistius poutassou
AGCAAAAATATAGTGTGGAAGGTACTGCACAACAGCTGCATTTAGCTCAAACCCAATGACTCATGTCATTCATTTCTTGGATCTTATATTGTGAAATATATTGCCTCATTGTAACAAAAAAACACTTTTTATAAGCCACGCTGAATGGATCTACCAGTGCTGAACATTTTACTTAGGTCTCATAAGGTTATATTCAAATTCTTAATGCTTACTTTTGTTTTGTTATACATATTTGTATTTTTAGGGAATAGGTGATAATAAAAATAAAAAACTTGGAATGGAAAATCACCCCACCCTCTTGAGGCTGAAAATCAGCGGTGTGTTTTGCATGACAATATATGATTGTATTTTTGTATTCTCTAATATTACAAAGAAATCCACATGCTTCTCAGCCTCAAGTAGTGGGTGGTGTTTCTCCATCGGTCGGATCCCACCGGTGCCTGAAGCTTCTTGTGTTCTGATTGTATTGCCAGTGTACACGCCTGTTGTAACCTAGCAGCATCAGGACCCCTCAGCGGCTCCAGAGTGTTCAGAGACGTCTTCCAAATTCAATCAAGTCTGTGTTGTGATTCACTTTGCATTTTTGTTGTATGTATGCGGTAAACGATAAATAAATCAAATGCAGACATCAGATTACTTATTCATAAACTATGCATAATATTTCCATTAAAAGAGGATAGCATGTATGGTTGGCTTTGAAGTGTTTCTCGGTAAGTATCACATGCAGGATGCAGTACTGCATTGGAAGCTGCTCATACCTCTTGTATAAATGCTGAATTCTAATTTTTTTTGACCTTTTGGCCCGGTTAAAGGTCAATGTATTTTTTCATTCATTAATCAATAACTAGGTCGCCTCATGTATAAAATATTTCAGTTCACGCCTTTGATCAAATGTCATAATCCCTCACTGGAATTGAGTTTGAATCGAGCGGCCAATCCAGAGACCGATAAGTGACGGCTTGTTGTTGATGTTGTTGATGTTGTTGTTGTTGTTGATGTTGTGGTCCAGGCGCGCATCGAGGACGCGGTGTCGACGTCCCTCAGCCAATTGGTCAGCAGCGAGGAGATCTAAATGACATGGAATTCTGGTGCCGGCCTTCCAGAAGTAACGTTCCGGAGTGTGGATATGGCGCTATTTTTAGTCAGGTCACAGATTATCACAGATTGTCATTACCACTTGATTGCATCAAATTACATATTTTGTAATTTTACAACATATTGATTAAAATAGTCAGAGAATTACTTAGGCACAAATGAGCCAAGCCAAATAATTAGCTGTCTTTTGCTATCTTTTCGTGGCTCTAAAAATACAACAGTAGGCCTATAATGCAGCATAAAATCGAATTAGCAGCCCACAATCAAGTGAGTTGCAATACTTCCTTGTTCCTCTAGGTGGGCTGCTTTCCTCACTAAAGGCAACGATCTCATTCCAACAGAAAACATAGAAACAAGATATGGATTAAATCAGTCATAATTGGTAATTCAAGACAATTAAAACATATTGAAGAATGTTTATATACCTAGTGTAGGCTATGTCGACATTTGGCATATTTCAATCCCATCAATCCCCTTCCTATTACTGTTCCAACGTCTCATTAGCACCACTTTATTATATATTTGTTGCCACAAGTGGAAGATGGGGGAACATTTTTTTTTAACTCATTAATAAATAAATAAATGTTGGCTTTTTTATTACTGAACTTTGACTTTTCTTTCTTGACACGGAGATGTATTTGGACCGTCTGCCTCCATCGTCCGTTGAAACCTGGAATACCAGCAGTTCTTTCTAACGCTGTGATTGGTGGAGAAGCTGTATTCATGTAGCCAATGGAGCGGTCTGGTCAGTCACTGCCTTATTGGTTGAACCACAGGTCAGCTGACGTCTTCGCAACAAAACCACCTGACGTCCCTGTCACGTGACATTCACGACTCGAGCATCATGGCCGCCAGACCTGAGTGAGTTGATTTGTTTTCCGTTATCATGGGACCACGTAAACTCGCTGTCATCACTTTGTGTTTATAAATATATATAATTTAATTCATCAGTACATCCTAGCAGATGTGAGCTTTTAGCAATATGTCAACGGAAATAGTAAGCCTGAGCTCTCAAATCTTACGTTTAATATAATTGATGATACAAAAAGACACTGCACTTGGTTATAGAATCCAGATTTTGCTCGAGAATATTTATTGACAATTGACTCTTATGGACTACGTGTGTGTGTGTGTGTGTGTGTGTGTGTGTGTGTGTTTGTGTGTGTGAGAGAGAGATTGTGTTTGTGTGTGTGTGTAATATGTAGTCTTTCTAAATAGGAGAGTAGTTCATGCACATACACATATACACACACTTCCTAAGTGAACGCCACAAGTTGATACCAATAAAAGATAACCTAACCTGATTGAGCAACATTGAGTAAAATGTAAGCCTACATTTTGAAAGTCTCTCAGTCGGGGGAATTGATCTCATAATTCTCGCCATGTATGGAGGAATGGAAGATTGAATTTTGATTGTATTCATGGGACAAATTGGACAAACTGTCAAACAGAAAATATTTTTTGACAGAGAACGTCAAAAAGATTTTAATTTTGTCTGTGTGCTAACTGCAAAACGTAGACAGATATTAGCCTTTTTCATTTTTCTATAACTTGTGTATATAGACATTTGGCATATTTCACTTCCATTACTTTACTTTACTCTATCAAATAACTTTTGGATTAAATGAGAACTGCCTTTTTATTGTGCCTACTTTGCTTTAAGAGATGCACCTTTGCACCCAGGTCATCTTATCCTCATAGGGATTAGGTTTTATTACACAAATCTCTCATTCTGTGCAGACGTCTGTATTGTAGATCACACAGTCAATAGAAAAAAAAAAGTCTGCCAAAGCTAAACGTAGAACTTTGAAACCAGGCATCTGGATTATTATCCATTTTTAGAAATGATTTTCTTCTCGCACTTGACCCTGACCGCTACCACTCTACCAAACATCACATGTGGTCCACCTGTGTCTGCTGCCTGGCAGGCCCACCTTCTGGCTGGGGAAGGACACCCTGAGGGTGTCTGCCAAACTGTTTGCGGAGAACCGCCGTCGGCTGTGCCAGGGGCTGGGCGCCGCCGCAGCGCCCCCTGGCGCGCTGGTCCTGCTGCAGGGCGGGGAGCAGAAGCAGCGGTACTGCACCGACGTCGACGAGCTCTTCAGACAGGTGGGACACACCAGGTTCTGCCGCTCAAGAGACTTCCCGTCTGGGGAGACCTCCACCTCCAGCGCTTTGCTGCCTCAGCGAGGTCTCTCCGTCGGGGGAATCGATCTCATAGTCCTCGCCGTGTATGGAGGAATGGAAGATTGAATTATTATTTATATTCATGGGACACATTGATTTTCTTTTTCGACGGAGAACGTCAAAAAGATTTTCATTTTGTCTGTGTGTGCTGACTGTAAAACGTGTAAATGTTACCACGCGGCTTTCTGAGAAACATCGGCCTGAGATTCTGGTGCAAGGTTCTAAAAGAATCGTCTTTCTTTCACTCGGTGGAACAGACAGGATGAGTTCCATCCAGTCCGGCCATAGTATCAGTGTACTTTAACACCTCTCCTTCCCTCTGTAGGAGTCTTTCTTCCACTGGACGTTTGGAGTCACCGAGGCTGATTGTTTTGGTGCTGTTGAGCTCAAAACGGGAAAATCCCTCCTCTTTGTCCCCAAACTGCCTGAGAGTTATGCCACCTGGATGGGAGAGTAAGCCTTGATTTGATATGTTGGGCCTTTTAATGTGAAGCTGCTATCTTCAGTGGACTAGCTTGCTTTTGGTCTGTTTTAAAAGTTATGTTATTTAACCACCAACCACATGTTCCCTATTGTCAAGCTTGTCTAGGACAGGTGTTGATCCAAGGCATAATGTCTTTCCTTAACTAACTAGTCTCTATCTCTCTGTTGACAGGATCTTTTCCAAGGAGCACTTCAGAGAGAAATATGCTGTTGATGAGGTCCACTACACCTGTGATGTAAGTCTAGTGTGGTCATCACTTCTGCTCTGGCCCACTTGTGTTGGCTGACATTTTCCCAGGATCTGAACTTTAAAGTTAAGGTTAGCCATAAAGTTGCTGTGTCTCTGTAGGGCTGTTTCTAAAGGTGAAATCCACCCATCCCCTTCAGTTCCATAGCTGGTGTTGGTGTTGAATGTTATGGTGGTGTGGTCCAAATGTAGTGGTTCCACACAAACGCTGAATCCATATGATAACTGATAACATTTGTGAGTGGGTTGGAAGGCCTCTTCAGGCCAGTACAGAATATCTGCACTGGGATTAGTTCTGTACTTTAGTGATATGGGGCCTCATTTATAAAACTCTGCGTAAAACCCTCCCTAAAACATTGCGTATGCCCAAACCTCAGAATGTGCGTACGCACAAAAATATTCTGATTTATAAAACCATGCGGCGCACACCTGTACACACTCTTCTCATTATAAATACCAACTTGCGTTGAATTTGGCGTGTGTGCACGAGCGCCATGCTCCTCCCAAGTTCGTCCCATAATAGTCCTTAGGTCAATGCTAATTAATCAATGAATATTCCTAGTATATAAGGAGCCTTTGCTGACCTATCATTACACGGGAACACACGCATGCATTACACACGCTCGCGTCTCATACCCCTCGCTAAATTCTCAAGCAATTCCAAAGCTGCCATATTTTAGCCCGTTAGAATACAGAGGCCAACAGGAGCATTATTTATTGGCCTTGTGCCAATATGATAATTAATTACTATGTCATATTGGCTAATTTAATGTAGGCCTACATATATATGTATCAGGAAAATGAATACAACTTAAATTAAAGTTGGTCTGGCCGAGAATTGTGATTTGAATGGGTTGTAGTGTGTTGAACATAATATTGCCTTAATTCATATTTCATAATGGGTGCTTTTTATAAAATGAATAAATAAATCCGAAGTCATAGTATGTGGTGCGCAATGTGCGTTGGGTATCGGGAGGCATAGACATCTTATATCAGATGTCTATGTCGGGAGTAGCGTGTTCTTCTTCTTTTGGTGTT
The DNA here is from genome assembly GCF_964030765.1 of Micromesistius poutassou. NCBI lineage: Eukaryota > Metazoa > Chordata > Actinopteri > Gadiformes > Gadidae > Micromesistius > Micromesistius poutassou. The sequence continues at coordinate 1,819,585 of NC_140282.1, forward strand.
ATTGGCAGATTGCAAACCGATATGGTGCATTACCCCCACCAACGTTATCGTCTCCGGAGATCACTGTTTGAAAAATTTTGCGGGACCTTTACTCCAGGGTGAAAGGATGCGTAGAACTGCCCACTCTTTTCCGCAAGGAATTTTATCTATAAATCACGACGTTGGCGGTGAAAGATGCATACGCACATTTCATCCCTGTTTCCGCAACATTTTCGTGCGCAGAGACCTTTTATAAATGAGGCCCCTGATCTTTATCTACTGTAATTGAACTACAGGTATCTTTGTTTTTTATTATCAACTAAGAGGCAACAACAGCAACATACTCTTAAAAGCCTGGCAGTATTACTTTAATGACACATGACATAAAAGTCAACTTTATTTCTTTAAAGGTAGTCATTAAAATAAATGGTTATTGTGGTAATATACTCCTTGGAGCTCTGGTTGATTTTATTTATTTAATGTTATGACATCTGATTATTGCTTTAAGAGCTAGGTCCAGCCAATTTTTTATGGATATTAAAGGCACACACTGTTTCTTTTGTTTAAATGTTTCCTTGCTGATGTCCATGACCTACTGTTTTATTAATTTATCTTAAAAAACCTAACACAAAAATAATGACTGTCAATGTCATTTGGCTTTTAGTTATACATGTTATTCACGTAACATGTTTAAATAAGTGAAGTACTTGAGTTATTGAGTTGTGCAATGTTTTTTGGTTAATGAATCAAGCATTAACCTTGGTGCCTTGTTGGAAATATATATTTTAAACTTAAGGCTGTACAAAGATAATGAAAGGGTGAACAAAGGTCCCGACATGGATGCTATGAAGACAGGTAATGAGATGGATAACACTTCTAAATGCTGCATCCTGAACTTTCCAGATCACAGACGTTCTGACCAGCATGAATCCAGCCGTCCTGCTCACGTTGGTATGTGACCTTCATTCTTATCTGGCCTTCTGGGGGATCATGGGGGACGGTGGGAAATGGTTGTAAAGCTCTCAGTTTGAAGGCAATAACGGCTGCCACACATTGGGAGAATTGTGCTCAAATGTCTGCCATTTGTCTATGTCTCTCTGTGGTGTTTCTGTGCTTCTGCCTAGCGGATGTTAATTAAGAGACTTGCAATGAGCAAGTCTCACTAAAGAGATGTTTCACTAAAATCACCTCTTTGGTTGTGTTTTGTTCTCTCCCGCCAGCGAGGCCTGAATACCGATAGTGGAAGCATCTGCCGCGAAGCCTCATTTGACGGAATTAGCGGGTATGCTCTATTGGCACCAATTATTCATTAATGTGATCGTGCTTTGTTCAGGGGGCTTCTGGGAGACTTTTACTATGCCTACAGATTGCCGGTGATTACCTTAATTTTGGAACAAATTTGATTAGACAGTTTTGCCTTAATGGTTTTGCCTGGATTCGTGAGTCCACATAAATGGAGCAGTTTTATCCTTGCCAATGGCTGGAATTATTTCCTTAGATTTGTGTGCTTATATATTTTCCACATAAAACAACATACGCTCCAGAAGCTGTCACACATGTACGTATGGTGGTGCTAACTGTGTCACCTTTTCTCCGCCAGCTTTGAAGTAAACAACACCATACTGCATCCAGTCATCGTGGAATGGTGAGTCAGCATTTTTTTTAAGCACGATTGTTTATCAATTGCCCATTCATTGTTATATGAGGACATACAGTACATAGAGCCACCATGGCCACTTTTATTGTATTTTCCAATTAATTGTATTGTGTGTAATTGTTCACTCTATTTATATGTATTTAAGGGTGCCAAGTCACATTCTACCAATTCAGAATTTCCCATGCTTCCCTAAGGGCAGTTTGTGTGTGCGTGTTGGTGTGTGTGTGTGTGTGTGTGTGTGTGTGTGTTCGTGCTTGGGCCTGTGTGCAGTGAAGAGCAGTGTGTGTTGTCCTAGCCCCCACCACCTCTCAGACAGAGCTGTAATGGGCTCCGTGCCAGCCTGTCTGTCCCCAGCATTAGGCTCTGGGCTCTCCAGGTCAATTGACATTTTCTGAAATAGGGAGGAATGCTTCTCAGGCACACCCGCTGGCCAGAATCACTTGATAGAACTCTCCCTGCTCATCTCCAACAGAGGTCTTTAATGGGCATTGTGTGTTGTCTAGATCAACACCAACATTGCACGAAAAGCAACCTGGAACATATTCGATCACTGAGCTTAGAAAAAAACCCAAACAGTTGCACAATTACCTCCGAATACCGTACCGGAAAAATCAGTCGGAAAGGGAACGTCGTCGTCGATCTCTTCCGATCTAGAAAGGATCTAGTTCTGTCTCGGGAAGCGGTCGAATGCGAGAGAAAGTTCGCAGTTCTGAACACGCATTGTGGTGTTCTGCTGTTGTCGACATTGTACCATATCATGTGTGTACTTGGGAGGTTTCGAAACTAACAAGGGCTGCAGGCCAGTGGTATGAACAAAGATAATGGGAAATTGATCTTCTATAATTCTGAAAGACATTGATAGACATTCATACAGTGGAATGGGAGTCTGAAAACGGACAGAACTGGTCAAACATTGACCACAGCACAGACGTCTTGCAGTCACACATTTCATCAGCCAGGGAAATCCCTCCCTGTTCAGGTTTCACTGCCCTTTTAAACAGAACCCTTTTAAACAGATAAAGGAAGTGGTCACCCCTACGCAGACTCAAACATTTTTTTGTCAGCCTGTCCAAAACGCTCATCTCAATTCCACACGTAGTCCACTCGGGTGAAAGGGTTGATGATATTTCACAGGCAAGAAGCGAGGGAATACCAATGGCTTCAAACTGAGGAGCAGAAGTCTTTGAAAACAATAGAAATTATGGTTTTCAAAGGTGATTCTGGTTCACTTTGACGGAGGAACAGTCAATCCCACTGATAGGTTCCTGGATATCTGAAGTGCTGATGGGGTCTCATAAATGAACTCTCAGATCAGATACTAAGAGAGTGCACCTTCTTATCAGTAAGAATGGCTGACAGGCTCACAGAGAGTCCACATGATTATGGGTCTTATCTCCTCAAAGTTCATTATCATTGAATAGGTCACGTTATAGTAAATTCATTGGGTTTTCTAATGGCATTCCAATGGCAAATACTTAAAAACCACCATCCTACCTTGAATATTTTTTCATATTTTTTATTGCTAATGGTTTTTAAAATCCTTTCAAACAGTCACATCAATATAATACATCTCTAACAGCGAAAATCAACCAAAAATAAAAATCGATATCTTTTGTTACTATATTGTAAAAAGCTTTCTTATCTGATGATTTTATCTGAATCTTGCAGGTTTTGGGTTATATCTTCATTGTTGAATGCACTTATTGTCGGTCGCTTTTGACAAAAGCATCCGCTAAATAACCCAAACCAGCATTGCTCTCAGCCTTGACTGTGGTTCACCTGTTGCAGCTGATCTGTGGTTGTTTCTGCAGCCGTGTGACCAAGACTGACATGGAGCTGGAGATCATGCGCTACACCAACAGGATCTCCAGTGAAGCTCACAAAATGGTGGGATCCCATGTCACTGTGCCCTGAATGCAGTATGTTGTGTCTGCATAAGTACTTTTAGTATGGAGTATTTTTAATGCATAATTCAGTCCAATGCTTGATATTCAGTGACTGCCCGGGGCATTCCCTGGGCGTAATAATGGATATTTATTAGTTGATTGCAAATTCAAAACACCTTTAAAGAGCGTCACATTAGCGCTGCATTGGGAAGTTTTAATTGCGACCTAACTAAACGCTTCTGGCCATGGCGTTCACGACTTTAACAACATGCATTTAATTTCTCAACCTAACCAAAGCTCTCATGCTCATGCTTGTTTTTTTCTTTATAGGTTATGAAAAATGTGAAACCCGGTCAGAAAGAGTACGAAATGGAGAGGTGAGTAGCCATTGAAATTAACATATTTTTTCATTTGATGTTTTATTGCATTACATCAAATCAACAATGTTTGTCATTTACATTCTGCACTGACTTCTATTACGCATTACTGCACGATGATCATGTAAAAAAACCTCACAGTTAATCCTGCACACAAAATCATACTACTATGATACAGTATATACAAAATCGTAACAGAAGTAGCAGACAAGTGTGAGTGTGATTCCTCTGGACTCAACTCCGTAAGAAAACTGAATTTATAATTTTTAATATTTAAACTAAATTAAAAATGTTGTCTATTTTAAAAAAAATTTGTAACATAGCTGATCTATACAAACTTTATCAAGAATCAAGATTAAAAGACTGACATATAATCATAATCAAGACCATGAACGTCGAAGCAGGAAGGGCATTCGTCAGGCATTTTATTTGTAGTTTTTCCATGACAGAATCTAACTATTTAGATTCTGTAATTCTGTACTTAATTCTAATGTTACCCTCTCCCACCACCGGGCCCTGGGAGAGCCTGTTGAGGGCTCTGTGGTGTTTGTGAAAGACAACCAGGAAGTGCCTGCTCAGCACGGCGGGCTGCTTGGCTTCCTGTGCGCTGTGGAGAGCCACAGAGAAATGTTTTTGCAAAGCAAATGGTCAAAGGAAGGGCAGCAATTACCCTCTTTGTGCAAATTATCCTCTGCCGTTTCTTTACATTTATCTTTCCCTTTAAACCTGACACTACTATTATCGTGTGTGTGTGTGTGTGTGTGTGTGTGTGTGTGTGTGTGTGTGTGTGTGTGTGTGTGTGTGTGTGTGTGTGTGTGTGTGTGTGTGTGTGTGTGTGTGTGTGTGTGTGTGTGTGCTCGCATAAATACAGAACAAATTTATTTGGTTGTGTTCGGTTAGCCAATCTAAACGGTAGGACCTACTCAATGATAGGAAAACAAAGTGGACAGTCGACATGCTCAAAAACACATCCAGGACCTGACATGTTGATTTGTGTGTCTGTTGTGTTTGATTTCGTTGCAGTCTCTTCCAACACTACTGCTACACCAAAGGAGGGATGCGGCACTCATCGTACACCTGCATCTGTGGAACGTAGGACATTTTAAAATGCTGCTCTAGTGCCCTTAAGCAAGGGGACTCAGTTGTGTCCTAGTGTTAGACTGAGGTTGTATCCAAGCATGTATAGTATGTGTTTTATTGTCCTTTGAACTCCCTCCCCAGGGACCACAGATGCAAATTAGCTATTCAGCTAACTCTGGTATAGAACCAGTTCTGTACATGGTCCCTGTCAACTAAACCAATAAACTAAACTAAGCAGCAAACAGCAATAAGTCCACGTACTGCAACAACTGGTTAACATGAATGCCAAATAACCATATACTATAAACTAGGGCACCTGCCATGTCTCTACAACTCTTCAACTACAGCAGGTGACCCTGGCTTGGATCCAGATCATTTGGTTTCAGTACAGCATGGAGAAAACCCAACCCTTCCAACCTTTCAATATTAATTAAAATGTTAGATTTGATTAGTTCACGTTTCAACTTGCCTGTTTTAAGTTGTCATGCTTAACATCAGTCTATGATGAAAAATTAATTATAGTTAATCCTATATTATTTAATTGTATCCACAGGGGGAACAACTCCTCTGTCCTGCACTACGGCCACGCCGCGGCTCCCAATGACAAGACCATCCAGGATGGAGACATGTGGTGCGTAGAACGGTTCCGCTACTCAAGTGGAACCTTAACTGATGATGCTCTTTCTAAGAACTTACCAAGAAATCTAAAGTTTCATCTTAATGATATCGATCTTCATGATGATGTACGAGCGGGGTAATGAGACACTCTGTTTTTTTATCGACAGTCTGTTTGACATGGGCGGAGAGTACTACTGCTACGCCTCTGACATCACATGCTCCTTCCCAGCCAATGGGAAGTTCACCAAAGACCAGAGGGATATCTATGAGGCGGTGCTCAAGGCTTCCCGCGCTGTCCTGGCAGCCATTAAACCAGGTAACACACGCGTGCCGTGATTGGCTGTCAGGATCATCCCTGACGCAGCTCGCCAATCATGTAGCTGAACGCCAAAGGGTTCAGTGGTGGTTTGACTGATCATAAGAAAGGAAGGTTCCAGCATATCAGAAACAACCTTCTCGGATACTGTCTCTGGTGTTTACAGAGGGTGAAAAACGTTTAAGAACCATATAGCTAGTAGCAGTTTGATGATGGCTGAAAAACAGCTTGTGAATGAAAGAGGTCAGAAGAGAACCAATAGGCAACATATCTTCATCAGTCTGTGTCTAAATATAATAAACATAAATCTAGACATCCTAGCTTAAATACTATTCGATAAAACAATCTGACCATTTTATAAAATAAAGTTTTGAAGTGTTCGATGCACCTCATAAACAAGGTGGCCTTTGTCACATCCAGGTGTGAAGTGGGCTGACATGCACCTGCTGGCGGACCAAACTCACCTGGAGGAGCTGCTGAAGCTGGGCATCGTCAAGGGCAACGTGGAGGACATGATGGGGGTCCGCCTGGGAGCCGTCTTCATGCCCCACGGCCTGGGCCACCTGCTGGGCTGCGACGTGCATGATGTCGGGGGGTACCCGGAGGTCAGTGTCTATGAATATGGAGATGCATATCATAATGCTAATGCTAGCAATGGCGCTTTGTCAAGATACTTAAAGACAATTAATAGATAAAAGATGAGTAAAAGTCAGTTCACGTATATATTTTTTTAAATTGTAGTGATTTAAAAAAATATATCACTAAGCACGTGAAAACACAATTTTAAACGTTAATAAAGCCTACCATTATGCAAGCATATCTGTATTAATGTATGTGTTTGTATATGCGTGTTTATTATGTGTATGTTTATGGTCCGGGGAGTGAATTCATATACTTGGAAATGGGAACGTTTCCTTGAGATAAGCACAAGGAGTTGCAGTTAGGTTGGTCACCAGACCTGTTTGCATTTATTAGCTTCTTGTTCTTTGTGTTCTGATTGTGTTTGGTTTGTTTGTGTGTGTGCAGGGCGTGGACCGGCCAGAGCAGCCCGGTCTGAAGAGCCTGAGGATGGGCCGTCTGGTGCAGGAGAGGATGGTCCTCACGGTGGAGCCAGGCATCTACTTCATCAACCACCTGCTGGACCAGGCTCTGGCCGACCCGGCCCAGAGCTGCTTCATCAACAGCCAAGTGCTGGCTCGCTTCCGTGGCTTCGGAGGGGTGAGTGATGGGGAGGTCGCTGGTGATCATGCTCAGACTCTGGTGGTCTCATGATCAGAACCCAAAAAGGCTCAGTTATGGTTCCACGTCGACGCAATGCGATGACTACGCAGACGCTTCAACGCAGTCCTGAATCTGTTTTGGTTCTACGTCGGGTTTTTGTGAGCGGACCAATCACAGCCCTTGCTGCTGCTGCGTCGCTTCGACGCAAGGTTGACATTTTTGGGAGGCGCACGTCAGGCCCTTGCGGTGGACGTTGCGTCGAACCATAACTAAGCCTTTAGCTGCACCAGAGTGATGTCATGCATGATGCCTGACGCCATACATGGGCAGTGCAGTTCTAAAGCCTTCCATATGCAATCAGGTCTGTGTTGCTGTGTTACTTTGCATTTTTCAGTATGAATGCAGTAAACGATTGATAAGAAAAATTATTTAAAAGAAAAGCACTGTATTTTACGATTGGTCGCAATAGCCGCCATCAGATTATTTATACATTAAACTATGCATAATTTGGCCATTAAAAGAGGATTGCATGTATGGTTGGATTTGAAGTGTATCACATGCATGATGCAGTACTGCATTGGAAGCTGCTCATACCTGCTCATACGTTTGACCTTTTTGCCCGGTTAAAGGTCAATGTATTTATTTATTCATTCATTAATCAATAACTAAGTCGCCTCATGTATAAAATATTTCAGTTTCACGCTTTTCATCAAATGTCATGATCCCTCGCTGGAATTGAGTTTGAATGGAGCGGCCAATCCGTGTGTGACTGCTTGTTGTTGTTGTTGATGTTGTTGTTGTCGATGTTGTGATCCAGGTGCGCATCGAGGATGACATCGCCGTGACCGCAGACGGCGTGGAGCTCCTGACGTGCGTGCCGCGTGGCGTGGACGAGATCGAGGCCTTCATGGCGGACTCCGGGAAGTCCCTCAGCCCATTGGTCAGCAGCGACCAGATCTGAATGACATCACTCGGAAATCACAGAAGGAACGTTCCGGAATGTGTGGAGGGAATCACTTCAAAAGGGAAATGGCGCTATTTTTCTGATCCATCGTACATCATATAACGTCATATAACCTACAATAAATTCGGATTACCCATTTCAATCACATACATGCTCATCAGCTTATTAAAACAATGCACAGTTTTTAGACTTTGTTTTTTATGTCACCATTTGTCATCAAAGCCTGCTTGCGTCAAACTACATGCATCTGAGAAACATATTTTGTAATTCTCCAACATATTGATTAAAATAATCAACTATTTACATTGCTATATTATGCATCTGAATTGAATAAACTCTTCTATTGATATGTTTCTGCTGGATATTATTTCATGGTAGGGAATAGATTTGGTGCAAATGAGCTAAACCAAATAATTTGATACCATTTTACGTCTATAAAAATACAACAGCATAATGTAGCATAAAATCGAATTAGCAGCCCACTATCAAATGAGTTGCAATACTTCCTTGATCCTCTAGATGGGCTGCTTTCCCCACTAAAGGCAACGATCTCATTCCAACAGAAAACGAATTCCATGGGACGTGATAGACACAGGATATGGATGAAATCAGGCATCATGATTGGTAATTGACAATGAAACGATATTGAAGAACATCATTTGTGGTAGTCAGCCTTTGTTTTTGTTGAATCAGCCCACAGAAGTTACATTCGATTTAGGAAGATTATTATTAACATGGCGTGGACAACAGGGCGGCAGCCATGTTTTTCAAAATTCACCATTTTAAACCACACATACTTATTTATTTACAGTGCAGTACTTCAGAGGTACATGTTTGACACTTAAAATAATAAAAGGTATACGCAGCTTGTTAGCTACTGCTTAGAAAATATGAACATTAGAGCTGTGATAACTTCCTATTAGCACCACTTAATTATAAATGAGTAGCCACACGTGGAAGGTAGTTATCGTTATTAAAGTATTATTTCTAATTTTTCGTTTTTTCTTAACTGAACTTCCAATTTTCTCTCTCGATGTAGAGCTGTAAATGTTATAGGATGTGTTGCTGGATATGAGTTGTGTTTTAATGTTTTGATGAGGTGCTCAGCAGGAGGGAGTGGGAAAAGTGTTGCTAAGTGAATAGGAGTGCAGCTTTGCCATGGTTACGACCTACAGCAAAGAGTGCTGAGCGAAGAATAAAGGAGTTAATCTAAACAAACATTAGGGTGGTTGTGCAATTAAAAACTGGATTACTTAATTTGGTGTCAGAAGTTTAAAAAAAACTTAAAAAACGTGCTTTTACCGCACTCACTGTCCGTCGACTGGCATTAGCGCATGAGGCTAGCTGTTTGAGCTAGCCTCACACATTATGATGGATGAGGCCAAAGACAAAGATGATGAGAGATACAACGTAAGTGATTCTGCGATGAGGCTAGCGGCTAAAATAATGTACATTATTTCACACAAAATAATATAAAGTAATATTAAATATAAATATGTCTATGCAACTGTGATAAATGTTGGTTCTTCCTCTCATCTAGAGATAAGGGAAATGTCAATGCAAGGCAGTGGAGGATGTGAAAATAAGCCATAAAACAGGAGTGAATTATTGTACCATAATGTGTTCAATACATTGCCTACATTGACTATAATGGTTTCTATTGTCTTCGGCGAACGTTTTTATTGCCATGCCGCTTCCGTGACGGTTCTGGTGGAAATTGCCCTTCACTCAACATTCCGAAAATATCTATCATGTTGGATAACCCCGATTTTGCGATCGGGTGCGCTTGGAGTTCATGAGATTATATATTAGAAGAACACTACGGCAGACAGGATAATCGTGGCCGATTTTCGTTCAGATTCGGCTGCCATGGGAACGCCACCCCGATTGTCGTAAGGGGCAAATCGGGCCGGATATCGGGACATTTCTCTTGTAGTGTGGGGTGAGCAAGATGTATTCCCCCTAATGTCCAGCCAGATATTACAAGCCAGTTATTTACAAGCTGGTACTGCCACCATGTGGTTAGTGCTAAACATGCTAGAAGTGTTATTTTCCAGCGCAAAGATGAACGTAATCTATTATTTTTTGCTAACAAACATATTTTACTTTTGCTTAACTAGCTTCTTTTTGCGAAGAGTTTAAAAAAACACATTCACACAAAAAAGCACATTCATGACTAAATGGCCATGAAAAAGGCAATTTCCTCTCTTCTATATTTAAAGAGAAAATCGCATGCCACCACCTATGGTAAGCAACTATCAGTCTATGATACGGAGTACAGATGTACCGAACTCGGTGTTTGCTATCTGCTGAGACCGAGCAGGAACATGAACTGTTAAAACTTAAGAAATGTAATTAAAATATATTTTGCCACAGCTGTTGAGCTATATTTTTCTTTCTTTTCTTTCTCTACTAGATCTTTTTTCTGGACAGTTCTTTGGCCTCTTCAAGGTTCTGAGCGAGGAAAACAAGCATGCCAATGTGCCCCTCAGTCAACCTAATACATCTAGGACTGCAGATAGTGCCTGATGTGCTGACCACTGGTTCTGAAGCGAAGCTTGAGGCTGGAATGCACAGGTACTGTCTGGCAAAATGTGCAAGACTTGGCAGAGTGGCTGCATCGTTCTTCCACCAGGTGAGTGGGTCTTCACAAGCACTTATCTCTTTCATTTGTTTGTACATCAAGAATTCTCTTGCAATTTGGTCAACCAGGGATGTGGAATGACCCATCCTCCTCCCTCTTTTCAAACGTGTCGGTGGACAGCAGGCTTTTCAAGTCTGTTTTTCTCTTTTTTTCCTTGATCTTCCAGTTGCTGCTGCTCTGCTGATGGTGAGGGGGAAATATGGGTAATGATGATGCTCCGTATCTAAGCTTGGATTCGAGATGTGACGCAGCCGGGAATAGTGTTCCGAAATTAGTCAAGACACATGGATAAAGATAGCCACGTTTGAGGAAGATCGGAGCAAAAAAAGTTTTTTCCTCTGATCTTCCTCAAACTTCCTTAACAGCATCTCTCCACGTCTCATTTCGAAACAGTACTGAAACAGCCTGCCCCGGCGTCATATCTTGATCCTCAGCTGAGATACGGAGCATCATCTGCTCATACTGCCGAGTCAGTATGAGCAGATGCTCTGATCTGCCAAGTTTGAGGAAGATCATCATGCAGTACATTTAATGGTCCAGTCGGTGGTAGTATATGCTTATTCCAAAGTCATTTTATGCACCTATTCATTTTTAATTATATCTTCTGATGTCTTTTGACCTACCCAATTTAATCACTTGCTGGTGTGCTAACTGTATAATTATAGTATCCTTTAGTGCTCTGATTCATACAGTATATACAAGTACATGTCTATTATCTTATTCCAAAGTCTTTCTAAGCCCCTATTCTAGGTGTTTTTTTTTTTCTGATGACCGCTGAACTACCCATTTGAATAACTTATGTTTGGGCCAGAGCCACTATAATTTCATCATTTGATATGGCCTTTAGGCCCTCTTTCATATAAAATAGACCTAGTTTACTCCTAAGATTCACAATAAACGGTTTCTTTCTGGGATCCATTTTGTGCAGTACATTTATTGGCCAGTCGGCGGAAGTGTAAGCAGAATATTTGGTAATTTCCTGTTGGGAATGACCTGCTTCATATAAAATACACCTTAGTTCTCTTATCTTATCCCAAACTTATTCTAAGCCCTTATTCTTGTTTTTTTTTTTTTCCCTTTTCCCCGAGAAGGGAAGACGATATTATATATTGGTTGTCACTTTGCTTGAAGTTGCTGAATTTCTGCTAGATAGCGTACACAAGCAACATGTCAACCAAATTATTATCCCACCATGTGTTTCCAACCACTGCTTCTCAACTCACATCACACTTAAAACACATTATCTGTAATGTGTTGGCTTTGTGTCTATATCTCGCTGTCACTCAAAAAGTGAGTGGGCACTATGTGGAGATGGTAGTTCGTATCTCAGCTGAGGATCAAGATACGACGCGGGGCCGTACTGCTTCGAAACGAGACGTAGAGAGCTGCTGCAGTGCAAGTTCAGATCAGAGGAGGATCAGAGGGAAAAGGTTTTTTTGCTCAAAAAATAGCGACGGGGGTCCGTCTCCACCCAGCGAGAGAGTTGTGGAGCAGTGGGGAGCTGCAGCAGACCTTCACTAGCCTCACCTCTCCCTCCAGCCTGCGCACTTGGGCGTGCACGGGGAAACAGCAGGACCAGCTGGCCCGGGAGGAGGGAGGAGACGAGAGACAGGCAGCTGAAGGTGTCATACCGCGAGGAAAAGCCCTCACCCTCGTATGACCTTTCGAGTTGTAGCTTATCATTATTTATCTATTCTTTGTCTTGCTAAGTAAGATGCTTTTATCCAAAGCATCTCACAAGAGCATACTGTCTTAGTTTGAAGTGCCACAGTGGGAATTACACTACCGACCCTCAGTTGTTAATGCCGTGCTCTGTCAATTGAGCTACATGTGCCTTTTATCTTAGCAATCGTGGGATGTACAAGTTACTTGTTCGTTTCATCAAAATGTGTCAAATATAATGACATCTCCATCAGGAAGTGCTTGCTTTCCCTGGAAAGGACAGCGCGGTCGCACAATTGCCTAGAGGTCACAGCGGAGGGTTTGTCACACAGCACGTTCTTGTCAACCTTGAGGAAGAGCCTCTCCATGCCCCTGTGCTCTGTCTGGGACACGCCCAGTACATCACGTCTGAGGTAGAGACACACTCGCACAGAGGGTCCTGTTCGGCTCTCAAACAGAACAGCTAACTTAATTACGTTACATTACATTACATTATGTGTGGCTCTGCAGCCGGTCACTCGCATGCTGGTTAAACCACCGATATCTGGTTTGACAGCTAGTCACTCGAGTGCTGGTTATATCACCTGTATCTGGGTCAGCAGCAAGTCACTCGAATGCTGGTTGACCCAGCGATATCTGGGTCGGCAGCCGATGTCTGGGTCGGCAGCGAGTCACCCGCGTGCTGGTTAACCCACCTGTATCTGGGTTGGCAGCTAGTCACGCTGGTTAACCCACCTGTATCTGGTTCGGCAGCTAGTTCCTCATAGCAGCCCCGAAGCCTTTAGCGTACTGAACAGGGTCCTGGTTCAGCTCTCAAATGAAACAAGTAATATCATTATGCATTTATCACTGGCTATGCAGCTCACGTGCTGGTTAACCCCCCCTGATACCTGGGTCAGCAGCCATTCACTCCTCAGCCTTAACCCTCTGAAGTGGCTTGTTGGAAGATTCCTGCGCATGCTTCAGGCTCCTTGCGGTGATCACCGTTATCTCTAGATGAGAGGAAGAACCAACCAAACCAACATTTTTCACAGTTGCACTGTGTCAAAGGGCTCTGGCGGCTCTGTTGAGGAAAAGAAGAATCCCGATTGGGGCAGCATGGACTATTTTGAGTGTGTGTTTGTGTGGTCGCCTGGAGGGGGAGTCCTGGCTACGCTGAAGTCATGGCTGATCTTTCAAGATCCACAGAGCAGTTGCACTGTGTCAAAGAGCTCTGGCAGCTCTGTTGATGAAGACAAGAATCCCGATTGTGGCAGCATGCACTATATAAGTCGTGGCTGATCTTTCAACAGCCACAGAGCCCCCATCGGGTTGCCACGGGTAACCAGTCAGTGGGGTACCAGTGGAACATGGGGTGCAGTGGTTATCCGGCGGTGGGGTACCCTCGGAACATGGGTTGCCTTGGTTAGCCGGTCGGTGGGGTACCAGCGGAACGTGGTTTGAGGGCTTAAGTGTTGTGCGCTGAGCTTCTGGGCGACCGATGACCTTGGAGAGGCTGAATGGTCAGAGATTGTAAAGTACCAAAATATTGATCCTCCGTGCCAGTGGCACTTCGGCAAGATGCTTCCAGCATTTATATGCTGGGAAGGTACCACAGGTCCCGTTTCCTCACCTCAAGAGTGAGGTTATGTAACACACACACACACACACACACACACACACACACACACACACACACACACACACACACACACACACACACACACACACAGTGCACAATCTTCAGTCCATACTGATTAGTTTCACCATGTTCATGAACACCCTGTAGAGTTGTTGCTGATACAACAACCTTGTGTCTCAGGTCCATGCTAAAACAGATGGTGCTATTTATCGTGATAATAATTTTCCCAACAAGTCTCAACAAGGCTCTTACACATTATGGAGAAGTGCACGCCTTAATGTGCTGCCGTCTCACCCGGTACGGGTCAAGCCTTGCAGTCAGCACCTGCTTTGTTTTCCATGGAGAGAGGGATTGATTAGCACATGATAGCTTGACAGCATGACAGAGGTCAATGATTAAACCGGAGTCCCATGGGTTTACTGGGATAAACGGTGGTAAACACTGGCCTTTGGAAGCAAGCTTTAGCAAGAAACTCCCCGGTAGAGCCGTGGGCTGCAAGCTGAACCACAATGACTATGGATGTGTAGATTATTTTTGCCCTGGAGCTGAATATTATCTATTTGTTCAGAGGGATGTTTATGTAAAATCCTTGCTATGTGCAACCAGTAGAGGGCACTGTCTTGTAGGCAGAGTTCGTTCTAGACACCCTGCTCTCTGGACTAGGTTGTATCCTTCTCAGGCATGGTGCTGGGGTTCGTACTGTACCATCAGGGGGAATGACGGAAACACTTAAATCAGAATCAGGCTATATTGAATGATTCTGAAGCAAGACAAAGAGAAAACAATGGGTTTGGGGTATAGTTATAAATCAGTAATTGTTTTTAAATAATTGTAGGCTATAACTTATAAATTATATAGTTACTTTTTCCTTTGACTAAGAAATAACTGTCAAAATGAAGATAAAAACGTTACGTTTTTATGCGACAGAACGTGCTGTACATGTGCTTCTAACATGAAATACATGTTAGCAGAATAACGTAATTTAAAAAAAAGTTACATTTTATCAATGATTCTGCGCCGGCTGCTTATCTTTTGTGTTTCATTTCCAAATGAATTCTGGGAGCTGTGTGCCGTTGTCATAACGACAAGGTACCAGCTGGGCAATTTGTATGCAAATGTGACTAGGCTTGGGCTGATACCACTGTCTATACCATAGGTCCCGTCTACCAAGGGAATGCCAATTTCCACGGGTACTCGGGCACTACTAAATAAAGTGCTGCGTTCTTCCTAGGCATATGAGGTGGCATCGGCAGAGGTGTCGGAGAAAAAGGCGATTAAGAAGTGTGAGAGTGAGTTAGTGGCCGGGTGGCGGCAGCCGGGGCAGGTCCAGCCGAGCGTTGGATTGGTGTGAGGAGACGGATTGGGATGGGGTTACCTGCGCATCAGCTGACTGGCTGGAAGCGGAGGCTCAGCTGTTCAGTTCAGAGAGCGCTGTTTTGAAACGGGGGGGGGGGGGGGGGGGGGGGGGGCTCACGCAGGCTCGTTCAGCAGCCATGGCGACCGGGACTGACTCCACTTCCTTCCCGTACCGTCAGCTCCACCCTGGCCGTCAGCCTGCTAGACAGGGCGGCCCGCTCGCCGGCACCTCGTCCTTCCCGTCGCCGTGCCAACAAGGTCGCTGGAAGGACGAGCCCCTTATCTGTGATCAGAGTCTGACATCTGAGGCAGAGCTGGGGAGGCTGCGGAGAGGAGCCAGCGCCTGATCCCGGATACGGAGGCCGTGTTGCCCCGCTGTCCGGAGGAGACGGTAATGGACAGTAATGACGGACTCCAGAGTGCTGATGAGCAGAGTGGTCGTGGAGCTTGGCATGCGGAAGGAAGTTGGCATGGCCGGGATACGTGACCTCCACTCCCATTACTCCACATTGTCTTTTATTTGATTACCCATGCATGCTCCGTCTCCTTGGCCGTGTCACATGATCGATGGAGGTCGATTTGTACCGAGACAGAGTATTGTGTGTGACGGTGGACGATCACAGTGGAGACTTTTGTTTTTTACGTCCCGTCGTTATGATTCATATTCATATTTCATTGATTCATAAGAAACGCGTCAGGACTTGAACCGGGAATTGTGTATGCTTTACAACCATTACATGGCAGAAAGGCAGAATGTATTGACCCATAAAGAGGTCTTAAGAAGGAAAATACGTAAGAAGGAACACTGATAGGCAACCCCATCCTATTTGGATCAATGTTAGAATAGGGATCTCCACAACACTGCCACTCACAAACGTGTGTGTGTTGTGTGTGTGTGCGTGCTACAATCCATTATGGGGCTAGGCTCTTGCAATGCCGCGGGCACTCCATCAGTCTTCGCCATGTCTCAAGGTCACAGGAAGAGTGGCGTTCCAGTCGGAATCCAGTCGGTTAGAGCCCTGCTCGGTAGGTCACCTCGAGAACGAGGGTGGGGAGTTGATGCGTCATTTTTTACACAAAGCACAGCATGTACTGGTGACAGGTGTGCACTGGGCAAAGGGCTCCTTATTGTTTGTGGTGGAGTGCGATAGAGGGGAGGAGAGAGCAGAGAGCAGTGGGCCAGAGATGTGAGCGACTCAGCCCAATGCCGACCAGCCTGCCCAGAGTCTTGGCTGCAGCATGCACACACAGGAGCCCTACATCCGGGTGGTGGTGGTGTAGTGGACGGTGGTGGTGGTGGTGTTGGTGGAGGTAGTGGTGGTGTGGATGGTGGTGGTGTGGGAGGTAGTGGTGGTGGTGGTGCAGGTGATGGTGGTCGTAGTGGTGGTGTGTTGGTGCGGGCAGTGGTGGCATGGTGGGTGGAGTGTGGGTGGAGATCACACAAAATGGAGGGCTTGGGCAGGAGGTTGGGTATGGCAGGAGCGTCACCCACCCCGGCCGGTTAGTATCTGTGTGGCCGCCCTTGTCCGTTGTCCCTTCTCCTCTGGTGTCCATGTTGTGTTTCTCAGTCAAAGCCACATCAGCCAGAGTGGTGTGAGAGCTGCCAGCCTGGGTCCATGTGCAGGGACACTGAGATGGTGAGTTCCTGAAACGCTGCCAGCCTCAGAGAGAGAAGCTCCTCTTTGTGTCCGGTTAGGGGGGGAGGCCGTACGTTGGACAATGGTGGATGCTCAGGGTTATTATTTCCTTTTACCACAATAGTAAATATCGTACGTTGCTAGCCTTTAGCAATATGATCCGTGATGGTGCATGCTACTCCCGGACCCAAAAAGTGAGGCAAACTTCCAACATAATAAATATATTTAATGGTTGACATATAAAATGTAACGTAATAAAGATAGATTGTGCTTGCTATTTTAAGTGGTGGTGAAATAGGGGTTTCTCTGACCGGCGAAATGAGGCATGATGTTAAGCGCTGTCTCTCTGGGAGTGGCTGTTTATTTCTGTCTGACTGCTAATCAAAGTGGCAGATAATCAGTCCGTTGTCGTTCCGCTGACAAAACTGTCCCCATTAGCAGCGGCCTAAATCAAGCGGTATGGGCTCTCTCTCTCTCTCTCTCTCTCTCTCTCTCTCTCTGTCTCTCATTCTCTCTCTCTCTCTCTCTCTCTCTGTCTCTCTCTCTCTCTCCATCTCGCTCTCTCTCTGGGCAATCCACAGACACATGTTCCTCACCCCGTCTTTCGCCTGAGGTCACTCGACGAGGCCCCGCTGTGGCCTCTCTCTCTCCGCACACAAACACCACCGCTCAAACGCGTTGCCACAGCAGCAGCAGTTCCTCGATAAGACAAAACACAAAGGACACACAAAGTGTGTTGCGCGACCACAATGGCGCTGCTCCAGTATCAGGCGGGCGACGAGTGATCGTGCGAGGCGATACACGGCCCCCCCTCACGGGGCCCCCCTGCTGGGCCGAGAGTGCCGGCGTGGCGGTGGGATCCAGGCTGATAGCGGCCTCCGTCCTTCAGACGATAAAGCCCATTTGGCTTTTAGTCCAGGAATGTCCATTACCAGGGGAGACGCACCGGGCCTCTCACCCCTGTGATCCGCTCTCCGGCCAGACTGCGAGAGCCACTGTGGCTGATGACCGCATTGCACGTGACGTGGATGTAGATGAAGTGTGTGTGTGTGTGTGTGTGGTTGTGTGTGTGGTTTGTGGTTGTGTGTGCGTGCGTGTGTGTGTGTGTGTGTGTGTGTGTGTGTGGTTGTAGTTGTGGATGTGTGTGTCTGCGTGTGCACGTGTGTGTGTGGTTGTAGTTGTTGTGTGTGTTTGCGTGTGTGTGTTTGTGTGTGTGTGCACGTGTGTGCATGTGTGTGTGTGGTTGTGTAAGGAGAGGTGGGGGCGGTCGGCGGGTTGTCGGATGCTGCTTTGATTAGACTTTCTCTTTGATAAATAAGGTGTGATCGGAATAGGAATGGGCTGCTTTAATTGTCACGCGGCTGTTGATTTGACCCGCGTGGCGGTGAGGGGGGGGGGGGGGGTGGTGTCAGAGGGCACCACGGAGTCAGGTACATAGCCGGGCCGCTGACCCCCGGCAGCCAGCTGGTTCCAGTCTGTGGTGACCACTCAGCCATGCATGTGCTGCTTCTATTAGCACCTCAACCGCATCCTGCGTGTTCTGGTCCACAGGGAGAGGTTCTGAATCCTCTCTCACTCCTGAATACCACCAGCGTTTTGTGTTAGAAAGACAGAAACGTACTCCGCCGAATGACATGGTATTTATAGTGTTAACCTTTATTCATGCTCGTATGCTGATTATATGTATAAATATCAAAAAGAGCTGTTTCGAAGCGCACACATTTCATTACTTGAGACGGCTCTGGCTGAAGGTGTCCGTGTCGGTGATTGACAGCCACATGACGTCCGTCACAGATGTCAGTCACATGACCTCAGGGTTCGCCGATGTGATGTTAAAACCGCTGACGATGGCCACTGTCACCCGTTTGCACACACGTTTGCTTTTCAATTGACCACCCCCCCCCCCCCCCCCCCGCCCCTTCTCCATTGCCCGGTCTTGGCGAGTTCTCTGTGGGGGGGGGTGTGGGGTGCGATGCCGTTCAGCAGCCTACACACTCCAGTGCGTCGCCCCGTTTAATCGGCTGATAGATGGGCCTCGTGCTATTTTTATCAGCCATCATGCGGTGAACCACTGCCGGGGAAGAGACGTGTGTGTGTGTGTACATAAGTGTCTGTGTGTCTGTGTGTGTGTGTGTGTGTGTGTGTGTGTGTGTGTGTGTGTGTGTGTGGTGTGTGTGTGTGTGTGTGTGTGTGTGTGTGTGTTTGCACGCTCAAACACATCTTTCTGTCTGTGTGTGTTCATGTGATTGTGCATGATTGTGTGTGTGTGTGTGTGTGTGTGGGGTGGGTGTCTGATTGTAATTTATTCGTGTTCATGATTGTGTGTGTGGGTGTGTGATTGTCGTCGTTTGTTGTGTGTTGGTAGATGTATGTTTGTCGGTTTCTGATTGTAATGTGTCTGTGTGTGAGAGAGTTTTTGTATCTGATTGTGCATGATTGCGTGTGTGTGTGTGTGCATGTGACTGCGTGTGTGTGTGTGTGTGTGTGTGTGTGTGTGTGTGTGTGTGTGTGTGTGTGTGTGTGTGTGTGTGTGTGTGTGTGTGTGTGTGTGTGTGTGTCATGGCTGGGCCTGACAGGAGTGCTGTGGGGCCCCACAGGGAGCCCTGTGCTCCAGCACACCTGCACATCAAACCATGTGACCCCAAATGTAGCGCCTCCCTTTTCCGGTGCCATAAGGAGAATGAACACACACACACACACACACACACACACACACACACACACACACACACACCACACACACACACACACACACACACACACACACACTGACCAAACACCGTGAATAACACACACATACATACACACTGACTCAACACTGTGTATGTGAATAACACACACATACATACACACTGATTCAACAGTGTGAATAATCACACACACACACACACACACACACACGCACACACTGACTTAACACTTTGCATAGCACACACACACACACACTGCCTAAACACTGTGCATAATGTAGACACACACACACACCCTGAACACAGTGAATAACACACACACACACTGCGCACACCTCACCATACTGTTCAAACACACTTTACTCCTGATGACTTTTACTAGTTTGATTTCTCTCCCAGATTTCTCCCCATCGGAATTGCCTTTTATTAAATTTGGCTGTTTTCTCATGAAAGTAATACACTACTCCATTAGAAAGACAATGATTGCATTGTCAGGATGCCTTACCCACACACACACACAACACCCACACACACACATACCATGCATGCTTATCGACCGAGGCATTTGATATAGCTTCAAAAGACGCTGTTGTTCCGCCCACGTTCCCACGTAGTACTCGATAAAACTGTGAAAATGAAATATTAGTGTGATGTTCTGCTGATCCCAGGTTAGAGTGACTCATCTCACTGCTCATAACATAATCGTCTTCGGATGGAGCAGCATGACAGACACACTCCGAGCCCTAATCTGACTCATCTCGGACCACCGCGAGTCCACGACACAGTGGTGGTGAGAGACGGCACCTGCAGTGCTGCGAATACATCAACGTCAGAACTCAAGGATACGTCTCCGAACCCCTCAATCTACCCGCTCCCCAGGCCCTTGGTTCCGCTTAACCAGTACATTATAGGCCTGTCCACGGTCGCAGTGAATTAGAGCTGCACAGGTTGGTGGTGTGGGGGGTGGGGGGGAGCGAGAGTCATCAATGGAGCGGAAAAGTGAGAGAAAAGACCGGGGGAGGCAGAGAGAGAGAGGCAGTGAAGAAGTGTGAGAAAGTGCGGGGTTCTGACTTGATGAAAAGGCCTGTGCCCGCGAACAACAGCCGAAGAAACAATGGCAGCCAGATTGTAGATGATTCTCTATACGGGAGGCAGAGAGAGAAGCGGAGGGATGTGTTAGACGCCACGTCCCAGCAGCTCTCGTGGAGCTGTGTGTGGTGTTCTATGGGGGGGAAACCAGTGGAGGCGCCTCCCCCAGTGAGCTCCACTGCATGGCACTGCAGGTTCCCAGTTCACTTGTTGGAGACAAAGAGTTAGTCACGCAGTTTGACGTAGCACGTGTTTTTTTTTCCATCTGGATATCAGGTGCAATGCCAGCAAAAGCGTTGTGTGTGTGTTTGACGTACTGCATGGAAACAATGCAGTGAGGTATTGTTAGTGTCCCTGTCTTCAAAATGTCTTCAATTAAATATGATACTTTTCTATATTTTAAAAACTAGCCTGGATTTATTTTTATTTTCTTTTGGACGGCCTTTCTTTTGAAATGGACCATGGCAGAATCTCTTATCTCCTGCAATGCAGAAGTCCACAAAGCATTTTGATCTGTTTCACTCCGGAGGATCTAGGAGGAAATGAATGGAAATAAGCAAGCAAGTGTCTCTCTCTCTCTC